>NW_028261386.1:64161208-64761208 GCF_051295495.1 Thamnophis sirtalis | reverse complement strand
CTCAAACCCAGAGAGGCAATCTTTCTCAAAGCTGGACAGGAGGATGAAGTCAACCAGCAAAGAGGTGGATGGAGAGGGAAAAGACATGTGTGTCACTGGACCTAACTCGCTGAGGCCATCCGGCATGTAGTAACTTTTCGGGTGTCAGTGGGTGTACCAGTCAAGGCCTCTTGGCTCACAGTAATGGTGGTGGTGGTGAGTCAGTCATCTCACAGTGATGGGGGTGGGCATACTGCAAAGTGCCCAAATTTTGATTGCATGACTACTGGGGCACTGCAACAAACAAACTTCGGCCAGGTGTCATAAGTTCCTTCATTCATGACTTTCATAATTTTGAACTATACAGTAAAAGAAAGGTCATCTAAATGTTTGCAATGATATAGATACAATTTGTGTTTATATTTATTCCCCCATTCAAAACTTATAGGAATAAAAAGAGGCACAGTTTTCTAGCATACCTTGCATTAGTTAATTAATTTTAATCATGTGTGACAAACTATGTTTCCATTTATTAGTTGAATATACCCTCGGTCTTATACCTTTAATATTCCCTTCTCCTTTTTAAATAGTTCCTGAGCAATAAAATGGAAATGTGCTAAGATGCAGTTTATTTCTCTTTCCCTGACAGGTGTAGAATTAAAGTTTGTAGACTGTGCTTGAAGAGAGCTGGTAAGCTAAACATTTAATTCAATTGCTTTTGCAATTTCTTTTATATTTAGGAAGATAGAATGCCTCCAGTTTAAGAAGCAGGCTCTCCCTTCTACTACAACACAGCCACCATCTCAGCTTTGGCTTCTGGAGAGGTTGTAATTGCACTATGTTATGGAGTAAGGCCTCAAGCCAGAAACTATTTATTCTGTCCCACTTTGTGGCAACTCTTGCTGACACCCAATTCAGTTGGGAAATTCCAGGTAGCTTTGAAATTTCATCTGATATTATTCCTTAGGAAGTAGTCTATTTTAAGATTCTTATCACATTAATGTTTTTTTCTCAAAATTTGTTCATAAGTTTGATAAAATCAAGAGGAAATAGAGCAAAATCAAGTAAAAGAATAAAAGTTAAAGTTAAAAGAATAAAAAAGGTAAGTTTGAAGCAGACAAGAAATTAATTGCAGCTTTAAACTGCTTGAGACTGACTTAGTGTCATATTTCAGATACCCTAGGCCGGGTGTCAGCAATCCGAGGCTCCCAAACTGCATGTGGCTCTTTGACCCCTCTCCTGCGGCTCCCTGCCAACCTGGTCGCACAACCTGTTCTCTGTCCCAAGACACTGGCCCAACACGGCCATGGCCAACACCAACCTTGCTAACACAAGGGCTGGTGAGGTGGAATGGGATCGGGAGGAGGGTACAATGGAAAGGAGACAGGTGCTGAGGAGTGAGCATGAGCCACGCCGAAGATGACTCCTCCTCACATGATCCTCTGGCCAGTTGTGGGGCCAGGAGATACCCTCCTCAAGTGAGTGGCCAGGGTGGATGGGGAGGTTGACCGGCTGACGGGCAAGCGTCTTAGGCAAGGTTCTCCGGCTTTCTCTAAGCCTGATCTCTGGGATGGGCATGTGACGTTCGATGGAGTGAGCCCCCTTTTCCCGCTGTCCTGAGCTTTACTTCTCCAGTGGAGTTGATTGAAAAGCATCCTCTAGGTGGTAAAAGTCCCCTGTGCGAGATTTAAAGCTGCCCCAAGGACACTTTTCAATCAACATCGGCAGTGGCACTGCCCCACTTGCTTGAGGAGGGAATCTTTGCTCATGCGTTTTATCCCAGCTCCTCAACAGCCAGCCAGGGGGTTGTGTGTGGGGGGGGGGACATCTTCACCGAAGCCATTGCCGTGGCTCATGCTCGTTCCTCTGCCAGCCCAGATTATCCAAAAGTTGCCAAGAAGAAAGAAAAGGATTAATGAAGAGCCCCAAGGAGAGGTCGCTGGGTCGACTCAGCCTCAGCTTTCTGAGAGAGGCAGACAGACAGACCGAGGGAGGGGGGAAACAAATAGAGAGAGATATGAGAAAATGATGGAGGGAGAGAAAGAGAGAGAGAAAAAAAGGGAAAGAAATAGAGAAGGGGGAGAGAAAGAAAAAGAAAGGGAGGGAGGAAAAAGAGAGGAAAAACAGAAATGAGAGGGAGGGAGAGAGACTTATTTCCCACAGAAGACACCGAAAGCCACAAAACCTGGGTAGGGATGACGGGCGGGTCATGTGACTGGGTAGGAGTGACATTGAGTTGGCCATGCCCATCCAGGTTTTGTTGCTCCTAGTGTTTTCTGTGGGAAACTGGTCCAAATGTCTCTGAGTGTTTAAGGTTGCAGACCCCTGCCCCTGGCAGAATCTAACAGCTTCTTGTTGTTTCAAGATACGGGTTTCAAAATCTTCTGATACTGCTGTCTTTCTTTGGAGATCTGATTGAGATAAAGCAGTATAAGCAGCTAGAATGACAACAAATATGGACTATGTGGAAAAGAAGCATATGTTGTTACCAGATCTATCTTTTAGAAATACCAAGAATTTCATCAAGCTTGCCTCCTTATCAGACAAGCACTACGGACTTTATTTCTGCATCATGCAGTATTTGGCATATTCTTAGAAATTGGTATGAGGTAATTGTGTAATCCTGAAAATAATGTTAATTGTCTCAAACAAGCCTTTAACCATTTAGAGGTAATACTTCTACAATACTCTACTCATAAATGATTTATTAGTCTGGAGGGTCACTGATGGGTTACATAAATTTTTTGTTGACTTCTTCAGAGGCAGAAAAAAAGAGAGACGTATGGATCATTGACAGGTGTCCACTAGGAATACCTGATATGACGATTTTGATTTTATTTTTATTGCTATTTAGAAAATGTATATGGCTGCCCATTTTACATATGAAGTTTGGTTGGCCAAAAACAATGGTTGGCTAAAAACAATTCAAAATAAACATAAAAATAAAAAAGCCGTATAAACCAGACAGAATTAAAATAATAATACAATAACTGAGACAATATATAACAGACACTCAACGTAAATCTCACATATCTCTGGTTCATCTAACATCCATGTCCAACAAATAGAGCAGGGGTGTCAAACTCATGGCGGCATGATGTGATATAAGGGGATTTTTTTCCCTTCGCTAAACCGGGCGGGGCAGAGCCAGCACGTAATGCATCCAGCCCGCAGGCCACAAGTTTAACACCCCTGAAATAGAAGAAAAAGCAGATCTGCACAACGTTCTGAAAAGCCAAGAGAGCAGAGACCTCTGGATTTCAGAGGGAAGACTACTTTATCAACCAGACATCAGAACAGAGAAGCCATGACTCCTTGGTCACAGTGCCATGCCTTTAAAAATTTTATTTAAGGTTTTTGATGAGTAGTTTTGTTAACAGTCTTGAATATGATAGCTTTGTTACATATTTTTATTCTTTTTTATTTTTAATAAATTTAATGTAAATGTGTTTAATCTGTTTAAATAAAAAAATTAATAATGATAATTATTTATATTACATTTTTTTCTAAACTAGTTTTGATAGGTGTGTTTTTTAAATAATGAGCTTAGTTATACTGAATTAATTATATAATTGGATATGCTAGGAAGGCTCAATTATTTGGATTTTTGATTATGTCTAATCCAAACTGGACATAACTTTTAGTCCAATTGCCTCTCTAATAAATAATACAAGTAGGGCTTTTAAAAAATTATAATCACATATGGCCTTGACCATGCTTTTCCTTAAAAAAGGTCTGACTTTGTATAGATTGGGATGGTAAATGAATCTGCTAATTGAGAGGTAATTGAGTTTGCTTTCTTCTCCTTCACTCATCCTTTTATCATGTTTATTGTTATTACAGTAACTATTGTGAATCTCTCAAAAACCATCTAGAGTCATTGACAAGGGAATTTGCCTTAGAAATTGAAATTACAAATTGTGTCATGGAACATTAAAAGACTAAGAGGATAGTCCTCAACTTATGGCTGGTTGCTTAGTGACTGTTCAAAGTTCCAGCATTTGGGGAAACTGAAGTCATGTGATCACACCTTGAGCACTTGGCAGCCAGGCCACATTTACAGCCATTTGCAGCTACCTGTAGTCCCTTGACCACATTTTATAACAATTTTGCCAACACCCAGCATTTACTTCTGAGTTTTGGCAAAACTGACCTATACCGAACCATGGGTTATGGCTTCAGTAGTCACTTCATGACTGTCACAAAAAAGATTATAATAATGTGTTGGTCATGTGACGATTTGCTTTATGACTGTCACAAGTCACAGTCACGATTGGCAGGCTCTATTACTGTGTTAGCTAGACAACTATGGGTACCTGAAGAAAGGCAGATGTTTTATAGACTGAAATGATATTTCCTTGCTTATACACTACAGTCTTCCAAATGAGAAAAAATATTAGCAAGAAAGTGGGATGAACAGATGAGTAGAAATTCAAAATCTGCCAGAATGGAAATTATATTGAAAACATTTTCTAGTTTTATTGTGAACAAAAGATTTTAGAGGTCATTATATAATTTTAGTAGCCAAATGCGGACATTTTCAGATGATAGGGATAAATGTTAATGGTTAATTGAATCAGACAAAAAATAAATCTGATGTACAGTATTATACAGTTATTTTGATAATCTCTCTACACTACAGGTAAAGCAGGTGATAGTTGCCACATAGGCTTTTAAATTAGTTTTGCACCAGAATAAAATTTCAAAAGAGAAAATGAGTCCCCCAAATCATAATGTTCTCTGCACATCCATCCAGAAATTTAATTTAATGGACATATGAATGTTTAATTCCAACAGGATACATTTGCCTGTTTTTAAATCACTCCTCCTGGATATGTTAAAGAATTAATGTTTTATATTTTTGATGGTTAATATAGTTGAAATATACAAGATTGATTCAGTTTGAATTTCTAATCACATATCCACAGTAGTGTTATGTATAAATGTATCCCAGTTAGTGGCATACGGTACTGGTAGTCCTTGCTCACTGACCAGTCATTCAGCATTCATTTGCAGTGTTCTTGAAATCACATGACCACAATTCAAGTATTTGGTAACCAGCATGCATTTATATAAGCTTTATAGCTGGCCAATGACAAGCAAACCAATGGGGAAGCCTGCTGGAAGTCGCAAATGTCAGTCATGTGACATAATGCTTAACAACCATGAGTGATCTGCTTCATGACTGCAACCAGAACTGATGTTGTAAGTTGGGCATGGTCACTTTTCATTTTATAACCACATCGCTTTGGGACAGAGTTACCAGTGTCAGTTGCGGATGGTACAGGAGGACTTCCTGTATTTTAATACTAATACATCAAGATCATGGGAAGTAGTAATATCATTCTATACTGCACTAATGAGACCACCTTTGGAACACTGTTCGGTTCCGGTCACCACGATACAGAAAAGATCCTGGGGCAGAGCATCACAGAAGAGCAGCAAAGATGATAAGGGATCTAGAAGTTGAATCATACAATGAACGGCTAAGACAACTAGGTATGTTTAGCCTAATAAAGAAAAGGCTCGGGAGACATAATAGCAATTTTCCAATACTAGAAGTGCTATCACAGGGAAGAAGACATCAATCTAGTCTTCATAGCTGAAGGCAGGACAAGAAGCAATGGGTGCAAACTCATCAAAGGGAGATTCAGCCTGAAAATTAAGGAGGAATTTCCTGACAGTGAGAATGATTAATCAGTGATACAACTTGCATCCTGGAGTTGTGCTCTATCGTGGAGGTTTTCAAGAAAAGATTGGACAACAATTTTTCCTGTATGATAGAAACACCTGCTGCCTTGGGCAGGGGCTTGGACTAGAAGGCCTCCAAGGTCCCTTCCAGCCCTATGATTCTATGAATTCTTTGTGGGAAGAATTGCAGGTTTTGGAACAATAAAAGAAAGAGATATTTTTTTCCAAATCAAATTGCAGTTCAAATCATATTGGGGATAGTTCGAGATACCTTTAAAGCATTTATTTGTAGTAAGATAATAACTATGCTTCTGGATCAAAAATGTATTGAATCACAAAATAGAAAAGTTGAATTATATGACTTGGATTTGGAATATGGTTTAAAACCAATGAAATGAACATATTGGGGATGAGGAGAGAAACCTGGATAATGTTAATTTCTCATTCGAACAAGGTAAAATAACAGTTTTAGTAAGGGGTTTTTCAAGAATTTTAAAAAATCTAACAAAAATGGTATGAGGTCTATTTATTCTAACTTTTGGTTGTTGTAGCCCAGAATGGGAGGAACACATAAGGCATTTAGGCACCGTATGCATCAAAATGTATGAAACTGTACCCAGAAATAACCTAACTAAAGGTCATTTGTGGTACTGAAAATTAAACTACCTAGAAACTGTACCAGGAAATGGAAGATTAAATCTGAATCAGAGAAGCTGAATGCCATCCAGCATTCCTTTCTCCCAAAGTAAGCTATTTTCTAGATGAACTGCTTATTTCAACCAGTTTGTACTGCATTATTCCACTTGGGCTCAGATCCTGATTTGAAAACGGGAGCCAGACAGAGAGGAATAGTTTTTTTCCCTCCCTCATGCCATCTCTGCTGAACACCTAATTTTCAAGTGCTATCTAATGTCTACATGTATTTTCGCATGTAGTATGAGTGTAATATTTTATTTATCCTTATTATCATCTTTATTTCCCCCTTTTATTGGTACTATTATTATGATAGCAATAGCCCTTAGACTTTACAGCCCTGTGTAATTGATTTACAGAATCAGAATATTGCCCCCAACAATCTGGGACCTCATTTTACTGACTTTGAAAAAATGGAAAGCTGAGACCATCTTGAGCAGATGAGAATTGAACTGTTGAACTATTATGATGATAATTATGATGATGATCCTTACTCTGCTGCTTTACATGTATACTAAGAACTTCTGCACTGGAGACAAATTCCTTGTGTGTCTAATCACACTTGGTCAAATAAAATATTCAATTCAATAAAGGGCATTCCAAGACTGTAAAGATGTCCTTGTTTCAGCAGCAATACTTACCACTGCTATAAAATGACAAGGGTTATTAGGATGTAAGCAGCTATCCCAAAGGACAAGGGCACGGTAAGCAACAGCAAGCTTTCTTACAAACTTGCATTGAGGTCAGCAGGAACTCTGCTTGAAGATAACCACTAACCAAGTAACTTGGCAACAGTTGGGCCTCACATTAATATTTTAAAAGCCAGAAAATATTACTGTAAATAAACCAAAGGTCAAGAGTGTGATTACCTGATCTAGCTGGTTAATTGTAATTGAGATGGTAACATCCCTATCCAGAGTGAACTATACTAATACAGTATAGTGGGAGGGAAAGGAGCTTAAAGGCCTGCATTGGGGAACTCTTGAAACCTACATTAGAAAACTGAAAAACTTTTCATTTACAGCATTTATATGATTCCAGAAATTCTCAGACTGGCTTCATTCCCAAGATACAAAGGAGATTGGAGTTTACAAATTTGCATTGCACTTCAATGGGGAAATGCCTGATAGGTGCCACAGAGGCAAAACCTCAGCTTCCTTGTTCCCAATGATCACACTTCTGACACTAAATTGTAGAGAGAGAAAAATAGTTCTTTTAGATTGGAGGCCAATGCACAATTCCATTGAAGCACAAATGGGTTTGTTTCAGTTCGGTACAGAAGCAAAAGATAAACCCAGTGTGGAGGCAAACCTTCCCACTATATACATATATGAGATTGGAGCATGGCTTTTGATTAGAATTTCAGGGTTTCTCAACCCTGTCAACTTTAAGATGTGTTGACTTCAATTCCCATAATTCCCCAGCTAGCATGCATCCACACATTTTAAAGAACTTAAACATTGGAATAAATGCAGCACATCCTGTGTTAGTGAAGTTAATGAAGTAGTTAGAGTAGAATTATGAAGTAAAGGGGAAGTGTTACTAAGACAATGGCACTTCAGACAAAACAAAAGGGCAGTGTTTTAGGAACATAAATTTCTTTCTAAAGTGTTACTTTATCTTATTCTGTCTTTATTCCCAGAGCCTATGTTCATTTCTCAGTATATGTTCTCAGCTTATCAGCATTTCTGGACCTATTAAATGTTACATGCATGGTAGTTTAAAAGACTACACTACAGTGTTCCCCTTTCAAATGTCAACGTCCAACAATTGTAGCATGTTCAACATTTTATGGGTTGCCAGGTTGAAACAGGCTTTTACTGACTTTTCCAGGTAGATGCAGGCTTCTCTAGCCCAATCAGCCTCATTTTTGTGATTTCCTGCTGCTGTCCCATAAAGGAGCTGGGGACAGGAGCAGATGACACATACAAGAAAACTGTTTGCCTGGAGTTGAAATAATGCAACAGATTGAACATTGCAGTAGCAAAATGTCATTACAGGCTGAAATAGCATAACTGGAATGATGGGATCAGCACCTGCCTTTGGCTGGAACGGAGTAATCTGGAAGTTAGCAATTATTTATCGAAAAGGAGAGGAAAGAATCAAGTTGCTTTTCTTACTCCAGTATATTTTTATTTTATTTAACTCTGACCACGAGAAGAGTAGAAAGAGGAGTACAGGAAAACACCTGGACATCTACTGCATCCCTTTTACACCACAGCGACTGCCAAATGTTTCCCAGGGGCTAGCAATGTGTCCAATGAGGGGCAGCAAAGCTAGAAAAATTAACTACTGTGACATCACTTTATCACAGTCCCCGCCGCTGTAAAATCACGGGTCACAGCAAAAAGTAAGCAAAATAGGAATAAGCTAGGAAGACAGCATTCTTAATGCCAGCAGCGCTTCCCAGCAAGTGAGATGTTGATCACATTGGAATTCCTCAGTGGAGAAAGCCCCATAAATCAACTGGTTGCTGCTTAGAAGTACATACAGGCGAGACCAGATTAATGAAGTACACAAAGCGTTCCAATTTAGTATAGAAAATTATGGGCGCGAAAGACCAGTCCCATGGAGGCGCTTTAATTATTCCTCCACCCACTTTCTGCACTTGCCGCAGAAAGAGTCAAGGTGACCCCATCCCGGCCGATGAAGGCGCCTTCTTCCCCGCCCTATTCACGCAGAGCTAACTCCATTGCCGCATCTCATCTCTGCGCTGCCCGCCGCCTATTGGTCATCCTTCGATAGCCCCGCGTGAGCCGATGTGATGACTTGCCTCCTTATCTGCATAGCCTGAACAACGTGCCGCTTCGAGCTCCCTCCACAGAAAGGACTACACTTCCCAGGATTCTGGTCGGCGAACTACGCCGCAGTTTACAGCCGCGGGGCATCCCGGGAGACGTAGTTGCTGTTAGTCTCTCTTCCGAACGCTGCTGAATTGTGGCGCTGTCTGTGCCGCGAGGGGGAGAGCGTGCGGCGGCCGTTGTTGGTAGCGGGCTGGGATGTTCCTTGCGCAGCTCTGATGGCCGGCTTTTTGATCCTGCTGTTGCTGCTGAATTGCCAGTGGTGGAGCGGTTGCGGGGCAGTGTGGAGGTGGGGTATGAGGGAGATTCAGGGGAAGGTGAGAAAAGGGTATCATAAGGGAAAGCAAGGCGAACATCAACCTTCCGTAACCGACGTTGTGTTCCAAGAAACGTGACTATTTTATTTATTTGTCAACATGTAAAAGGTAACAGGTAGTAGTATAGACATGGACATTATCGCATGAGATTGGTACAAATAGATGGATATAAATAAATATAACATGGCCATGAACACAAAATGAGTACATATCAATGGGGACAGTAGGACTGGGACGGTAGGCACTCTGGCGCACTTATGAACGCCCCCTTAGAGTCCTCTAAAAACAAAAAACCACCACAGAACATATTAAAAAGTATTTTTTCTAGTCAAAATTGAATGTGCAGTAAAAGTCTCGTACTCGATTTGGATTAACTCCCGCCCCCCCTTTTTAAAAAAAATAAAGACTGCCTTCTCTGCAACTAGAAAATTATTTCATCCCGGTATTGAATTTCTTTCAAGTTTGTCCTTTGTTTTATTTTTCTAAGAAAATATGCTCACTGTGACTTCTATGTAAAATTTTAGACTATTATTAGCATTTTAATAAAGGTGATAGTAGTATTTAAACATGGTAACCATGCCTTCTTTTGAAGTTTAGGAAACCTGTTTTCCTTTGAACCAAAGCCACTTCTTTTGATATGCAAAAAATAGCCATTCAGGGACTTCAATCAAACAAAATCAAACCCCCAGTGGGAAAAGAGGAGATGTAACATGTTGTAAGGGAGTTTGGTTGTATTTTTTGTTGCTTTATGACATATCACATGTATAATTTGTTTTTGTGCCCTATTTAAAAACTTGGCAGCCCCTTAATAAAGGTTTTCTGTGTTGCCTAAAGTATTTCCCACCTACAATCAACATCCAGATGAGTAGAGATTAACACAAAGATTAAGATTAGACCAGAAATCAAGAAATTAATCATACCCAAATAAGGAACTGCTAAGCAAGCTAACAGTAAACAGCCCAACCAAAGAACCACCAAAACCATTCCCTCCAACTGACAAAGTAGCCATCAGACTAGAATATAAAATGAGAGCAAACCTTATTCGGTACTAGCACCAATAATGTTACCTAGTTTGGATGATGAAATGTCTGCAAGAAAAAAGCCAAGCTCACAGAGCATCACCTCATTTCAATCCTGATCTACATATATATTCTCTATTGATATTTGTATCCTCTTCCTTTTCCTTAAAATGGCATTATTCTCCCTGATTGACATGAGATACTGCAGTTATTTTAATTGTCATTGTATGACCTTTTTGGCTCCCTGCTTTATTTCTTCATGTGATACATTTTCTTGAAGTGGACTGATGGCTTCCCATTTTTAATAGCACAATAAATAAGTAAATAAATAAATAAATAAATAAATAAATAAATGAATAAAATAAGTAAATAATATTAGAGGGGTGTGTGATGAATGCAGCTTTTTATCCTTGATTTACTATAACGAGGCCCAATTATTCATTTTACGGAAGCTCACAAATATTTTGACTTTTTAAAAAATTAAAATTTTCTACTGGAGAAAAGGAAAATTGAACTGAAGATGTGTCTCTCTGATTGGGACCACTCAGCTACTTTTTGAGGTGATTTTTCATGGCAGTGGCACTTATATAGATCTGGAGCAGAAAAAGACCACTATTACAAATTACTGTTTTCCAAAGTGTAAAAAGCAGAATCCAAAAGTAATTTGATCAAAGAACTGGCTTAGAAAGAATGGAATACCACTTTCTTCAATATTATTAATCTGATAAATTTGTCTCTTTTTTCACTTAAGAAAATTAGGCAGCCAAATGATGAATAATCAGAATAATTCATAACTAACCATTATAAGAATTACAGAGGAATGAAAGCATTAGCAGTTAATAGAAAACTTTTTTTATTTTACTTCCAGGTATACAACAAGCACCGGAATGTATTTTATATTTTCCACAAGTACTACTGTAAGTGCTTATTGTTAAAATCCATATAAAATATATATCATAAGTGGTTTCTACCTGGATTGCCTCATTGAAACATATTTTTGTGTGGTGGGTTCAAAATAAACTTTATTGCATTGTATATTGAGGTAGTATTTGAAGTTTTCTAAACTATTTTGCCATCTTTAGTTAAAGTTTTATAAATTTCATTGAACTATATTTACAGAGTAATACAATATATTATACATAATTTAGATTAAGACTCCAATTTTACATTTGTACATACTGGTTGTTTGCGGATTGCTATAGTATCAATTACAGAATACCAAACTTTTTCATTTGCAGATTACTTTACTAATATATTAGAGTATATTAATAATTTTATAATTTATAAATATATTTTTCTGAAATATAGCCATCAAGTTGTCAGTTTAATAGAGTTTTTGGCTAAACCTTCATTTCACAATTAATTTAGAGACTAGAGTATAAATAGAATTTGTGACCTGTTTTAATGTTACATCATTACAATACTGTGGATAGTGAATGCTTTCATGATGTCAGATTGTAGAATAAATCATAAGCATCATAAATGCTTTCATGATGTCAGATTGTAGAATAAATTAGTTATTTTCCAATATATTGTGTGTTTAATCTTGTATACCATTTTATAATAATATTTAATATGTGAAATGTACCCACTGTTGGTGCATTAATCAATAGGATCTTAGAAAACTACACAAATCAGCCACTTTGAATGAGCCGAGGTGGCGCAGTGGTTAAATGCAGCACTGCAGGCTACTTCAGTTGACTACAGTTCTACAGTTCGGCTGTTCAAATCTCACCGGTTCAAGGTTGACTCAGCCTTCCTTCCTTCCGAGGAGGGTAAAATGAGGACCCGGATTGTTGTTGGGGGCAATATGCTGACTCTGTAAACCGCTTAGAGAGGGCTGAAAGCCCTATGAAGTGGTATATAAGTCTAACTGCTATTGCTATTACTTTTTATTAATATGCAATTAAGCAACTACCTTCCTTTGATTTCAGTGAAACTTCAAATATGCAGAAAATGTTTATAAACACAACACATCATTTTTCTGCAATGATCTCTCAGATAATACCAGAAATCATATATCTTTGCCACATTGGTAAAGAAGAAAAGAATGGAGGTAGTGCACCCATTCTCACCTCCTTGACCTCTCAGCAGCTTTCAATACCATCAACCATGATATCCTTTTGGTCTGACTGCAAGGTTTGAGACAGTAGCACAGTGTTTGGTTTTCTTTCATAGTTGGTTAATAGAGAGCGAGAGATCCAGCCTTTGTGGGGTGCCATATGTCTTTGTACTCTATCTGCTTCTTTTTAACATCCAAATGAAGTTGCTAGGTGAGATAATCTGATACTATTGGATAAGTTATCATTACTATGCTGATGATACTCAGCTTTACATCTCTATCCCTTGTGATGTTGTGAGTGCCCGGTCACAGTGTCTAAATGTTGTAGGGGCCCAGGTGGAGGACAGCTCAGGCTTCAACTAAAACCTGGTAATATGGAGTGGGCTGCAGATTCATGAAGCCTCGGAATCTGAAGGTTTAACATTTTCAGTTCTGGATGGGTGGCACTATCCCAAACAAACCCAGTGCGCAACTTGGGGGTTCTCCTAGACTTGTGACCCCTGCTTAAAAAGCAGGTGGCAGTTGTGGCTAGGAGAGCCTTTGGGCAACTTTGTATTGCGTGTGAGTTCTTGAACCATGGGGCCCTGCACACAATGAGTCAAGCCCTGGTTATCTCTCAGTTGGGATACTGCAGTACGCTCTACATGGGGCTACTCTTGAAAAGTATTTGAAGCTACAGTGGTACAGAGTGCAAAAGCACGGATAGTTCTGGAGGTCTCTTGAGTGGCATATGTGACACTGCTGCACTGGCTCCTGATTTGCTTCTGGGTCTAATTCAAGGTATTGGTCATTATCTTTAAAGCCTGTATGGCATAGGTCCAGGATATCTGAGGAGCTGTCTTGGCCCAATGAGATTGGCCTACCCAATTGTGCCAGCAGAAAAGGCCAACTGGGACCCCACCAGCCAAGGAATTGCAGCAGGTGGGGTTCAGGGGGAGAGTCTTTTCTGCCATGGCTCTTGTCCTTTGGAATATCTTACCACAGGAGGTAAGATCTGTCCCCACCCATCTGGTTTTCAGGAAATGCCTTAAAACTTAACTATGCCAGTTAGCAGGTGGCTAGTGTAGTAGCAGAGATGCCGCCACACCTCTCCACTCTAAAACAATTTTTAAATTTTAATCTCTCGTAATTTTAATCTGTTTTAATATTTTATCATTTTTACTTCCATATGTTGTTATGTTGTAAGCTGTAAGATGAGCAGCATATAGATTTAATAAACCTCATACTGCAAGATGAGAAGCATATAGATTTGATAAACAACCAAATAAATACATTTAAAACTGGAAGTTTTGCTATATGTTTCAACACCAACCAAAATCTGGAGAATTGGAAGTTGCAACTTTTTCTGTGCAGAATTCACATGTGGAAGAGTCTTTTTAGATTTAAAGGAGTGTAAATAGAAATGCATAAATCTGTATTATTGATCAAATCTTTATATTTTAAAATCCGTTATATGTTTTACTGGGTATTTCAATGTTCTCTTTTCTTTATTAGATATATTTAGAATATGAAGGAACTGAATTTATAGAGTGGGAAATTTCAACATTTTGTAAAATTACTGATAAAGCGTAAGTATTACAGAATATGTAAAATACCTGTGTACAAAAAAATAGACTGTAGAAAGAATATCTACTATTTTTTATTTGAAAATTAATAAAATGTTATAACTAATGTACCGGTTAATTTTTGAGGCAGAAAGAGGATGACATGGTGATCCTTTAACAGTAGTAAATCTCAGAGCTAATAAGAATAATTTATTTATAGAATATTTTGTATTTCTTTTTTAAATTTTTTATTAATCCCATTTTATAATTTAACTAACTACAGTATAATAAAGATTATAAAAGTGATATGACAGTTACTATTTCTTTTTTAAACATCTAATTCTAAGCAAATCAGCTCTAAGAAAAAGATATGAGATAGATATGAGTTACCCTACTTTTTGTAATAAACAAATTAGTTGATTGTGTACTTAAACTAATTGTGTAAATCAGCATGTAAATCAGCATTGGAGCCTTTTTCCCCCAAAGAAGCACATTTTTCTTTGTTTTTGAGATAAGTGAGTGCATTCCCCAATATTTTCCATTAATTTCCCCACTCTTTGCAGACAACACCGCTAATAGTAAATATACTCAGAGATATTTAAAATAGTGGGTAATTTTATTAGGAAAAAGTGCTCTAATCTAGTGTTTTTTGCAGTTATACAGTTGATTTTTAAAAATATGGTTTATTGAATAAACACAACATAATCCATTTAAAGTATAAAAGAAACTATTATTATTATGAATATTAGTATCAATATTAGTATCAATATTAGTATCAATATTAATATCAATATTTTAAAGAAATAATTAGCCATTTTTACCTTTAAAAAACAGCGAAAAACACACACAAAAAAACAAGACAAACATAATATAAAATAGTTATACAGCCTTCTGTATCACCATTCATGTTTAGCCTTTGTAATTCTCTATTCTACATTGCCTTCCTATTGATTTTAACTTCTGTAATAGTGTAATAACAGTTGTACTAACACTTGTAATAATATTAATTTTCATATCACCATTTTATTTACATTATAGTCAATATTTTGAGTTTGATAGTAATTAGTAACTTTAGTTAATTTTTATTCAATATTAGTTTAGAGGGGAAAAAACCCATAAACAAAGACTTCGATTTCCTGTTGTGACTTCTGTTTTCTAGCCACATATATTCTATTCCATATTTTCTAGAAATCCGATTCTTCTCTTTCTTTTAATTCCATGGTCATTTTTTCCATCTCTGCACATTCGAGGACCTTTCTAATTATTGTTTCGTCTGCGGGTATATTAATTTGTTTCCAGTTTTGTGCGAAAGCGATGCTAGCTGCAGTGAGTATGTGTAGTATTTCGTGACCTGTCAAAAGCGCGGAGGACAAAATCGCACTCGACGAAAGTGCGCATGTGACGTCATCACAGCGCGACGAAAAAAATTAAAAATTGAAATAAAATTAAAATGAAAGCAAGCCGATTCACATAAAGGTAAGGGTTAGGGTTAGGGTTAGGGTTAGGTTAAGGGTTAGGGTTAGGTTGAGAGCGTTAGCGTTAGGTTTAGCGTTAGGTTAAGGGTTAGCGTTAGGTTTAGCGTTACGTTAACGGTTAGGTTTAGGGTTAGGGTTAGGGTTAGGTTTAGGGTTAGGTTTGGGGGGGTTAGGGTAAGGTTTTAGCTTTATTTTTACATTTTTGATCACAGCGCGATTTTTTCGTCGCGCTGTGATGACGTCAAATGCGCGCTTTCGTCGAGCGCGATTTTGTCCTCCGCGATTTTGTGGTGGAACCTAGTATTTTGTATTGAAATTTTTTGTTCATTTTCAAGTCTAATATTCTTAATAAGAACAATTCTGGAAGAAACAATAATTAGTTCACACAACATATTAAGCTGAAAAACCAGGTAATATTGTTAGATCGGGTAATGGAGAGGCACACTCAGGCTAAAGGCAACAACAGCTCTTTATTGTAACAGAACAAATATGTACAATCCAGCGAAGGTTGAGTCTGACAGCAGCCCTTTTATAGGGGGCTGTCAGACCCTTCGACCAATGAGATTAAACTTCTGTTCCCGCCGGAACAGAGGACCTTGGTGGAAACCATTATAACTGTAGCTAGTATCTAACAGCCCTTCCCTCTTAGATGGAATCATCCTACTGGTAACGTAGTCACGCAGGTAGGTGGGCCTTTTGGTAGGTCTGCCAGACCTGCGCAGTTCAGTTGGAGGGTGTTCTTCGGAGAGGTCGGACGGACCTGTTTGCTGTGCAGCTTCGCTTGGTGGAAGTTCCTGGAACCTTTCACAGGCCACGGCTGGAGCTTCTAGAGCCGATTCACTTGGAGCTCGCTGCGGGCCTGCAACACAAGTATCCCGGTGTCTTCAGGTTTGAGTTGGCTGTGGAAGGAGTGACTTTGTGCTCCTTTTGGGTAGGGCTTTGGCTAATTCGTGCAGGAGTTACCTCTGGTTGCCTAAAAGTGGAGTTGGAGAGGCGGCCACGGAGTTGGTCAACATACCTCCTTCAGTTCCGATCATCCTCGAACTCTATGAGATAAGAGCGAGGCCCGGTGTTGCCTATCACTGTGGCAGGAATCCACAGAGTTCCCCCAGCGTAATTGTGGGCGTAAACTGAATTCCCTACGCTAAAATTCCAAATTTTGTTTGTGGAGTCTGGGGGCGATGCGGCAGAATAGTTTGGGTGTAGCCGGTCTAAGTGGGATCTTAGCCAGCGACCCATGAGAAGCTCGGAGGGGCTTCTCCCTGTAGTGACACTTGGCATTAGGTATTTTAGGTATTTATTGGGATTTATATGCCGCCCTTTTCCCCGAGGGGACTCAGGGCGGCTTACAACGACAAGGGAGGGGAAGTGCAAGGTCAAAACAAAACAATATGTGAACAATAGAAAAATAATAAAAACCCAACTTTCATTCAACAGTCAAACACTCGGGCGGGTAATTAGAACCTATCCCCAGGCCTGCTGGGAGAGCCAGATCTTGAGGGCTGCGCGGAAGGTCTGGATAGTGGTGAGGGTGCGGATCTCCATGGGGAGCTCGTTCCATAGGGTCGGAGCAGCAACAGAAAAGGCTCTCCTCCGCGTGGTCGCCAGTCGGTATTGACTGGCAGATGGGATTCGGAGGAGGCCCAGTCTGTGAGATCTAATTGGTCGATTTAGGGAGGTAATCGGCAGAAGGCGGTCTCTCAAGTACCCAGATCCACTACCATGGAGTGCTTTAAAGATGGTCATCAGTATCCTGAAGCGCACCCGGAGACCAACAGGCAGCCAGTGCAGCTCGCGGAGGACAGGTGTAACGTGGGCGAACCGAGGTGCGCCCACTATCACTCGCGCGGCTGCATTTTGGACTAGCTGTAGTCGCCGGATGCACTTCAGGGGCAACCCCATGTAGAGCCCATTGCAGTATTCCAGTCTAGAGATCACAAGGGCTCGAGTGACTGTTGTGAGGGCCCCCCGATCTAGGTAGGGCCGCAACTGGCGGACCAGGCGAACCTGGGCAAATGCCCCCCTGGTCACAGCTGACAGCTGGTGATCAAAAGTCAGCTGTGGATCCAGGAGGACTCCTAAGTTGCGGACCCTATCTGAGGGGTGTAGAATTTGACCCCCCAGCCTAAGCGTTGGTATATTAGCCAAATTATTGGGGGGGAAACACAACAGCCACTCGGTCTTATCCGGGTTGAGCACCAGTTTGTTAGCACTCATCCAGTCCTTAACGGCCTCCAGACCCCGGTTCATCACGTCCACCGCTTCATTGAGTTGGCACGGGGCGGACAGATACAATTGTGTATCGTCCGCATATTGATGGTATTTTATCCCGTGCCTCCGAATGATCTCGCCCAGCGGTTTCATGTATATGTTAAATAGTAGGGGGGATAGGACCGAACCCTGAGGTACTCCACATGTTAGGGGCCTCAGGGACGATCTCTGCCCCCCCACTAACACCGACTGCGACCTGTCCGAGAGGTAGGAGGAGAACCACCGCAAAACAGTGCCTCCCACTCCCACCTCCCGCAGTCGTCGCAGAAGGATACCATGGTCGATGGTATCGAAAGCCGCTGAGAGGTCAAGGAGAACCAGGATGGACGCATAGCCTCCATCTCTGGCCCTCCAGAGATCATCGGTCAATGCGACCAAAGCGGTTTCTGTGCTGTAACCGGGTCTGAAGCCGGACTGGAAGGGGTCAAGATAGCTAGCTTCCTCCAAGGCCCGTCGAAGCTGAAAGGCCACCACCTTCTCAACAACCTTCCCGATAAAGGGAAGGTTGGAGACAGGACGAAAGTTGTTTAAGATGGCTGGATCTAACGATGGTTTCTTTAGGAGGGGTCTCACCACCGCCGTTTTGAGTACGGCGGGGAAGTGCCCCTCCCGAAGGGAGGCGGTGACAACCGCCTGGATCCAGCCATGTGTCACCTCCCTGCTGTTAGCCACCAGCCAGGAGGGACACGGGTCCAGAATACAAGTGGAGGCACTTACAGCTCGGATGGCCTTGTCCACATCCCCAGAGGCAACTTCCTGGAACTCAACCCAGAACTGATGTGGCAAATGATCCTCCTGTGTCTCAGCTGGATCTACTGCGGTGGAGTCCAGGTCCGATCGAAACCGAGCTACTTTGTCCGCCAAGAATTGAGCATAATCCTCAGCCCTGCCCTGCAAGGGGTCTCCCGCATCCCTCCTATTAAGGAGGGAGCGGGTTATCCTGAACAGGGCGGCTGGGCGTGACTCGGCGGACGCAACCAAGGAAGAAATATATGATCTTTTTGCAGCTCTTAATGCTCGGACATAGTCCTTGGTGCAGGTAGTTAAGAGTGCTCGGCTTGCCTCGGACCTATCGGACCTCCACTGGTGCTCTAGGCATCTCCTCCGGCGTTTCTTCTCCCGGAGTTCCTCGGTAAACCAGGGAGCTCTCCGGGATCCACTGACCCGGAGGGGCCGTAGTGGCGCAATCCGGTCAAGAGACTCCGACGCCGCCGAGTGCCAGGCGGCAGCCAGAGTCTCCGCCGAACTGTGGGCGAGGGTATCAGGAATAACCCCAAGCTCCGTCTGGAACCTCAGAGGGTCCATAAGTCGCCTGGGGCGGAACCACCTGGTCGGTTCCTCCTCCCTACGGTGGGGGTTTGGCCTCCGGAAGTCAAGCCTCAGTAGGTAATGGTCTGACCACGACAGGGGTATGATCTCATTACCCCTCAGACCAAGATCACACATCCACTGCTCCGAGAGAAATACGAGGTCGAGCATGTGACCCGCTGCATGGGTTGGGCCCCGAATTACTTGGGTCAAGCCCATGGCTGTCATGGAAGCCATGAACTCCTGCGCCCCATCAGAGCGTTCACCGAGCGATGGCAAGTTGAAATCCCCCAGAACTATAAGCCTGGGGAACTCAACTGCCAGCTCGGCTACTGACTCGAGGAGCGAGGGGAGGGATGCTGCAACGCAGTTGGGAGGCAGGTACGTTAGCAGCAAACCCACTTGACCCTTGAGGTCCAACTTTATCAGCAGAGACTCACACCCGACAAGCTCCGGAGCAGGGACCCTACGAGGTAACAGAGACTCCCGGATTACAATAGCCACACCGCCACCCCTTCCCTGGGCTCTCGGCTGATGAAGCACCTGAAATCCCTCTGGGCACATCTCTACAAGGGGGACTCCTCCTTCTGTGCCCAGCCAGGTTTCAGTAATACATGCCAGGTCTGCCCTCTCGTCAACAATTAAGTCCCGGACGAGGGGAGCTTTGTGGACAACAGACCTGGCATTTAGCGACAACAGCCTGAGACCAGGGTCCTGACTACTCGCGCCATCTGGTCTTGGAGTGGGACTCCTAGGGCTGGAAGGAGGGATCTCTGTGATGTAGCGAACCCTCCTTCCCCGGTAATGGCCAGCCCTAAGGTCCCCGCCATATCTGCCTCTCCCTGTCACGACCGCTATGCTCCGACCCACTCCCATGTCCATGGTCCCCCCAACCACCCCGGTCCCTCCCGCCTTCCCCAGCAGGTCCTCCGAGTCAAACATACTCATTTATCTACTCTAGCAATTCCCACGTAAAAATTTAAAACATATAAAATACAAGGGTAACAATTACTAAAAGTGGGCCATTCATTCAATTCCAGCCAGCCCCCATACACTCAACATTCAATTTAAAATTGCGCAGTTATAGTATATAATACTAGTGATGATAATATGGGAACAGTGGAGGAAGCGATGGTCTGCTCCTCTCCCTTCTTATGATCTGGGGAAATGTCCTAAGCCACCAAGTCAAAAGTGCATAGTGTATCAGGTGGCTATAGGCAAGCGAGATTAAATATAAGACTCCAAAGTTCATAAACAACATCCGTATAGTCTTGTCCCACTGGTGGAGGTTAGCGGGCTGTATATTCGAGAGTCTCTTTCCCAAGGACATATAAGGGCCCCAATGTAGGGGACCAGAGTTCGAGGCTAACTTGCACCGCTCTTGGAAATGGAAGGAGAAATGCTGGTATTCTCGGGGCTCAGTCCTTATCCCTGTAGTCGCCATCCTCTATTGCTCCCCGCTAGTTGGCCGCGGTCCTACTCCTCCTACTAGTTAAATGGGCAGGGAGCAAAGTCCGGAGGGGGCTACAACGACAGTAGACAGCAAAGCAGCAGATGATAAATAGTAAAATGGCAACAGATGGTCCAGTGAGCGAAGATAGATCCGAGGGGGAAGGGGGGGCGTCTAAGGCAATAGCAAGCACGTCCATTCAATACATAAATTCAGTGCAGCCTCCAACAGCTTCCGGCAGCCCCCTTCTTTAAAGTAAGATAAATTAAAATTCACCCCTCTCAGTTCACTAGTCACCAAGACTCACAATCTCAGTCACAACTACTTAGCTCCAGCATAGTCAGCAAGCTGGCCGGAGAAGAGAATGTAAAATGTGATACTGTGAGTCAGCTGTTTGGCGCCGCCATTTCCTCCATATTTTCCTCCACGTTTCTCTTCCAACCTCAGCAGCTGCTGTTCCGCTGCTCTGGGATGGATGATAGATGATAGGACCAGGGGCCAGTAGGCAATTGGCCAGGGGGCTCACCAGCAGCACCAAGGGCTACCAAGAAGGCCAGAGATGGTAAGGGGAGGCTCCGAACAGGCTCCGAACGCCCGCGCGCCGCTCTCACCGCCGCGCGCCGCCGTCGCCGCCGTCCTCGCACAGCTGGGTAGCCCGGGGGTCTTAGGTTCTCCCAAGCGCTGTTCCCAAGGCCAAAAAGGCCAGAGATGGTAAGGGGAGGCTCCGAACAGGCTCCGAACGCCCGCGCGCCGCTCTCACCGCCGCGCGCCGCCGTCGCCGCCGTCCTCACACAGTTGAGTAACCCAGGCTGCCGCTGTGATGGAAATACGAGCCACTAAATTTCAACCGGTCCTGTGGGATCCAAGGGTCTTAGGCTCTCCCAGGCACTGTTCCCAGCAATTTTTTTTTTTTTTTTTTTTTTTTTTTTTAATGTGAGGGTGGCGTAGATGCTGCTTCTTCAGGCTATGGATAGCCTGCTTGAGTGTAGACTACAGCATGATGGTCAGTGATGACCCCGTGTCAATCTCCATCTCGCATGGAGAACCCTTGATGAGGATTATGATCTTCAGCTTTTTTGGCCGCTTAGTGCAGACTTGGCCGATTGAGGTGTGGTAGGTGACTCTGGTGTAACTCTCTGAGCACCATGGTGGCTTCTGCCATGCCCCTTGGTTGGGCCTCTGCTGGCAGTTAGGTCGGCTTCTTGGCTGCCAGGTCGTCGTGGGGTGCTCCCTTCTGCAAACCTCGCCAATGTTCCCCTTCCTCTCGCAGCGCTGGCACATAGCATTGCAGAAATGGCAAGCTGATCTGGCATGGTCTCTTCCGCAGCTTGTGCAAGGCGGGAACCACGATTCAAATTTGCTTGCTGGATTGGCGCAGCTACTGCACATGCGGCGGCTGTCATCTTCATCTTCTGAGCTCTCTGCAGCCTTGCGATGTATGCATGTGGTCTTTTGCATGTCTTGCGGAATGCTTTAGCGCTGCAGGGTTTCTGTAGACTTGACGGCAGATTCGGATGCCCTGGCTTCGTCCAAGGCAATTTGTAGAGTGAGGTTAGATTTGGCACGTAACCTCCTCTGTAAATTAATGTCCTGCACACAGCATATGATGCGGTCAAGAATAAGTTCGTCTAGGTCTCGGAACTCACAATACGCTGCGGCTTTTTGTAGCGCCGCAACATACTCGTTGATCGATTCCCCTTCCTTCTAGTTGTGAATGTTACATTCATCCCAGCGGACGTGCTTAGACGGCTTGGGAGCGTAGTATGTCCTCAGCGTCTCTTGAAGCACTGACCAAACGACCGATTCTAGTGGCATTGGCTTAGAGAGATCTTTGGCTGTTTTGAACATTTCCCATCCACAGTAACCAAGGAACATGTTCTTCTTGCGGCCTTCAGAAAGGCCCATGAGGTCGTTGGCTTCGAGGAAGCAGTTGAACCTCAGCATATATGACTCCCAGTGTTCGGTCACTGGGTCATACAAAGTCAGTGGGGCGTGCATGGCCATTTTGTGTTCTGAAGGCGTTTTGAGTTTGCCGCTCAAAAATGGCTGCTCGAAGCCACGCTGAGCTCCAAGCTGGATTTACTTGCTGGATTGCTACGCTCTTTGTGGTTCGCCTAGTTGCCTTCCAATCCCATCCTCGTCACCGTGTTAGATTGGGTAATGGAGAGGCACACTCAGGCTAAAGGCAACAACAGCTCTTTATTGTAACAGAACAAGTATGCACAATCCAGCAAAGGTTGAATCTGATAGCAGCCATTTTATAGAGAGCTGTCAGGCCCTTCGACCAATGAGATTAAACTTCTGTTTGTGCCAGAACAGAGGACCTTAGTGGAAACCATTATAACTGTAGCTGACAATTATAGTAACATAATGAGTGAAGTTCTTTATGTGTGTTTTGTACTGTATTTCCACAAAATTGCAGACTGCTATAAAACAGCCCTACTTCCACCATTCTATAATTGCATTAGTTACAATATTTAGCAAATTATCAGGAAAATCTTATAATTATGTATTATTCATTTAATTTTGATTCTCCCTCTCCCTTTGCTTTAGGGCAAAAACAACAGAACTGGTTTGTTCAGTTCCTGGTTCTCATAGGATTCAACCAAAAGTTACAGTTCCAGTAAGTTCTCAATAATTTCAAAATATTATGAACACATATATTACTATGTAACTGTGTTGTGTTTTTATGATGAAACCAAAGGCTCTGAAATGAAAGAAATCAGAAGCACAGGTAGGGTTATATTTATTATTACAGCTGACAAATTTCTGCTCTCTTCAAATATAAATGGTTATTGTTTGGTGAAATTTGGTTGAAATTCTTTTTATTGATCCAGTAGAACTAGTGATAGAGGATAGGCATCTTTTTGGAAACAACAATGACAATAGTTCTATCTGAGGAGTGAACTGCAACGTTTCCACTGTTAGCACAGGGAAACAGAAGTGGAAACATCCAGTGTGTCAAACCTCAGGGTTTGCCTTACTGGGGGCGAGGGAAGCACCTGGTGTTGGGAGTGGGTGAATTCAGCAGCTGCAGCAGCATTCAGTAGAACCTACATTGGAGCGCTAATCAGCTGTGTGGCGGGGAGGTGGCTAGCGCAGGGCAACCGGAACTCCTGACAAGTTAGCTGTGAGAGGAGGCAAAGTCATCAGCCTGACTATCAGCTGTGATGCCTTGCAGAGCCAATCAGAGCCACAGCCACCTTCCGGGAAAGATTTGCGCCAACATAGGGTGTGGCTTGCCTATATAACCACACTGGAAGATGCAAACTCTCAGAAACCTAACGTTGGTGGGCCATATGGGAGAAAGAGGGCTTTGCGGTCTGGTTGGCCCTCGTTACCTGGCATCACCTCCTTGAGGGAAGTAGAATACCATTTGAAGTATGGATGGACCACAAAAACCTTGATGCCCTCCAGGCTCCGTTTAGGTAGTCACCCAAACAGGTACAGTACTTTCAACACTTCCGGTTCACCTTGCAGTACATTCCGGCTGGGAGAAACTTTCTAGCAGATGTGTTGTCAAGGATGCCTCAATACAATAGCTTCTGGGAAGAGGTGGTGCACGCCATCATTCCCCCCTCACCACAGACACAACCCGCTGCCTGGGTTTCAGCCCAGTGGCCGGCTGCAACAGCCAAAGAGTTGACAAGTCACTTACAGACTGAATTACTCACAGACCTATGGTTCTTGGTACACTGGCAACGAGATGGGTTGATGTGGAAAGGCAATAAACTGCATGTTCCACATGCCCTGAGGCCACAGGTACAACAAAGGTGCCACGACTTGAAACAAGCAGGACACTTTGGGTTCCTGAAAACCCTGAATTTAGTTAAACGGCAATTTTGGTTGCCCAGGCTGCAACACAAAATAGAGGACTGACTTCCTGTGGTGATGTCATTGTGCTTGGAGCGGAGGAATGGGAGCTCTTCCAACCTCTAACTCTAACTTCTTGGTTTGGGCTCATTTCTGAGCGCTGTGGATCCTGAGGGGACCAGCAGATTAAGGGGGATACTCTGAAGACGCTGGGGTGATAAGCGGGTAGGAAAAACCCACTAAACGGACGAAGATCTATCCTGCCATTTGGTTAGGACCGCATAAGAAGGAAGCAGAGAGAGAAAGCAGTTGAAATCGAGACATCTGTTACTATTACTGACAACCCAAAGAAGAGGAGGACAACGCGTAATTGGTAGAGAGGGCGAGCTGGAAAGAAAGAGATGCCGGGAAGGAGACTGTTTTTGCAGTTCAATTTTGCCAAAAAGAAGTGAAAGCATAGAGACTGAATTGGAATTGACAGCCTGAATAACTTGAAGGAATTGGCCACAGTGAGAACAAAAACCCAGCATGAACAACAGGAGTAGAACATAGTAACTGTTGAGAAGATTTGGAAGGCACAGAAAGGATTGTGTAACAGTCGGGTTGGTAGTTGACTTTTTTCTTCTTGCTCTTCCTTCTACTATTTTGTTTTTCCCAAAGAATAGTTGAACTTATAAGTATTTGGTATTTATTTGCTTCAGAATTTGGAACGGTGCCAGAGACAGTAGAGAGAGGACTGTTTTGGAACAATTAGAGGGCGTTTCTACTCACCCCCTTTACTTCCCTTTTTTGCTGGAATTGTTATATGAACTGACTGACACTAACAGTGATACTGAGGAGAGGGTGACACCTAGTGGATTATAAATTTGAACCGTGAAGTCTGATGCAAGAAAACCATTGGTGGCATAAGCTGATATATATATACACATAGAAAGAAACTAATTACTAGAATTGAATACCTGTATAACCGATACAATTAAGAGACATCTATTTGTATAAGATAACAGTGTGATATATAAATCTATGATATATATTAATTAAGGATCAAAAACAGAATAGAATAATATATAGGAAAGTTTAGATATTGAAACGTGATATTAAGAAAGGTTAATTATTGTTAAATATTGAGATATACAATTATACCATTGATATTGCTGATAAAGTAGAAGTAAAGTAGAATTTATATGCAATTGTGGGCAAGGATAAATGGAATAAAAATGGCAACTTCAGTAAATTTAGTGAAAAAAACTACACCCAATATGATTTCAGCAACAGCCCCTCCTCAAATCAAAGATCAATTGAGAGCGCATTGGGGCTGGAGAAAGGTGGAACGATGGCAGGAACAATGGGACCAACACCAACAATGCAGAGTATGCAATTGATGCTCTAGATGATACAAGAGACATTGACGAAAAGCCAAGAAGTGACAACTACAAATCATGAAGAGACAAGGAGAAATCATGAAGAAATGAAAAATGAAATGGGAGAATTGAAAGGAACTATCAAAAATGTGGATGACAAAATTGAAAGGATATAGAATTCCTTAGCAATCAATGAACAGAAAATCCAGAACATCGAAACAAAAGTAGAACAAACAGATCAGAAGATGGAAAAAATGGAGCTGGAATATAGACAAGTTAATAAAGAATTAGAGCTATCAATAAAATCCGACTTGAAAATGAAAGAACTGCATTCTACCTAAAATTCTAAAACATACCGGAAGAGAAGGAGGAAGAGTTGAAAGGAAAAATGATTGAAATCTTCACTGAAATTTTACATAGAAAAGAACAAGAGTTGAGAGGGGACATCGATGAAGCTTACCATGTGCATATTAATTATGCCAGAAGACATAGGCTCCCAAGAGAAGTGCACCTATGACTTGCTAAAAAAACGAGATGAAGTGTACAAAAAAACCAGAGAAGGGACGATTACATTACAGGGAAAAGAGTTGATCATGCTTAAACAGATTCCACGGAGAATTCGGGAACAACGTAGGCAATACCAATTTTTAACAAATCAGTTAAATAAAAACAGAATAATGTACAGATGGTTGGTACCAGAAGGGGTACTGGTATCTCGGCAAGGAAAAAGATATAAGATAGAGAATATAGAAGAAGCGCAGAAATTCTATGAAGAATACAGCAAAGGGGAAGAAGAACAAGGAAGTAAAGAGGAACTAGAAAGTAGAAGTCAAGAGGAAGAAATATCAGGAGACAAGGAAAGAAACAGGAGACAACAACAGAGAGAGAGCAGAAAAGGAAGGCGCGAGAGGGAAAAAGTCAGATACAAATCAGAAGCAACAAAAAACATCCCATCTAAAGATGGACCAAGAAATAATAATTTCGATAAACTTGAATGGACTGAACGTACCAAAAAAAAGAGCACAGATGTTTAATAAACTTAAGAAACTGAAGGTAGATATAACCTGTATACAGGAGGTGCATATTAAAAGGGAACATAGGAACTTACTGGAAAACAGAAAACTAGGGAAATTATATACAGCACTGGCAGATAAAAAAAGAGGAATAGCAGCCTATATAAAGGAAAAAATAAACTCCAAAGAAGTCTACTCTGATGAAGAAGGCAGGATGCTAATGATTGAATTAGAGACAACAGAAAAACCGATATTATTAATAGTCATGTATGCACCAAGAGGAATTTTATAGGAAATTACATAACAAAATAAACAAATTAGAATATGAAAACATTTGCTTAATTGGGGATTATAATGCAATAGTGGATAAAAAAATGGACTATGAAAGCAAAAAGAAAAATAAAACAACAAAAAAATACATTACCCAAATCCTTTTTTGAGATGGCACTGGAATATAAACTACATGATATTTGGAGAGAAAGAAACAAAACAAGAAAACAATATACCTTTTATTCGAACCCCCATCAGTCCCTATCAAGAATTGACATGGCTTGGATCTCATCTGGTCTATGTAATCAATTAGACGAAATTGAAATAGAAGCAAATGAGGGGCAGATCATAATCCAATAAAATTAAGATGGAAAGGTCAAAGAAAAAGATGGATGATGAATTCAAATATTGTAAATGAAATAGAATACACTCAAATGCTGGAGAAAAAATTAAAAATATTCTTTAGAATAAATAAAAAAGAAGACACCTCAATTCAAAATCTCTGGGATACTATGAAAGCATACACAAGAGGCCTTACGATTGCCTACATGGTGAGGAAAACTAGAAAACAAAAAGAGCAACAAGAATGTATGCAAAAAAAACTTAGGGAAGCCGAAGAAAAACTACAGAAAGATCCAAAGAATAAAATTAAAAAAGAAAAAAGAGAGATGATAAAACATAAGATCAACTTAATAATGCAAAAGGAATTAGCACAGAAAATTAAAGCAGCCAGACAGAACTACTTTGAACAAGCCAACAAACCTGGACGATGGCTGGCATACAGATTGAAAAACGAAAGAGAAAAAAGGGTGATATATCAATTAAAAGATGATGAGGGAAGAATTCAATGTAAGGTGGAAGAAAAGAAGCATATTATCCATAAATAATTCGCAAAACTATACGCGCAAGATAGTATGGAGGAAATCAAAATAAAACATTATTTAAACACAGAAAAGATAACACCAATCTCAAAAAAACAAAGCGAGGCGTTAAGTAGGCCAATAACGATAGCCGAAGTGGAATTAGTCCTGAAAAACCAGAAAAATAATAAAACCCCAGGACCAGACATAATACTGGTGGAGTTATACAAATATAACAAAATAATATTGGAAGAGCTAGGAATGGAAATGTTTAATGAAGTTTTAGGAAAAGCCAAGATACCTGAATCATGGACAGAAGCAATAATATCGCTAATCCCAAAAGAAGAAACCAATCTACAAGAAATTCAGAATTACAGGCCAATTTCATTATTGAACTCCGATTATAAAATATTTGCAGCAATTATGGCAGGAAGAATTAAACAGATTTTAAATGAATGAATACATCTGGACCAAAACGGATTTTTTACCCCACAGACACATTAAAAAATGAGAGTCATCCTAGACATAATAGGGTATTACGAGGCACATCCAGAAAAGCAAATGGTACTGGTTTTCCTTGATGCACAAAAAGCATTTGACAACGTAATCTGGAAATTTATAATAACACTATTGGACGAGATGAAATTTGGAGAAAAATTTATAAAAATGATAGAAGGATTTTATAACACTCAGACAGCCGAAGTTCTGATGAATGGAGATCTAACAGAAAAGATTGAAATAAAAAAAAGGAGTCAGACAGGGATGCTCCCTCTCTCCTTTGCTGTTTATATTAACTTTGGAAATTTTACTAAATGAAATTCGGAAAGACCAGGGAATAAAAGGTTTAAGATTCAAAAATGAAGAATATAAGGCCCACGCCTATGCCGATGACTTAGTATTTGTTCTAGAGGACCCATTAGAATCCAGCCTGAAATTAATTCAAAAATTAGAAGAATATGGCGAAGTGGCAGGACTAAAGATCAATAAAGACAAAACAAAAATGATAACCAAGAACATGACAAAAAAACAAGAAGAGGAACTGGAAGTAGCAACCAGAATGTGCAAACAACTAAAAAAGTAAAATACTTGGGTATCTGGGTGTCGGCAAAATGTTCCACAATTAAAGACAATAATCATAATAAATTAGTGAGACAATAAAGAAAGATTTAGAAAATTGGAAAAATATTCAGTTATCACTCATGGGACATATAGCGACAATTAAAATGAATATCTTACCAAGAATCCTATTCCTGTTGTAAGCTGCACCTATTAATCCAGGTAAAAAGTTATTTCAAGAATTAAATAAAATAACTGCTAGGTTCATTTAGTAGGGACGAAAACTGAGGATTAAACTAAGGTCAATGCAAGCCAGCAAGGAGAGGGGAGGCTTAGCATTGCCAAATTGGGATTTATACGCATCAGCAGTAACAATAACATTGGTAAAGGATTGGATAGAGCTAAAGAATAAAAGAATTTTGACCTTAGCAGGCCATGATGTGCAAGCAGGCTGACATACATTCCTATGGGATGATAAAAATAAAACGCACAAATACTTTCAAAATCATTTAATCAGAAGAGTGTTATTGCAAAAATGGGTCTGTTGCAGAAAATGACAGGCTTTAGACTTCTCAGGATACAAGAAAAGTTTATTTGGCAGCCAGGTTCAGAAAGTTTGCCCATGGCTAGCATTGCAAGTTCTGAACAACCTTCATTATCGAAGCACACATTCTTATACATTCTCAAAGGCAGCATAACATGGAAACTCTTAATTCATTTCTTAGTGGTTACCATGAGGAGAAAGCCTTAGAAGGAGATGGGGTCTTACTTCTCTTTTTGTTACAGGTATGGATTACGTGTCATTAATGAACTTTAATTGAACCTTGTGGTTTGGACTTTTGACATAGGTTTTGACATAGGGACGTTGGCTAGAACATCTTGTGGTTAGTGAATGGTGACACTTCCTTTAAGCAAATTCTAACTGTCCCTGTTATGCTATTTCTTCATTCTTATATTTTTTAATCCATATTTTATTTTACTTTATCTGTTTACTGTTTACTGTTTATTAGGATTTGTATGCCGCCCACTCTCGAGAGACTCAGGGCAGCTTACAGATAAACAGGGAGGGGGAACATATAAAAATTCAAAAGAACAGACATTAAAAATTACACAACATTCATGTAGCTTAGGATGGGGCTAGATGAAATCAAATCAGCCCCAGGCCTGCTTGAACAGCCAGGTCTTAATCGCTTTGTGGAAGGCCAGGAGAGTAGTAAGGGTCCGGATCTCCACGGGGAGATCGTTCCATAGGGCCGGAGCTGCTACAGAGAAGGCCCTCCCCCGGGGAGTCGCCAGCCGACATTGACCGGCAGATGGAATCCGGAGGAGGCCTAATCAGTGCGATCTTATAGGTCTCTGGGAGGTAAATGGCAGGAGGCGGTCTCTCAGGTATCTCCCCCTTCTAGACTCTATTAATACCCACAATTGCGTCTAGCCTGTTAGATTAATAATATAAGCATGCAGGATACAGAAAAGCAAATAAAAGCAAGCATACAAGCAATACACATCTTAGGGCTTATCTTCCAGAATCACTGGAATTGCTTATCTTCCAGAATCACAAAGAGCCAAGGTGGCGCAGTGGTTAAATGCAGCACTGCAGGCTACTGCTAGATCAGCAGTTCAGCGGTTCAAATCTCACCGGCTCAGGGTTGACTCAGCCTTCCATCCTTCCGAGGTGGGTAAAATGAGGACCCAGATTGTTGGGAGCAATATGCTGACTCTCTGTAAACCGCTTAGAGAGGGCTGAAAGCCCTATGAAGCGGTATATAAGTCTACTGCTATTGCTATTGCTATTACTTTCTCTACTTCTAAGAGTGCAATTTGAATATAGGAGCTAGTATCTGAAGCTTCATCTTCCTTGAAAGTATATGGGATTAGGCTTTCCATTATCATTAACTCCTTTTCAACCCGTATTTTCTTTTACAGACCTCATAACGAGCTGTTTAAGCAAGGATATTATGCAAGGGAGGAATGCTAAACTTGCGATTCCACATAATAAAAGAAATAGCATTTGCTTAATCCAACCTGTTCTCGGCAGCCAAGAGAACCACACATCTGTTCCTTGTACTTTTTGACCAATAGAGGAAGCTCAATCCCATAGTTCTTGGAATACCCCCCAGACTGCTCCTGATCTATTCATATAGAAAAAGCAATCTTCTCCCAGGAATACACATAGCCCACCCTTTTCAGCAGTTAAAAGATCATTGGCCTGCCAGTTCTGTAACACGACGGCTGCTAAGGAATCTATTTGGTCCTGTACTTCAACCAAGTACCAGCAATTTGGTTCAGGCTTTCTTGGAATTCTTCTGACATTTGCATGAACTGTGTAATGGAATGGGTTATTCCACCTACACCTGTTCCAACTGCTGTCCCTATTCCTAAAATTGCTGATAGTGGAATTAGGAGCAGCACTCTTTTTCTGGACATGTCCCATGAGGGGTACAGGGAAGGTCTGTGCCCTACTTACCACCCATTTTAGGGAGGAGGTGTATTAGAGTGCATGTGCCAGTCCAATTGGTTGGTAAACATAGATAAGCATTTCTCCCACATAGAAAGAAAACTCAATTTTCTCCTACACATACGCCGATGTTCACGGAGAAGGCATGGACTCGGAGGTTCCTTCCATTAGTCCAGACTTGTAAGGTTCCTGCTAGGAACATACCAGTCAGGGGCTGTAATGGAACTTCTTGATTAGGATCCATTAATTTATTCCTGAGGTCTGGTCCTTCAAAGAGATATTGCAAAAGTAAACACAAACTCCCGTATTGGATTATTTTGAAAGCCAAACGGGAAGTCAGGGTGGCCTTGGGCAGCTTCCAGTGGTCAGATTCCCCTCCCTTCGGGTTAAAAACAAGTGGAGGTGGGAGCGAGAAAGTGACTTTCTGTTGGAAGATTTTGTGAGCAGAGGAAGGCATGCTGCAAGGCAATTTTACGTCTACAAGGATTTTCCTGGGGGCAAGATACATTTCAGATGGACATTGTTCCTCTGATAGTGACCCCACAGGAATGCTAGGCTCCTGATATCGTTTGATGCACAAGGAGAGTGACCCTGTAATTTCTACACCAACTGCTATGGGGCCAACGATGGGGAGACGGCTCATTCCCAGTCTTTTAAGTGAGCTCCTTAGAGATCACCATGTAGCCGAGCTTCTGCCATTTTAGTTCCCCGTCTACCTCCCTTGTCAAAGACAATCGTAGCTCTGATCATTTCCCCAAAATATGGCTCAACTGGAACAGCATTGTAAGATGAAGAGGTTGTAGACAAGCACAACCAGCATTTTTGGCCTAGGTCAGAGTCAGACCGATTGATTAAGCTTTGACCTAACACTCTTAACACTCTTTGACCCAGCACTCTTAACATATAGTTCCCTTTTCTCAATTGTTGCAGGGGCCCATTTTCCCTATGCTCTGCCTTTTATCTTACAGGGTTTGTCATGAGTTTAGGGATTGGCTTACGGTTCCATCTCCAAGCATAAAACAAGGCGCCATTGATGGGAGCGGACCTATTCCACATCCTGTAACTTGATTCCACCTTGTTCTCCAGGATTTTTGACATCCTCAGATCTATCTTCAAGAGCAAGGGGGGTTGCTCGGGTATTTTTGCAACATTGGGAATTACTATTTAAGACATTATCACTTAGCAAGCTCTTTGCCAATAACAGCCAGAGCCACAAAAGGCTCATAATTGTCCCTCACACAAAACTTCTTCTAACACAATTCTTTTAGCCTACTGAATCACCATGTCAGGAAGAAGGCAGGGGATATATATAGTTTGATGAAGGGCAATATCAGCTTTAGACAATCTATAAAACCAAATCTTATTTGCTAAACATTTTACCCACAATCCAAAAATTCCTATTATACTGCAAAGAACCCATCCCCATGGTTCCTCAAACATAAGTGTCATCAGACGATTCACACTCCTCTTTGTCACAGTCAATGATTTTAGCCTCAGCAACTGTCTTCCTCTGGAGGGGCAATTCCTGGGGGATGAATATGCAATACAACAATTAAGTACATTCACTAAAGCGAGAGATAGAATAGTTATGACTATGAATACTTGGCTTGCCATTTCCTGACAGGTGTTCAAACTTTCTAATACATCTTATATCTAATAAATGGAACGTTGTTTTCCTCCTCCAAATCTTCAGCCGTACGTTGAGAAGTCAGCTTCCAGGAAGTGACTTCAATAGGGCTTCTTCTGCCCCGTAAGAGCTTCCCGTTGCCGGTAGGGAAGCTTATAGGAGGTGTTTCTTTAAGCATGTCTCTAGAGGATGGGCTTCATCCTGGTCTGCCTCACAATACTCATCAGCAGCTGGCTTAACTTGAGTCCAGTGAATCCAAAACTTGGATTCCAGGGCTGGGTTTCAACCGGTTCGCACCGGTCCCTGCGATCCGGTTGGTCGCCGAACCCGGAAGTAAGTAACTTCCGGGAACGGCGAAGCCCTCCCCCCGCGCCCGCGCGCGCCCGCACACTCACGCCCGCTCCTTACCCGGTTTTTTTGAATTTCGCGCTTTCCACGCATGCGCAGAACAATCTCGACCGGATTGCGCCACTACGGCCCCTCCGGGTCAGTGGATCCCGGAGAGTTCCCTGGTTCACCGAGGAACTCCGGGAGAAGAAACGCCGGAGGAGATGCCTAGAGCACCAGTGGAGGTCCGATAGGTCCGAGGCATGCCGAGCACTCTTAACTACTTGCACCAAGGACTATGTCCGAGCATTAAGAGCTGCGAAAAGATCATATATTTCTTCCTTGGTTGCGTCCGCCGAGTCACGCCCAGCCGCCCTGTTCAGGATAACCCGCTCCCTCCTTAATAGGAGGGAGGCGGGAAACCCCTTGCAGGGTAGGGCTGAGGATTATGCTCAATTCTTGGCGGACAAAGTAGCTCGGCTTCGATCGGACCTGGACTCCACCGCAGTAGATCCAGCTGAGACGCAGGAGGATCATCTGTTACATCAGCTCTGGGTTGAGTTCCAGGAAGTTGCCTCAGGGGATGTGGACAAGGCCATTCGAGCTGTAAGTGCCTCCACTTGTATTCTGGACCCGTGTCCCTCCTGGCTGGTGGCTAACAGCAGGGAGGTGACACATGGCTGGATCCAGGCGGTCGTCACCGCCTCCCTTCGGGAGGGGCACTTCCCCGCCGTACTTAAAACGGCGGTGGTGAGACCCCTCCTGAAGAAGCCATCGTTAGATCCAGCCATTTTAAATAACTTTCGTCCTGTCTCCAACCTTCCCTTTATTGGGAAGGTTGTTGAGAAGGTGGTGGCCTTTCAGCTTCAACGGGCCTTGGAGGAAGCTAGTTATCTTGACCCCTTCCAGTCCGGCTTCAGGCCTGGTTACAGCACAGAAACCGCTTTGGTCGCATTGACCGATGATCTCTGGAGGGCCAGAGATGGAGGCTATGCGTCCATCCTGGTTCTCCTGGACCTCTCAGCGGCTTTCGATACCATCGACCATGGTATCCTTCTGCGACGACTGCGGGAGGTGGGAGTGGGAGGCACTGTTCTGCGGTGGTTCTCCTCCTACCTCTCGGACAGGTCGCAGTCGGTGTTAGTTGGGGGGCAGAGATCGTCCCTGAGGCCCCTAACGTGGGGTACCCCAGGGTTCGGTCCTATCACCCCCTACTATTTAACATATACATGAAACCGCTGGGCGAGATCATTCGGAGGCACGGGATAAAATACCACCAATATGCGGACGATACACAATTGTATCTGTCCGCCCCGTGCCAACTCAATGAAGCGGTGGACGTGATGAACCAGGGTCTGGAGGCCGTTAAGAACTGGATGAGTGTTAACAAACTGGTACTCAACCCGGATAAGACCGAGTGGCTGTTGTGTTTCCCCCCCAATAATTTGGCTAATACACCAACGCTTAGACTGGGGGGTCAAATTCTATACCCCTCAGATAGGGTCCGCAACTTAGGAGTCCTCCTGGATCCACAGCTGACTTTTGATCACCAGCTGTCGGCTGTGACCAGGGGGGCATTTGCCCAGGTTCGCCTGGTCCGCCAGTTGCGGCCCTACTTAGATCGGGGGGCTCTCACAGCAGTCACTCGAGCCCTTGTGATCTCTAGACTGGAATACTGCAATGGGCTCTACATGGGGTTGCCCCTGAAGTGCATCCGGCGACTACAGTTAGTCCAAAATGCAGCCGCGCGAGTGATAGTGGGCGCACCACGGTTCGCCCACGTTACACCTGTCCTCCGCGAGCTGCACTGGCTACCTGTTGGTCTCCGGGTGCGCTTCAGGATACTGATGACCATCTTTAAAGCACTCCATGGTAGTGGATCTGGATACTTGAGAGACCGCCTTCTGCCGATTACCTCCCTAAATCGACCAATTAGATCGCACAGACTGGGCCTCCTCCGAATTCCATCTGCCAGTCAATACCGACTGGCGACCACGCGGAGGAGAGCCTTTTCTGTTGCTGCCCCGACCCTGTGGAACGAGCTCCCCATGGAGATCCGCACCCTCACCACTATCCAGACCTTCCGCGCAGCCCTCAAGATCTGGCTCTCCCAGCAGGCCTGGGGATAGGCTCCTAATTACCCGCCCGAGTGTTTGACTGCTGAATGAAAGTTGGGTTTTTATTACTTTTCTGTTGTTCACATATTGTTTTGTTTTGACCTTGCACCTCCCCTTCCTTGTGGTTGTAAGCCGCCCTGAGTCCCCTCAGGGAAAAGGGCGGCATATAAATCCCAATAAATACCTAAATACCTAAATACCTGCGCGATCCTCCAGGAGCAGCTGGAGCATCGCGCAGACGCTAATACGCACACGCGCGCCGCGTGCGTGCGCGAGGACGCCGCGTGCACGCGCCACGTGCGTGCGTGAGGACGCCGCCGGCCTCGTTCCAACCGATCCGGTTGGAACGGGGCGAGAAACCCACCCCTGTTGGATTCCAACACTTTTTACTTACATCACCACAGTATATGGGCCCTTCCATCTAGGTTTCAAATTCTTCTCCTTTCCAGTGTTTTACCTATACTTTTCTTCCACCTGAATATTATGACTAGGGGTGGTCAGAAATGGTGGACTGAGGGGCACATAGTATTGCTGGATTTCTTGTATTTGCTTATTCAGTTCCCTCACCATTTGGTTCACCCATGAGGCCCCTATTTGACCTAGGTGCCCTCTATGATTTTTCAAGTTAGCATTTATAACTGGAGGTCTCCCAAACATCACTTCAAAAGGAGATAACCCAATTCCCTTTCATGTAGAGCATCACACAGACTAAAGTGCCATTGTCAATGCATTCATCCATTTATGACTAGCATTGCCTTATATAGCCCACACTTGGGCATGCCTGTGAAATCAATAACTAATGGACAATATCCTTTGGGTTGACTTCCAGGAGGGAGTCTAGGTTCTTGCCTTGGGTTTACGTGAGCACACATGCTACACCTTTCACTTGCATGGGCACACAGTGCATGTAAGCGGTCAATGTAAGATGGAGTTCTTCTGCTTTGGAATATCTGGAACTCAGTCCCCTTCGCATTTCCAATGCTGCATAAGCTGTCATGTAAGGGTGGCTCTGATCATCAGGTTGCTGACAGCCTTGGTTCTCTGTCAGCTGCTTTTCCCTTTTCTGCTGGATCCGACCATCCAGATTGGAGAGATTAAGGAGCTATTTAGAGTCCTTTACGTGGGGTACCTCTTACAGACCAGAGAGCTAAGTGTAAGGCGTCTACCCATTTAAGGTGGGTTTCAAACACATCTTATCTTTTCCTTAACAGTGTGATTCACACATTTGCTTAATTTCTTTCCTGAGGCTGTTAAAAGACCTCTTTCCCCATAATCAGCAGTATTGATAAGCAAAGTAAGGAAGGCATATAGAGTCAGTTCAAAAGTTCACCCTTTCATTCATGTCCTCTTTTAATGCATGGATTATAGCCCATAATTTTGCTACTTGGGCACATATTTGTAAATTCTAGGGTTTGTTAACCATAAATGTCCCTTCATTTCTAAAATTCTTTGAATTGCGTGGTTTGTGTAATTTGTTAATTTCCTCCATTAACTGTTTGGATAGATAAGCCACAAGTTGTTGCCAACTTCCCTTTTCTTATCAGAGCTTGAGATAATTCTGACTTCAGGGCTTTTTACACTCATTTCTGCTTTAAACCCCAAACAAAGGGTTCTTTTTCACCCCCCTTTGTAGATGTGTAAGGAGGCTTGGCTAGAAGCGCGAAATTTGAAATCCTCATCCTGAATTAGCACACAGCTTCTTTTCACTCATTTTCTATTGCCTTCTAACCTCGACTTATGATATACCTTAAGTATTTACTTGGGGCTTTTCCAGCTGAGCTTTTTGCCTTGGGGCACGGTATCCCTTATCCATTAACAAATGGAGCAATTGATTGGTTTTTTTTTAAAACAAATCTCCTTTGTTTGTCTGGTTACTGAGATATCTACATATTGGAGTAGCACATCTCCATGTTCACCAAAAAGGTAGGTTAATTTTTTAAATCCTTGGCGCCTCTTGTGATCTGTTACTAGGTTTTCCCCAAAAGCAAACAGGTTTGTTTTTTTTTGGCTGTCTCTATGTATTTGAGGTGGTAGGCAGACAGGCATGGCTTGAGGCTTTATTTGTATAATTATTGGTACATGATGAGATGCATAGCCTGGTGGATTAAATTCTTGAACCACCATTACTCGCCATATCTCATCTGGGCGGGGTGCCTCATTTTAGGGCCATTTTTTCTTCCTCAAAGGACAGTGTAACTCCCATTTTGCATAGGATCACATCCCAAAAGAGGAACTAGGCATTTGGGCATGTCTTGAGACATTTTTGTCCAAAAAGCCAGTGGGCTTTTTTTTTCCTTTTCATCAAATACATTGACCTCTGCTTTGGGCTTTGGAATTATTTGACAACGCAACTGTCAGCAATTCAGCGTTACGTTGCATCCTGTCCTCTTTCTTTCTTTCTTTCTTTCTTTCTTTCTTTCTTTCTTTCTTTCTTTCTTTCTTTCTTTCTTTCTTTCTTTCTTTCTTTCTTTCTTTCTTTCTTCACAAAGACCTTTCATGCATTTCCATTTATTCAAGCCACATAGACCTTCATGGCTTTCTTTTCTTCCTAACTGGAGGGCTCTTTCTCTAACTGAGCATGGGATTCTATCTATTGGCCCCTTCTCGGCAATTCTTCCAGCAACTTGCTAACTGGAAGGCTCTTTCTGTCCTTCTTCTCTGAAATTTGAGCCCAATCAACATACATTTTGTATGCTCATTCCACAAGTTCAAAAATGCCTTTCCTGGCCCCCTCTTTTTTCTTCTGTATTTTATTTATTTATTTATTTATTTATTTATTTTTACCCTAATGTCATCTGCAGAGTGACCAATGAAGATCATATTGACCATTCTCTCACTTTCTTCAAGCTCAGGATCTAATGTGGTATCTTGCCTAAAGGTTTGATAAATGCATTCTAGGATTTCCCCTGGATTTTCATCCTGTTTCTGTTGAATTTAATAGACCTTCTCTAAATTCTTTTGTTGAATCCTAACAAAACTAAGGTCCAATAGTTTTTCAGCTGAATTGACTAGGTTCCCTATCTGGTTCCTTCAGTAAGGAATGCGCATGTGCGAGAGAACGGAATGGCGACCAAGCTTTTTCGCTCCAATACGAGCTGGCGAAAAAGCCCTGGGGAACTCCAGAAACCGGCTTCGTTCCGCTCCTTTTGAGGCTTCCGGGATGAGCGACTTGCAGGGGGTCTGTGTGGATTGAAACTCGAAGGGAACCGGTGTCTTTCACCAGCCTTGGACACCAAAAACTCCAGCGTGGCCCGGCGTGTTCAGCGGTGAGAATGGCGGCCCCGTAGTGAAAACGGAGGCGTTTGGGAGCATTTTGCGGCGATTTGAGCGACTGCGGGGTTTTTCAATTCTCCCCTTACAACTACTACAGTGGGGTGAGCTTGGTGAGCCTCTCATGGTTGCGTGGACTGTGCTGGCCAATTATTGCCAGCCTTGCCAGCCTTTAGAAAGGAGGAGATCAAACAGGGCTCCTATCCGGATTAGGCGAATCGGGCGGCTGGCTGAGCCTGCCGTGGCCATAGCCTTCTCTGGATCCCCACCCCCCTCATATCTTGCTCAGCTCTTCCAACGACGCTGCCTTCTTAAACAGTACTGCTCCTTCTATCAACGCTGCCTTTGCTACCAACGCTGCCCCCTACATCAACGCGGCTTTTTCCACCATTATAGCCCCTCCCCTCAACATTATTTCCTCCAGCAACGCTGCCTTCTCCGTCAACACTTCCACCAACGCTGTCCCCTTTATCAATACTGGTCCCTTATCATCTTGGGCTTTAACCATTTGACTGCCCTTATATTTCTAGGACATTTGGACTGGTTCTCTTGGCCTTAACTGCTGCCAGCATTACCACCTTTCACGGCCCGTGGACTACCAGTACTGACAGCTTTATTACCTCCTATTTCGACTCCTGGACTACCAACGGGAAGAGTGCTTGTTCATTCTATCTAAGCCTCTTTACTATGACGTTGCAGACTGTGGTCGCTTGGAGGCATTTGCAGTATTTCACCTTTATTATCTACGTTAGCTGGCTCCCCCGGTTCATTTTTATGGACCTGGCCTGTTGGACTCTTAGTTTTATCTTTGTTCCCGGACTATGACCACTACTATGATCATCGCCATCCATTACCATCTCAGGAACTTTATTTTAGCCACCTGGACTATTACTTCTCTTACATTAGACTATCAGAGAAAGAGGTCACCCTATTTCCCTTATACCTCGTCGGCCTTGACCGGGCTACGGTGCCTTCGTTCCATGAACTTACGTTTCTACGTATGGATTTACTCGCCCAACTTTAACATCTTTTTAATACCTGCACAATTTTCTCTTGTATGCAGTGAGGATGTGTGTGATTGTGAGTGAATGATCCCACCTTTTTAACTTAGTGTCATCCCTTTTTTTCATATTATATTGTTGTAACTTTTAAATTTCCTGTGGGGTTGAGTGAGTGAGTGCTTGGGTGTGTATGCAAGGATTGGGGTTGGAATCGGGTTCCCCCACACTGAGTGCTCTGCAGAAGTGTTGGGGGGATCTGGGCCTATTCCCAATCTCAGGATAATTGATTCGAAGGGCCTGCTGGGGAACGCGGGGACTATGGGGGTGGGTGAAGCGACCACGGACACGGGAGTGGGCCGGAACATTACGGTCTTAACAGGGAGGGGCTGATATGGTGGGGACTTTAGGGCTAGCCATTACCGGGGAAGGAGGGTTCGCTACGTTACAGAGATCCCTCCTTCCGGCCCCATTAGTCCCACTCCAAGGCCAGATGGCGTGAGTAATCAGGACCCTGGTCTCAGGCTGCTCTCACTAAATGCCAGGTCTGTAGTTCACAAGGCTCCCCTGGTCCGGGACCTAATTTTAGACGAGGGGGCAGACCTGGCATGTATTACTGAAACTTGGCTGGGCCCGGAGGGAGGAATCCCCCTCACTGAGATGTGCCCAGAGGGTTTTCAGGTGCTTCATAAGCCGCGACCCCAGGGAAGTGGCTATTGTTATCCGAGAGTCTCTAGCTCCTCGTAGGATCCCTGCTCCGGAGCTTGTCGGGTGTGAGTCCTTGCTGGTGAAGTTGGACCTTGAGGGTCAAGTGGGCTTGTTGTTAACATACCTGCCTCCCAACAGCATTGCAACAGCCCTCCCCTCGCTCCTCGAGTCAGTAGCCGAACTGGCAATTGAGTTACCCAGGCTTATGGTTCTGGGGGACTTCAATTTGCCTTTGCTCGGCGAGCACTCTGATGGAGCGCAGGAGTTCATGGCTTCCATGACAGCCATGGGCTTGGCCCAAGTAATCCGGGGCCCAACTCACTCGGCGGGTCACACGCTCGACCTCGTATTCCTCTCGGAGCAGTGGAGTTGTGATCTTGGTTTGAGGGGTAGTGAGATCTTACCCCTGTCATGGTCGGACCACTACCAACTGAGGCTTGACTTTCGGAGGCCAAACCCCCACTGTAGGGAGGAGGAACCAATTAGGTGGTTCCACCCCAGGCGCCTTATGGATCCTTTGGGCTTTCACACAGTGCTTGGTGTTGTTCCTGATACCCTCGCCTGCAGTCTGGTGGAGACCCTGGTTGCTGCTTGGAACTCAGCAGCGTCAGAGGCTCTCAACCGGATTGCGCCTCTACGGCCGATCTGAGGCAGTGGATCCAGGAGGGCTCCTTGGTTTACTGAGGAACTCCGGGAGATGAAGCGCTGAAAGAGACGCCTAGAGCACCGCTGGAGATCCAGTAAGTCCAAGTCAGACCGAGCACTATTAAAATCCTGCATCAGAGTTTACCTTCGGGCAATTAGGACATCAAAAAGAACTCATATTGCCACTCTGATAGCTTCCGCTGAGTCGCGCCCAGCCGTCTTGTTTAGGATAACCCGTTCCCTCCTGAATAGGAGGGATACGAGTGATCCTTTGCGAGGTAGAGCTGAGGAATACGTCCAATTTCTCACGGATAAAGTTGCTCGGCTTCGGGCGGACCTGGACTCCAATTGCGCAGAGCCAGCCGAGGCACCAGGGGAGAATCTGGAGCGACATCTCTGGATTGATTTCCAGCTTGTTACCCCTGAGGAAGTGGACAAGGCCATGGGAGCTGTGAGTGCCTCCACATGTGTGCTGGACCCATGCCCCTCCTGGCTGGTTGCTAACAGCAGGGAGGTGACATGGGGCTGGATCCAGGTGGTAGTTATCGCCTCCCTTCGGGAGGGGTTCTTTCCCCCCGCTCTAAAGGCGGCGGTGGTGAGACCCCTCCTGAAGAAGCCATCTTTGGATCCAACCGTTTTAAATAACTATTGTCCAGTCTCCAACCTCTCCTTTGTGGGGAAGGTTGTTGAGAAAGTGGTGGCCTCTCAGCTCTGGCGATCCTTGGAGGAAACCGATTATCTAGATCCCTTTCAGTCGGGATTTAGGCCTGGCTACAGCACGGAAACCGCTTTGGTCGCACTGACCGATGATCTCTGGAGAGCCAGGGATGGGGGTCATGTCTCTGTCCTAGTGCTCCTTGACTTCTCAGCGGCCCTCGATACCATCGAACATGGTATCCTTCTGTGACGACTGCGGGAGGTGGGGATGGGAGGCACCGTCCTACGGTGGTTCTCCTCTTACCTCTCAGACAGGTCGCAGTCGGTGTTGGTCAGAGGGCAGAGATCGACCCCTAGGCCCCTGAATTATGGGGTGCCGCAGGGTTCGGTCCTGTCCCCCCTCCTGTTCAATATCTACATGAAGCCACTAGGTGAGATCATTCGACGGCACGGGATAAAATACCACCAGTATGCGGACGATACACAATTGTATCTGTCTGCCCCGTGCCAACTCCGTGAAGCGGTTGACGTGATGTGTCAGTGCCTTGAGGCTGTTAAGGTCTGCATGGGGGTTAACAAGCTTGCGCTCAATCCTGATAAGACCGAGTGGCTGGTGTGTTTCCCTCCCACCAATTGGCCAAGTATTCCATCTCTCAGGCTGGGGGCTCAAACAGTACGCCCCTTAGACAGGGTTCGCAATTTGGGAGTCCTCCTGGACCCACAGCTGACTTTTGAACATCATTTGTCGGCTGTGACCAGGGGGGCATTTGCCCAGGTTCGCCTGGTGCACCAATTGCGTCCCTACCTGAACCGGGAGGCTCTCGCAACAGTCACTCGTGCCCTTGTGACCTCAAGACTGGACTACTGCAGTGTGCTCTACATGGGGCAGCCCTTGAAGAGCATTTGGAGACTTCAGCTTGTCCAGAATGCAGCCGCGCGAACGATTGTGGGTGCACCCCGGTACACCCACGTTATACCTATCCTCCGCGAGCTGCACTGGCTGCCTATAGGTCTTCGGATACGCTTCAAGGCGATAGTCGTCACTTATAAAGCCCTTCATGGTATTGGACCTGGGTACTTGAGAGACCGCCTGCTGCCAATTACCTCCAACAGACCGATTAGATCCCACAGATTAGGCCTCCTCCAAATTCCATCCACTGGCCAATGTTGACTGGCGACCACCCGGAGGAGGCCCTTCTCTGTGGCTGCTCCGGCCCTCTTGAACAAGCTCCCTATGGAGATTCGGACCCTCACCACCCTCCAGGCTTTCCGCAAAGCCCTTAAAACCTGGCTGTTCCGATAGGCCTGGGGCTGATGAGTTCCTGTCCCCGCTCGAATGGTGTGGCTGTTGAGTGTTTTTAAATTGTGGTATTGTTTTGTTCATGTCTTTTTTTTCCCCATTTGTATCCCTCCCCCCCCCCCCAACTTGGGTTGTGAGCTGCCCTGAGTCCTTTCTGGGAATAGGGCGGCATAGAAATATAATAAATTCAATTCAATTCAATTCAATGTCCAGTCTGGATCTTTTCATGATCCTTCTGCAAAGTCTTATTCATGGTTAGTCTGGATCTTTTCATGATCCTTCTGCAAAGGCTTATTCATGGTTACCTTCACCAGCCTTCTTTTCTCTGGCGTTAATAAAATTTCCATCAGACTTTGTATGTCAGCTCAAGCAGACTGGTGAGTTCCGAAAAATGGATGCAAAAAGGACATGAATCTCATCTGGGTTTTCTCTATAAGCAGGAATTTGATTTTTCCAATTATATAAATCAGCCATTGAGAATGGAGCATATATCCACACCTTACGTAGCTCCCCCTTAGCTTCTGACAATAAAATTTCCCTTAGGGGCAATTTGAGTTTTTGTCTCAACTGCTCCTTTGGACTAGGTTTGTGGTCCACTTGATCTGTCCCTTCGGTAACCTTTTTGGTTTTCTTCCTCCTGGCCCCACCTAATGGGACTGTTTGTTCATTCCAACCAATATCTGATTCCACTTTTTTTCTCCCTGGGTTTCCTACCCCTTCAGTGTCAACCACTTCATGTTAAGGCTACACAGGTGTAGGGCACTGATGTCAGAGACACACACTCTCTTTCTCTTTTTAAACACTTAAACACATCAACAAAGACAAACATGCAAGCTAAAACAGCACAGGAACTAAATGTTTCGCTGAGACTTTCTTATCTATGTCTCTTTTGTGGATTCATACGGTGGTTTGGCTAGAAGGGCAAAATTCGGTATCCATATTCTACAATACCCTGCTACAACTAAATTGTCTCCTATTAGTTGGTTTTGTCATTAAATCAAATCTTTAAATTTTTCAACACCACTACTCTGTGGGGAATAGACAACATGAAGTTTCCACTTAATTCCAAAAGCCTATGAAACAGTTTGTGTCACCTGAGCTGTGAAGTATGGGTTACATGCTTCAGGAACAAAATGAACAGGTAAAATCATTTAAACACACAATAGCTACAAGGATGAAAACTTTCTCGTGTCCTTTTGGATTGGAGACATCTTAGTTTCAATTACCTTGAGGGGGCACAGAGACTTACACACCCAAGAATTTCAACAGACAGTACATCAAATTAATCAAATCCAATTACCTAGGTCTTCCCATTCAATAGGCTTTGCCTTTTTATTACCAGCTAAATTTCTTACTTTTGCTCGAAGTTATGCCCGATGTTCTATCTCTCCTTAAGCACTAGATTGTTAGTACCTCTGTCTGCCCTGGGGTATTCCATTTCTAATTTGGATCTGCCAGCGGCGCTGGCTAATTTTTAAAGATCCAAACTCTTCTGTCTTGATCTCCCAGCCCGTGCTGGCATATTTTTAAAGATCAAGATGTATGGAGACTTTCATTAACACATCATTTGCATCTGGGTGGGGCTCTTGATTCATCTGATCGTGGCCAGAATCTGAGGCCCTACAGAAAGGCACCCCAAATCTTGGCACAATGTCTTTTAGTACACACAAAACCAAGAGATCTCTAAATCCCAATTTCTGGGAATATTGTGGGGTAATCTATTTGCCACACAGCACCTGGGAGCCCTGTAGAAGGACTTCCAAAGGAAGTTTCCATCCTGACTTTGGGTTGTTTTTTTTCACAACTGAGACAGGCTGCAGCAACCTGATTAACAACAGCATATGTATCTCTAACTACCGATTAGAGACTTTACTAAAAACTTTCTGAAAGTATTTTTCAATATGTATTGGAGGGGCGTTCGAGGAATGCCCCCCCTCCCATGTTCTATTTCTAACACACTTTCTGCTGACCTGTGGCCCCGGAGCTCACAGTCACCAAACAGGAACTGCAGCAGATTAACCTCCCACACAAATCTAGACCCTCATTAGGATATGCCGGTTCCATTACGAAGGGACACTATCCTGGGCTCAGGGGAGTGATCGGGCCTCCCTCTTCCACTCCTAACCAAGGGGATCTAAAATTGTTTTGATACTTGCCTGCAGGCGATTTCTTTCTTAGCCGACGTAATTTTTATTAACTTGTCTTGACCCTGGTCAGATTCTTGCATTGGTGGTGTCCTCTGGATGCCCAAGAGAGGTCATCAGCCCTCTTCCAGGGAAAGGTCTCTGTTGGCACCTGAAGACAGGCGAGATGGCCTCGATGGGGCACCGGTCGGTCCATTCCGTCCTCAGTGAAATATCGCTCTAAGTTCTGCCGCGGTCGCCAGAATTGTTGCAGAAAATGACAGGTTTTAGACTTCTCAGAATACAGGAAAAGTTTATTTGACAGCCAGGTTCAGAAAGCTAGCCTATGGCTAGCATTGCAAGTTCTGAACAACCTTCATTATCGAAGCACGCATTCTTATATATTCTCAAAGGAAGCGTAACACGGAAACACTTAACTCATTTCTTAGTGGTTACCTTGAGGAGAAAGCCTTATAAGGAGATGGGGTCTTACTTCTTCTTTTGTTACAGGTATGGATTACGTGTCATTAACGAACTTTAATTGAACCTTGGTGATTTGGACTTTTGACATAGGTTTTGACATAGGGACGTTGGGTAGAACATCTTGTGGTTAGTGAATGGTGACACTTCCTTTAAGCAAACTTCTAACTATCCCTGTTATGCTATGTCTTCATTCTTATATTTTTAATCCATATTTTATTCTACTTTATCTCAAAATCTCAAAATCCACTATATGAAAATCCTGAATTGGCTATCACCGACAGAAAGGATGACTCATCCAAATTTTATAGATTTGAACAAAATCCTAAGATACAGAGACTTAATTGATAGACAGGGAAATTTAAAAACAATTGAAGAATTGGCAGATCAGAACATGAAAGTTGACTGGCTAACTTACCTCCAAATCAAAACTAAATACAATAAAGATACTAAATTATATGACGTCGAAACACAATTCAAAGCTCAGATAGAAAGATGATAGGGAGAATATATAAATTCCTCCTGAAGTATAAAATGGAAGAGGAAATTGTGAAAGAACAAATGATAAAATGGGCGCAGAACTTTGGCTATAATATTGAATTATACAAATGGGAAAAATTTTGGGGAATAAACTTAAAAATGACACTATCAGTTGCAAACAAGGAAAACCAGTACGAAATGTTTTACAGATGGCACCTGGCACCAACAAGTTTAGCTAAAATCTTAATAAATACCTCCCCAAAATGTTGGAAATGTGAATCAATATACGGAACATATTACCATTTATGGTGGACCTGTGAGGAGGCTAAAATTTTTTGGAAAAGGATCAAAAATTGCCTCGAGGCAATAACAGGTTAAAATAGAATGGAAACCTGAAGTTTTTTTATTAGGAATAATGTCTGCGAAATACAAAAAAGAAATCCAGTATTTAATACTACATATAATTATGGCAGCAAGGATTGCCTTTGCCCAAAAATGGGAAAACAAATTAATTTCAAGCAAAGGTGAAATAATAAGAAAGGTTATGGACTATGTCGAAATGGACAAACTAACTAAAAAAATCCAGGGAAAAGAAGAACCAGAATTCTACCAGATATGGGATAAATGGTATAGGTGGATGGAGGAAAGAAACAAAAATCAATGAAGGAGTATAACAAAACTCAAAAAATAATAGTTATGAGTAAAATGAGAGGGTTAAGAATGGTGAAATCCAAATGAAATATAATACAAGAGGAAATAATATAAAGTGAGCAGTATCGATTTATAATTGCTATTATAAAGAACAGGAAGTTCCTGTTCGTATTGTATTGTATAAATGTGGTGTACGTCTAAATTTTGTGTGTGTGTATTTTACATGTTTGTTAATAAAAATCTTTTTAAAAAAATAGAGGACTAATGTCAGAAGCTGTCCGATCTACGAAACTACCAAACCCTGCACAGGGTAACTCCCTGGCCTCTTGCAGTCGGTAGCCAAACCCACCTGGCCATGGGAAGAGATAGGCCTGGAGTTTATTGTTGAGCTGTCGGAGAGCAATGGCCACACAGTCATATGGACGGTCATTGATTTATTTTCTAAACAGGCCCATTTTATACCCTGCTCTGGGTTACCGCCAGCACGAAGATTGGGTAAACTATTCCTGCAGCATATTTATTACTTTCACAAGGTGCCGCGGAGGATCATTTAGAATGGGGGGTACAGTTCACAGCCATATGGAGTTTATCCAGATGATAGAGTCATCTCAGGGTTAAACTCAGCTTTCCATCTAAGTACTAACGGGGCATCAGAGAGAGCCAACATCATTGTAGAAAGGTATCTTAGGTGCTATGTCACCTATCAGCAGACCAATTGGATAGAACTGCCATTTGCGGAAGTGACGTTCAATAATTCCATCCACAGCACTACTGGCTTTACCCCTTTTAGGGTAGTGCATTGGATTAGATTTTTCTCCCATACCTGAGTACCTGCGAGAACTCCCTACCCTCCTCAACCCAAAAGAATGGATATATACATAGCCAGGGGTGTGGGAAGCTGTGAAGAAGGCCTTACGGAAAGCCGCAGACACCCAGAAGATACAGGCAGACAGGAATCAAATTTAAAAATTCCCAAGGCTGAAAGATTAACAAGGTTAAGGGAGTGTCCTCAAGCCACCAGCCATCCCTCTGATTATGACCATATTAACACAATAAGAAACAGAATTATTATTCCTCAGTGGATTGCACTAGCAACTGCTGATTTCTAACCAACATGTTATGTTTTAAGAAATTTAGAATATTTTCAGATATTTTGCTCCCAAAGGAACTCTTCCCCATATTTAGTATAAACCTTATATTGTTTTCTGGTTTGTTTTGGTTATATATTCTAGCTTATCAAGACTTTTTGAATTTTCCTTGTGATTGGTCACTTCTTCAAGTTTTGCATCATATGCAAGAATTGTTTTGTAATTTATACCTTCATTCAATTCAGTTATTTTTACAAATGTGTAAAACTATATCCGTAGCTAGGCATAAGAAACTTCTTATATAACTCTGATACTATGAAAAAAAGAAATAATCCATATTTTTCCTTTTATAGTCCGCTGATGATGAGGAACGCTACTTATATGTCAATGTAGACATGAATTGTTTCTTATGGTATATTGATCAAGAAGACAACAGGTAAAAAATACCCACACATTTGCACTTCTTTCTATTTAAATATCTTCAACTATGGCTGCTGTTTTGAATCTAGAGTTCTGCAACTATATTTCTTAGCCATCAGCAAATATGCTGATTTCAACAGACTGCTTAAGAATCAAATCATTTCAAGATAACATACTTAATACTTTTTCTTTGCAGCCTAAATCAGATTTATGTTTATAGATGTTATGTAGTACTTATGAGTAGTAGTATAAATTTGGTATTTAGGACTAACTGAAAACGCTGAAAGAAATCTTTTCATAATGGTCCATGGCATTAGGCTAGAAACCAGGAGTTGGGTTTCCACCTTGGCCACAAGGCCAACTAAGTGATTGGGCCAGTCACTTTCTCCCATCCCCAGGAACGAGACAAATGTCAAACCTGAAAAATCTTGCCAAGAAAATTACAGTGACCTCTCCTGACAGTCTCCAAGAAATCAGACAAGATTGAATAGGGGGGAAAACATGAGTGGGATGAGTGATAATATAAATTTCCTATTTAGGATTAATTGAAACCATTGAAAGAAATCTTAACCATTCCCATAATAGTCCAATAAATTATTTCTGTCACTAGGGGAATTGAATTAGTGCTGCTAACTACCATTGTATGTATGTATGTATGTATGTATGTATGTATGTATGTATGTATGTATGTATATGTGTGTGTGTGTGTGTGTGTGTGTGTGTGTGTGTGTTTTATTTGTGCTGATAAATAAATAAAGGGAGACTAGTATAGATCTATTTCAAGCTATTTTAGCTCTTATCAGCTAGCCATACACTTGCTGGGATTCAAACCTGTGCTGTATTGCTTCTTAGGCAAACGTCTTAGCCATTAAGCCACAGGTCTCCTCCTTATCAGCTGAAGCCAGGGAAGAAGGTATATATTTAATGTCACAACCCCTGGTAAGCCCCAATTATGGGAGGAAGCTAACTGCTTCCATTATCTGTCAATCGGCTCGTCACAAGAGTCCATCACGACAAAAACCCAATATTTTTACTGTTGCCTTTGTTATATTAGTGTTTTATTTGTGCTGATAAATAAATAAAGACTAGTATAGATCTATTTCAAGCTATTTTAGCTCTCATCAGCTAAAGCTATATATATATATATATATATATATATATATATATATATATATATATATATATATATATATATATATATATATATATATATATATATATATATATATATATATATATATTTACATACATTTTTTCATTTTCATGTATTTGTTTAAAATTTATAGAAGTGCCTTTCTAGGCTTAACAAAAAGTATGATAAAGGAAAGATTTTGTCTTCTTTCATGGTCCTTTCTTTTCTAGTTAGATCTCTAGTTTTCAGTTTACCCTCTGGACATCTTTCAATACAGCATCTGGCATTGTTTAACCAGGTGGTTTGACCTTGGATGTCTCCCCAGAGCCTTTCTGTGAGAAGCAGAAATTTCTCTAGCTCTCCCTCCCTTCATGAGAGGCCATTTTTCTCTAGAGAGTTGACAAGAGGATCAAAATGAGAATTTCTGTTTTTTTTTCTTTCTTTACAGAAAGCTAAATGGGTTGCAGGCTTGCCCTCTTCTGGGTCATCTTACCATTGGAATATACTAATTAGCTTTTCTCTTTCTTGCTCATTTCCTCTAGAAATAAACACTACTAACAGGTTGCTGGTGTATATATGCAGAGACAGAAATAGAGAGCTTCTCTGTATCTTCTTCTTATTGCCAGACGTTACCTTTGCAATGTCTCAACAAGTGGGCTCCCTTTTTTCGAATTTACTGCCAAACAGGATTGCTATTTGTCTCTCTGCTTGCTATGCTTTCTCTGCTGTTGGTAGGAGAATTGGTTCCTATGTTGATAATTCCATTTATCATTGGTTAAACAAGCCAGTCATTGTCTCTTAATATCTTGTCCCCAGGTTGCTTGGCATCACTGTTGCCTCAACCACTCTGACATAGTTGAAGCTATTGCTTCAAAACTCAATCACAGTTCCTCTTATGGAGCCTTCAGTTGCTCACCTCCCGGAACCCAGCAATTTTCTACTGGGTCTTTAGTTTCTTTCCAAAGTCTTGATGCTTTGGGAGTCCCCTTCAATGAATTCTGCAATCACCTTTCTTCTTTTCTATAATAAATTCTCAGCTACCAATTTCAAAGCTTTCACTGCTTCATGGATTCCGTTTCCAAATAAGCGCACATGCACTTATTATTGTAGAACACTTCTGAATATATTACAAAAACAATTTTAATAGTAGCAAATTCAACAAACATTTTAATTAAATATGTTTTCAAAATATGGACTTTAAACTCTTCTTAGATATTTACATTATATATTTAATAAATAAAATTCATATATGGACACACACAGTCGCACAGACCCACATACACAAATGCACAATTAGAATCTTCGTACCACTTAGAAAACACTTTAATAATGTATAATTTCTTAAATATTTAATTACGTTTGTTTTTAGAAAGAAATTCTACAATATCGTGTTTGTATGCTTTACATTATTTATAAAATTCTGTTGGATAGTAGAAAGCATTTGTAGATTAAAAACAACACATACTTTTATATACACTTCAATATATGGATTTCTCTTGCCTCCCTTATTATGAACACAGCACATGAAGGCCAAGTCAGTTGGCATTCATTTATTAGTCTATGCTGTCAAATTTTCTGCAGATGGCAAAAGAATTAAAATATTTACAACTGTTTTCAGTTCAATTTTTTATTTATTTTCCAAATATTGCAATATATTTCTTTTCAATGCTTTTGAGTTTTTAAAATATATTTTATTAAGAATTTTAATTTTAGTAATACAAATGAATACACGCTAAACTTAGAAAAAGAGCATAGAATAGAAAGAACTGCAGGAAAAGAGAAAAAAAGGAAAAGAAAAAACATAATAAAGAAAAAGAAAGGTATGAAGAAATAACTTCCAACCTTCCTTACAACAAATACAAATACATTTAATACTATCCATCCCATAAAATTAAACAGATATCTGTTCATCCATATTTGTAAGCAAATTTATAAAACATCACATTTTCAATCCTGGTATCAGCAAAAAGTGTTGCCAGAACATTGCAAGAAAAATATTTTAACATTGATCAAATAAATCAGCTTTATATTCCTTCCTTTTATTTCTAACATAATTAATCATTAGTTCATTCAAAAAAAATTGTCAGCAAGGCTTTGAAACTAAAACTGGATCCAGACAAGACTATGGTTTCTTATGATGTGACTTCACTCTTCACCTGCATTCCAACAACTGAAGCTGTCACAGTAGTGGCAAAATAACTGTGTTCAATTGTGTTCCCCATTATGGCTGATCTCTACATAGAGAGGTAGGAACCAAAGTCCTAAACAACTTCATAGGAATTTCACCCACGCACTGGAATAGCTATGTCGACAATACTTGGGTCAAGATTAAAACATAGGAAATGGAATCCTTCACCCAACACACCAACTCTGTGGACAGATATATTAAGTTCACTCAGGAAGATGTTAAGGAAAATAATATGGCCTTTCTGGACTGTGCAGAAACCTTAACATTGAAGTTTACAGAAAACTTCCCCACACAGATCAATATTTACATTTTTATTCTCACTACCCACTAGAACATAAAATGGGAGTAATAGGAAGCCTCCAACACCAGGCTGAAAGTTTGCCTACTAGCAAAGATGGAAAAGAAAATGAATTAAAACATATCAAGGAAACCCTCAGAATTCCTGTTATCCCAACTCGGCTTTCATCAAATCCAAAAAAATACCCAACAGGAGGTCCTCCATAACAGACAAGAAGGGAAAACAAATGAAACAAAGTTGTCATTCCATACGCTGTAGGAATATTTGAAAAACTCTGGAACATTTTCAACCAACACAACATATACTCACCCTTTAAGCCCCAAAATACATTAAGGCAGAAGCTTGTCCAACCCAAGGATAAAACACCTAGACACAAATTGTACAACACAGTGAAATATGTGCAGATCTATATATTGGAGAAACAAAACAACCATTTCACAAACACATGCACAACATAGAGTAAACCTTTAGGATAAGATACAGCAGTCCATCAGTATTTGAAAGACATGGGTCGCTCTTTTGAACATAGCAAAGTACACATTCTGGACAGAGAAGACCATTGGTTTGGTGAAACATCTACATTAAAATTGAACAGCCTCCTCTCAACTGCGGGGGAGGGATACAATGCCACTTATCTCTTGTTTACAACACAGTCCTTTCAACAGGTCCAAGAAGGTTCCACGTGCATTTGCAGTGTTCAGGTGACCCTGAGGGTACAGATAATGTCAGGTTTCCAAGTGATGAAACTCATTCAAAAAAGAAATGCGCAAAGTCCATCTTCGAAAACAAATTTCTTTTTGTTCAGATAGACATCAAATTGGCAAAGTCTGTTGTAATTCTGGATCCGACACAAACCGGAATTACACCACATAATATTGTAAATTAGAAACATCCCTCAAAAGTCACGTTCTCCAATAAACACTCAATCCATATTGTCCGGTGTCTTCAAACTCCACCTTCCGTTCTCAGCAGGAGCAGCCTCTGTTGCCACAGGAAAGAAGGTCACGTAGCCAAACCAATGTTCACTATCTGTTTCCTCCTTCCCCCCACCTTAAGAATGTGGCGAGCCCGAAAACCCCCTTAAAGGATTGAAAGAAAGAAAAAGGAATAAATGAGTATAACAGAGAGCTAAATAAAATAGCTACACATGTCAAATTTGGGCTCGACAGATAAGCCTCCAAGTGGTCTCAATGTCTCCCAGAGAGTGCTAATGTCCAAATGACTGCAAGGAATATAAATCCTTCAATTTTCCTCCATTCAGTCTGAATTGAAGAAGCTTCTTGGATGAGAAGTGAAATGCCTTCAGGAAAAAACAAAGGAAGTCCAGTTGCCTTTTGAAAAAGCACATTTGGGAGGACCTCGAGGGGGGTATGGTGAATAGAATATGGCTTTGTGAAACCAGAGCCATCGACCACAAGAAAAACCAAGGAACTGTGAGTAGACTGGTTATTTGGAATCTCTGGATAAGGTGAGGATGGGAGTTCACCATATTCACCATGTGCTCTTGATGATTGTTCCTTATCAGTCAATTGATATAATCTTCCTTCTTTATTGTGGCATTATCATTATGGCTTGTCACATGACCAGCCAGAGGTTTGGACTGGATTTGCCATTTTTATCCATGTATCAATTATTTCCCAAGAACTTGAGATAGGCAGATGTTGACTTTCTATGAGTTTGAGTGCTGGGAATCAACAAGATCAGTTACCTTGCTCTTATAACTGTGGTAAACCCTTTTAAAGCACAATAAATCTGCAAATCTCAGTTTCTAATCCCCTTTCTTGGATGAGAAGTGAAACGTTTGCAAAGTCCCAGACCACTTTAATTTCTTTGTTTTCTACTAATTGTTATTTTGTGGTCCCGTTAGTTCTTAGTTGCAAGCAAATAGTATTTCTTGCAGATTTCCCAGCACCATTTTTGTTATTTTATTATGTTGTTGTTTATAGTCAACAACAATCTTTGTGAACTTGTTTGTAGTCAACAACAAGATTTGTGTAATATTCTTGCAGCAGTTAACTAGGTGATCCACTGTTTCTTTAGCACCCTTGCAGAGGTAGTAATTACTAACTGTTGCTGTCTTCTTATATCTGACTTTGTATGCCATTGTTCTTAAGACTTGACTTGTACAGTCCTCTGTCTCTTTCTTCAATATTCCTGCTCTTAGCCATTGTCAGGATATCATCTGCTTTACCTGTTTTTTTAAAGTACTGGCCATGTATTGCCTTATCTTCCCATGCCACTTTTCCATTGTTGTGCAAATACAATTCTGTCTGCAGTCAATACATGTAAAATCAAATACATATTCCCCTTGTTATACTTATCCAGGAAAACGTCCAACAATAATTTTTCTGGTTTTAAATCAGTATGTTGCTTTACCATTTTTTTCCAACCATGTATGCATTTTTTTTTGGTTTTGGGCCTGTCCACCACATAGGATAATATGAACATGTATCTGATGGCATTTCCAATGTTTAACATTTGACATGTTAAATATGTTTAACATATCCTTAAACATATTTGCCAACCTTGAGATGTTCTTTATATACAGTTGACATTGTCAATTTATAATTTCTATCCCACAGTTTCTGCCATTTATCTAATTCTATTGGATAAGCAAAATTTTTAGCCCATACTTTCATTATCTCCTTTACTTGCTCGTCTTCCATCTTGATATTTAATAACTAGCTACATATTTTCTTTATTAGCTTTTCATCTGGCCCTGTTAGTATTTGATCTAATTCTGTTAATTCTTTATAAAAGCCATACGTTTTAGCATCCTTCTCATATCGAGATTGTATCTGCACTTGTGGCCATCATGCTATGTCAATCCCTTGACTACTCAGTTCTTGCTTAGTTTTAAGTTCACCCTTTTCATTCAAGATGTCTTAGTATCTGATAATGTTTTCATAGTAATTACTTTTGCGTGAATCAGTGCCTCCATTGTGGAAAACCAGACTGGTATTTTTAAATAGTGTTGTTCTTTAATTTTTATCCATACTGATAATCATGCATTTCTGATGTAATGTCTTTGGAAATAACTATGTAATTTATTTTTCCCATACCATAAAAAGGCATGCCAACCCAGTTGGAGGTCATATCCCTCCAAAGTAAAGAGTCTTTTGTGCCTCAAACCAATTCATTCCTTCACCCATTTAAGTACCAAAGCCTGATAATACAACTCCCAATCTGGAAGCCCAAAGCCCTCTCTGTTTTTAGAATCTTGCAGCATTTTCAAATTTATCCTTGCCTTTTCCCCTTGCCAAATAAATCTCAATATTGTTTTATTTAATTCTTCAAAGTATTTTCCCCCAGCTTTATCAGTATTGTTTAAAATAGATAGAATAGTCTCAGTAAGATATTCATTTTTATAGTAGCTATTCTTCCTGTCAGTGACAATTGCAAAGTTTTCCACTTCTCCAAGTCTGTTTTAATTTGTTGAGTCAGTTTATAATAATTATCTTCTTTAATGGTTGCACATCTTGCTGTTAATTAGATTCTTAGGTGTTGGAAGAAATGTCCCTCTGGGTTCAATTCCAAGTGGGAAGAAAGACACTGGAAACATGGAGACTGCTTAGAAAGATGGTTTAATGGTGAATCGGATCACATGATTTGAGATCCTGGCAAAAGAAAAAGGGAATAGATGCTGAGAATGCCTGGGTTTTATGCCCTCTGTTGGGCTATGTTGGGCTTTGAATTTGAGCTTGTATTCTGTTTGGTTGTCAGACTCCCATAGGGCCATGCATGGGTAACTTTATAGGTTGTCTGTGTCCCAGGCTTGGTTGAGCCTTGCTGGGTGATGATGTAGGCTTTGGTCAATTCCTATCATGGCTCTTCTTGAATCTTTGTTATGTAGAATAGACTGGCCCAGGCCTTAATGGCCCATTAACAAAGGTGGTGGGGGATGAGTTTCTGCCTTCCTTTTAGGGGAAATATTCTGCCCTTTTAATATTTCCTAAAATATTTCATTTTTCTAGGAGGGGGATGGGTGCTACCTTCCTACATAGGTATTTAAGTTTCTTGACTATCTGAATATCTATCCCCTTCATTAACTCTTTTTCTGTGTATCTTAAGATTTTTAACTGACTTCCGGTGACACCGTAGCGTTGAAGGACGCTCCTTTGGGAGTGCCAGCCCCGTGATCACATTAAGCTGCTAGAACAGCATAAATCAGCTGTCTAGCGGCTTGAAAACTCTCCCCTTGGGAAAAGAGAGGGAGGTGAGCAGCCGGGCAAGGGTAGAGCTCCCCTAGAGCCCCAGGAGCAATTCTGGGGCTCGAAGGGTGAGAACTTCCCAGCAGCCCGACATTGCTCCGCTTCGAGTGACGCTTCTGTTGCAGCAGAAACAAAACGCCAGGACCATCCCTGCAATCAACGTTTTAATCTACATTTGAATAAGATGCAGCAGAGCAAAGACATGAGTGATTACAATTGCAAGTACAAACCTTAACTCTGATGTAGTATCACTTCCTTCTGTGAAGATTAAGGGGAACAAAGGGGAAGATGGTGCCAGAACATCAAAGGATGTGGTGAAAGTGAAACTTAAAAAGCTAAGTATTTGTTAAGTGCTTGTTAATGTTGTTAAAAGAACCAAGAGCTCAAGAGTAAACAAAACAGCATTGGTTTACTAACAAGCTATAAGATTTAACAAATCTGGGGATTAGGTGGACTCTTTGGACTCAGTAATTTGGTTGCTGAAAAATGTGATTTGAATATTTGGAAATGGCTTCAAAGCAAACAAAACTAAGTGCTTCTAAGAGCGCTAGAAGTTTCCCAGCCCAGACACACAAATTGCAGTCCCTATTACCCCCAGCGGACACACAAACTTTGACACTTGAAGCCCTCCAAGGGGCTTTAAAGGAACAAGCCTCTGTTTTGGAAGGAAAAATTACAACTGCTTTTAAAGATTTATCTGATGAAATGTCTGAAATTAAGGATTTAATCCAAACTCGCAATCAACAAATAAGAGAAGACATAGTGGATGCATTTAAGGGTTTGCTTGGTTATGTAACATCACTGGAGGATAGGGTGGAAGAAATTAATCAGTCTAATGTGAATTTGGAGAACAAAGTTGATGAGGCTCAAATCAAGATCGAAAAGTCAGAGGCAGAAGTTACAATGATACAATATAGAGTGATGGAATTTGCTTTGAGAATAAGAGGCCTGAAAGAAAATAGCCAAGAAAATTTGAAAGAGATTTTTGCAGAAGCCTTTGCTCAACTAATTGGCGAACCCAAGGCAGAATATGATTGGTAGCTTGACAAAATTTACTGTGTTAATTCATGGATTGCTAGACAGAGACAACTACCAAGAGATATTGTAATCTATTTTGTCACCAGGAAAACAAGGAATGGAATATTACAAGCGACTTATAAAAACAAATTACAGGTAGCAGGTCAGGAGGTGGTAGTATTGAAGGAAATTCCCCCTAAAATGTTGAGATCCAGAAAGGACTATGCATTCCTAGTGGACGAACTTAGAAATCGCCAGATACAGTACAGATAGGAGGTTCCAGCCGGATTGGTGGTGAATTATTTAGGAGAAAGCTATCGTCTTAATTCAGTTTGGAAGGCAAGAGATTTTTACAGTAATGTACTAAAGGCTGGATACCCAGCATCTCCAGGATCCAGAAGAAAAAAAGAAGCAGGGGAGGCTAGACAGGAAGATATCCAGGTACAAGCGGGTGCTGCTCAAGCCCTGGAATTGCTTGAGGAGACAGAAGGAGTTATGGAACAAAGACAAACTCGAGCGGCAACCAAACGTAAAGAACAAGAATTAAAGATGCAACAAGCTCAGACAACAATCCAGGAAACTACAAACACAAATACAGAAGCTATGGGGGTAGCCAGACCAAAGAAGAAATTCCAGCAGGATTTCCAGGTGGCTCTTAAAAAGCTTCAGGGGGTCAAAGATGACAATTAAAATTTTAACCTGGAATGTTAATGGCTTAAATCCACCACAAAAAAGGGAAAAAAATATTTCACCATTTGAAACAATTCAAAAATGATGTAATTTGTTTCAAGAAACACATATTAGAACAAATGACTAGAAATATTTGATGAATGCAAGATTGGGAATACATTTTGTGGCATCTGCTCCGGAGAAGAAAAATTGTATAGTTATGTATTTAAGGAAAGATTTAAAGGCTGAATTAATTATTTCTTTTCATTTGTTTTTTTATTTAACATTTTAAAAAGCTTTTACAAATATTTACTTCCCTTCCCCTACCCTCTCCACCCAAACCCATCCCCCCAGCCTCCCCCCCCCCAAGTTCCCAGAGCAAATACATGGTATAAATCTTTAACAATCATATTCTAAATCTAAAAGAAACTTAGTATCTTTCATTTGTGCTTTAACTACTCTTTTGTTAAGCTAACTCTAAACAGATTATATCATTCCTCGCTTTTTCAATCATAAGCTATCTGGAATTTCTTAGTCCCATATTTATTTTGAATATAATCAATCCATCTTCTCCACTCCAGTTTATATTTCTCATCTGAGTGATCCTTGAGATATGCTGATATTTTAGTCATTTCTGCTAAGTTTTTTACTTTTAATGTCCATTCTTGAATAGTAGGCAAATCTTTCTTCTTCCAATATTGCGCCACCAACAGTCTTGCTGCCGTTGTTAGGTTCAAAATCAAGTTAGTCTCTATAACAGTACAATCAGTAGTTATACCTAACAAGAATAACTGAGGGGTAAACTTTATCCACTTTTTAAAAATATTTTGCATAATCCACCATCTGTTTATCCAGAATGCTGTAACCTTTTTACAAGTCCACCATATATGGTAATATGTAGCATCAACACAATCACATGTCCAGCATTTAGGTTGCAAATTCGGATACATGCAAGCCAATTTTTTAGGATCCAGGTGCCATCTATAAAACATCGTGTAAAAATTCTCTCTCAGATTTTGGGCTTGCGTGAATTTTACATTTCTTACCTATATCTTTTCCCATGTATCCAGCATTATTGGTTCTTCAAAATTTTGTGGCCACTTTATCATACAGTCTTTAACTAATTCTGTTTCAGAATCCATTTCTACTAATATAACCTTTTTATATGCATTTGACTTTGATCCCTAATTTGTTTTAGTAGATTGTCCTCATTTTGCGTAATACCAATTTTCTGATCTTTTTTCCACCTGGCCTGTAACTGTCCATACTGAAACCATGTTTGGATTACCTTTTCCTCTTTTAGTACATTCAAGGGTTTTAGCTGTAATACACCTCTTTCCATAGTAAGAAGCTGTCTATATGTAGTTACATCCTGTTTATGTGCTATACTTATATTCTCTATTGCATGTCTGGGAATTACCCACATAGATATCGTATCATTTAATTTATGTTGATATTTTTTCCAGACATGCAATAGAGCATTCCTTAAAATATGATTTTTGAAATTCTTATCCACTTTCTTGTCATATATCAGATAAGCATGCCAACCATATACCAAATCATGCCCTTCAATGTTAAGTATTCTATCCTCTGTTGAATTAATCCAGTCACTGATTATTGATAAAACTACTGCTTCATAGTATAGTTTTAAATTTGGCATTTTTAGGCCTCCTCTCTCATGTACGTCTTGCATTATTTTAAATTTTATTCTCGGTTTCTTCCCTGCCCAAACGAATTTGTTAATACCCTTCTGCCATTCAAGCAAGTTTGCATCTTTTTAAAATATTGGTATCATTTGAAAAAGAAATAAGAACTAGACAAGACATTCATTTTCACTGCTGCTATCCTTCCCAACAAAGACAATTGTAGTTTTTCCCAATATTTCATCTCTACCTGTATTTTATGCCATAATGGTTCATAATTATATTTATATAGCTTCCCATTTGAAGTTGTAATATAAACTCCTAAGTATTTAACCTTTTTAACTATCTCACATCTTGTTATTCTTTCTAATTCTTCCCTTTGATCAGTGTTCATATTTTTAACTAACATCTTTGTTTTCCCTAGATTTATTTTAAACCCAGATACTTGGCCATATTGATTAATCATATTCATTAAGACCTTAGTAGATTTCCCTGGTTGGGTTAAAGTTATAACCAAGTCTCCCGCAAATGCTCGTAATCTATATTCGTGGTGCCTAATCTTAATTCCCTGTAATTCTTCTGACCCCCATATTTTATTCAGCAATAACTCCAAGATTATAATAAACAATAATGGTGATAGGGGGCAACCCTGTCTTGTACCTTTATCCCATTAAAGTGTATTATATTGAATACTTTAGAATATTATGAAGCACATCCGGAGAAGCAAGTGGCATTGCTATTTTTGGATACACAGAAAGTATTTGACAATGTGAACTGGGAATTTATGATAATGCAATTACAAATGATGTATTTTGAGAAGGGGTTTATAAATATGGTTAAAACTATCTATGAAGAACAATCGGCAAAGGTGATTGTAAATGGTGACATGACTGAAAAAGTGCCTATTAGGAAAGGATGCCCGCTATTATTTATATTTGATATTAGAGATTCTGAACAGAAAAATAAGGCAGGATAAAGAAATAAAAGGAATGAAGATTAAGAAAAAAGAATATAAATTACAAGCATTTGCAAACAATTTAGTGTTTATTATGTAATATCCAGTAGAAACAGGTCCAAAGTCACTTGAACAAATAGAAGAATATGGAGAAGTAGCAAGATTGAAAATTAATAAAGATAAAACAAAAATGTTAGTGAAAAATATAACAAAAAAATAGAAAAGGCAAATAATGGGGAAATTAGATATCCAAATAGTGAAGAAAGTGAAATATTTGGGTATACAGCTGACTTCTAGATGCATAACTATCAAGGAGGATAATTATTATAAACTGAAAAATCAAATTGAAATAGATGTGGAGAAATGGAAGAACTTGCAGATATCATTAATGGGAAGGAGAGTGGTAATTAAGATGAATATATTACTAAGAATTTTATTTCTACTTCAAACAATACCAATAAAACTTGAGAAAAAGTACTTTGAAAAATTGAATAAAATAATGTGGAAATATATTTGGCAAGGAAAAAAAGCAAGAATTAATATAAAAATGTTATAAGATTCAAAAATTAAAGGTAGGTTTGGACTACCAAATTGGGAGTTATATTACCAAGCAGCAGCATTAACTTGGATAAAAGAATGGATTTTACTGAGAAATTTAAGGTTATTGTCTTTGGAGAGACAAGATATGCAACTGGGCTGGCATGCGTTTTTATGGTAGGGAAAAACAGAAAAGTATTAATACACAAATATACAATTAAGATATGATATATGTGGAACTATTACAATGAAAATAAAATGTGAAAGAGGGGATTTATTTTTATGTAAATATGGAAGTAGGTTTGCTTGAATTCCACCCCAAAAATCCATCAGAGTGAAGAAGAAAATAAGTAAATACAACAATGGAAGGAGGGAGAAAGAAGAGGGAAAGAAGGGAAAAGGAGTGGAAGAAAGGGAGGGGTAATAAGGGTAGAAGAGAGGGTAGACACGGGAAGAAGAGAGGAGTGGTGGAGAGGGAGGGGAAGAAGAAAAGAGAAAGGAGAGGAGAAAGAAGAAGGTAGAGAAGGGCAGTTGGGAGGATGGAAGAAGTAGGGTTGTTGTAAAATAAGATGGATGTATGGGGTAGCAGGAAAGCGACCCCAATTATATTTTTGAATGAATTGTGATAAATGTTAAAAGATAACATATAAATGTTAATAGTACTTATGAGAATGTATATTTGTGAATTTGGGCTTTGTTATCCACTGTTCTGAATTGAAAATAGTACTGTCTGTTTTCACTAGAATTTTTTCAATGTTTTTGTAAACTGAGTATTTTTTTTCAAGGTACTGGGGTTCTGGTCCGACTCAGGTAAATATGTTCATTATAAATTAGTCAATAAATGTAAAGAGAATATTAACCATTCTCTGTTTCTGGATAATATTAGCATGCGTTTTAGCAAAAGCCATGACTTTCTTATTAATTCTCATTCCCTATCATCATTTATACTCTCAGAGCTGAAAAAAGGCTACATACATATATCTGATAATTCTTTTACTAAAGTAAAAGACTTCTCCCATTCCAGCTTGAGTCTGTTTAAATTGTTAAAATGTATGGTTGATAGTGTTAAGGTTGTGTACTCCTTGGTGCTCTCTGAGCTTGCTTGTTGTCTTGCAGACATTTTATTACCCAGCTCGGTAACATCATCAGTGGTAGAAGGGAGGGAGATTTGTTCTCTGTTTATATATTACTAGCTTGCCTGTCAGTATTGGTGGGAGTGGTCTTAGTGGTTCCTTCATTAGGCTGATGTTTACTATTAGCTTGTTGGTTTGAAGTTCCTTGGTTGAGATATTGTTTATGTTACATACTGACAGACAGTATGGTAGTTTCCACCAAGGTCCTCTGATCTGTTGGGGAAATACTCAAAGGTGATTGGTTAAGACGCCTGACAGCTCCCTATAAAAGGGCTAATGCCAGACAGAATCTTTGCTGGATTGTACATAGTTGTCACTTCAATCCACCAGTCAGTTTCGACTGGCAACTACACGGAGGAGAGCCTTTTCAGTAGTAGCTCCGACCCTTTGGAACGATCTCCCCGTGGAGATTCGTACCCTCACCACCGTCCAGACCTTCCGCACAGCCCTCAAGACCTGGCTATCCCGTCAGGCCTGGGGATAAAGATCGTAATCCGTCCCCACCCGAATGATGAATGTTGTGTACTATTTTTACTTATGTATTGTTTTATGTCTTACTGTCTTGTACTCCCCTCCCTATATATTGTAAGCCGCCCTGAGTCCCCTCAGGGAAAAGGGCGGCCTATAAATAATAAAACCATAAACTTACTGTGAATTTAGGGACTTAGATGAACTGTTGCTGGACAGAATCATTTGCGGTGTTCGGAACATTCATTTTCAGAGGAGGTTGCTCACAAAGACAAACCTCACTGTTCAAATTGCCCTGGACGAATCCCGGGCTATCAAGTCATCGACCAAGTTGACGGAAATACTGCAGAGGCCGAACAGCCCCCAAAGTGCATGCAAGACCATTGAAGTCCATTGCGAGACTGCTGAGCAAGGACTCTCTGACAGCGAGGACGAGGTCTACCGCATGCACACAGAGAAGAAAGAATTGGTGTGGAAATTCGAAACCCATTTCCCATCTTGTGCTGGCTGCGGGGACAACCACCAGCAATCTGCCTGCTGTTTCTGAGATGCCATTTGCCAACGTTGCGACCATAAGGGGCACATCATTAGGGTCTGCCAAAGCAAATTCCCTGCAGCACCAAAGCAGCCGACCGTCCAGACCACACACCCAAGACCACCAAGGTGAGAGACATGGAAGCCGTGTCAAAACCAACTGGACCGCGAGGCTCTGGCTGCGGTAGCTAGCATCAAAGTTCCACGAGTACCTGTACGGCCATGACTTTGAAATCATCACGGACCATAAGCTGCTTTTGGGGCTACTGGCTGGAGATTGACCAACTCCAGCATCGCTGTCACCACGAATGACTCGTTGGACTATTTTCCTCGTGCCTACAGCTACTGCCCGGTGGGTCATTGTTCCAACCAAACTGTGAGTTGCAGTATTGGAGGCCTTTCACATAGGGCATCCGGGAATTGTCTGGATGAAAGCTTTGGCAAGGAGTTACGTGTGGTGACCTAACATGGATGGGGAGATTGAAGAGGGGTGGCTACCTGCACAGCATACCAAGAGTCCAGACCAGTTCCCCCAGAGGTGTCTGCTAAGGAATGGGAATGGCCTCAGTCACCCTGGTCAAGGGTGCACATTGACTTTGCTGGCCCTGTTCATGGCCAAGTCTTCATGGTAGTTATGGACGCCTACTTGAAGTGGCTAGAGATAGTCCTTATGACTGTTACCACAACAGAAGCAGTCATCAAGACTTTTCTCCACTCACAGCCTGTCCAATGCCTTAGTCTTGGACAACGGGCCCCAATTTACAGCCATGCAATTTGAGACTTATTTAGCTTCTCAGGGAATCAGGCATGCCCTGGTCGCTCCCTTCCATCTGGTCAATAATGGACAGGTAGAGAGAATGGTGCGATCTGCAAAAGAAGCCCTATTCAGGATGGGGCCGAGAGATTGGCAAACATGGATAGACCAGTTCCTCCTTTACCAGCACATCACTCCAAGTGCAACCACTGGAAGAAGTCCCGCCGAGCTTCTGATGGGTCACCGGCTAAGATCGCCCTGAGACTGGCTACACCCAAACTACTCTGCCGTGACACCACCAGATTCGACTGGCAAACTTAGACACTTTAGAGTAGGGGATCGAGTTTACGCCCACAACTACGCTGGAAGGAGCTCTCTGGATTCCTGCCATGGTTACAGGAATCACCAGACCTCACTCCTACGAGTTGGAGCTTGAAGATGGTAGAATTTGGAGGCAGCACATTGACCAACTCCGAGGCCACATCTCCAACTCCAATCTTAGGCACCCAGAGGTAACTCCTGCACAAGTTAGCCAAAGCCCTACCCAAAAAGAGCCCAAATTCACTCCTTCCACAGACTACTCAAGCCTGAAGATACCGGGTTACTTATGTGGTGAACTTACAGAGCCGCAGAGGGTTCCAAGCGAACCGGCTCCAGAAACTCCAGCTGCGCCTTGTGGAAAGTTCAAGGAGCTTCCACCAGGTGAATCCAGAGAGACAAATGGTCCATCTGACCTGACCAAAGTTTCAGCACCGACTGAACTGCACAGGCCAGAGAGAGTCACTAGAAAATCCGCCTACCTGCGTGAGTACATAACCAGCTGGATCATCCCAACTAAGAGGGGAGGGGTGTTACATACTGACAGACAATATGGTAATTTCCATCAAGGTCCTCGGATCCAGTGGGAGAATACTCAAAGGTTGTGCACCTGCGCAGGGAAGATAGCTGCCTGAGCTTGTTGCTCAGACTGGAAGAGAGACGAATCTACTAAGATTGAGCCTCTGCCGAACGCCAGACCTGTTAAAAAGTGGAACCTGGGTGAGAAGAAACTATGAGGATCTCGGAGGACTGATTATCTGGAGAGGTGCTGCCCAGGCGGCTCTGGGCGGTCTTCGGCCGTGTCGGGTGGTGTCGGGCAGCCTTTGGGGCGGCGCCTCCCCCCCGCGGATGGCGGTCCTCCAGCTGGCGACGATTTTGGCTCAAGCTCGGATCTCCGCAGCCTTGCTTTCGTTTGCAGGGTGCCATTCTACCTGGAAGGGCGCTGCCCTGGTGGCTCTGGACGGTTTCTGGTGGTGCCGAGTGGTATTGAGCGCCCTTCGGGTGCCCCCTCCCAGCTGACGGGCGGCAATCCTCCAGCTAACAGCAATTTCAGCTGCTTTCGTTGGTGAGACGCCGTTGAACTACACTGCCACCCAGGGGGTTGGTGAGTCTGACATCGTTGTGCTATGGGTCTGTGCGACTGGCCTTCTTGCCGTCGCTGCTGCTAACCCAAGCACACACACCCCTTCCATTGCGGCCTTTTCTGACTCTTACCATCATTGCTGCGGACCGACTGTTGAAATCCCGGCTTTCTGGTCACCGTGGCCAGCCTTCTGGCTCCCGCTGCTATTGTTGCTGCCACGACACTGCTCCCCAACTGTTTTCACCCTTCGACTGTTCCCACCCTTGCCTTCGCCCCTAGGGCCACCATTTCGGAGAGAACTGGGACGCGTGAGATCAACCGTCTGTTGCCTTTTTCATCACCATTATTTGGTTTCTGGCACGACCCCTCCCTCCCTCCCTCTTCTACTTCCTCTCTGCTTTCTGGTTCGACCCTAAATCAACAACGCGGACACAAGGGCTTCCCCCCTCACCACTCCGGCTGCTGTTGCTGCAGCCATGGAGATCTCAGACCTCCACCTTCGCCGAGAGTCCTGCATGCCACTCTGTGCTTACAATCTCCGCAGAAAGAGAAAGCGGAGGACAAAGAGGACGTGGGTAGGGAGCCTGTCCCCCTCCCCTCTGACCGGCATCAACCCCCCCTCCACTTCAAACTTTAGAGCCTTATTCTTTCTACTGGACTCTGCAGAGGAGAAGATTCAGAGCGCAAAGACTTTCCTCTCTTACATTATTACTAACTTTATTTATTTCAAAACTGCGCCAACCGCTTGGCGGTTTAAGAACTGCGTCCATCTAGTTTGCTGAGTGAAGGAGTGAATGTATGTATGTATGGATGAGAGAATGTTCCCACGTGTTTTTAAGTTAAATTTTTTATCTTGTATTATTGTATATTTTAATATTTTATTATTAGTGGGGTATGCATGCGGAGAATGTCTGGCCGGTATGCATGAGGGGAATGAGAGTGCGGCCTGGAGCCCCCTCCACTGAGTGCAGAGGCAGAAGTGGATAGGGGCCCGGATTCGCCTCTCGTCCCAGAGTGTATGATACAAATGGCCTGCTGGGGCGAACGGGGGTCGTGGGAGGGGAGGAAGGGTCTACGGTGACGGGCCGGAGCATCCCGGTCATGTTTGGGAGAGGCAGGTGCGACGGGAGTTTCAGGGCTGGCCATTACCAGGGAAGGAGGGCTCGCTATGTTACAGTGATCCATCGTTCCGGCCCTGAAAACTCAACCCAAGGACCAGGTGGCAAGAGATGTCAGGGCCCTGGTCTCAGGTTGTTGCTGCTAAATGCCAGGTCTGTGATTCAGAAAGCTCCCCTCATCCGGGACTTAATATTAGACGAGGGGGCAGACCTGGCATGTATTACTGAAACCTGGCTGGGCGGAGGAGTCCCCCTCTCAGAAATGTGCCCAGAAGGGTTTCAGGTGCTGCACCAATCACGACACCAGGAAAGGGGTGGGGGAGTGGCAGTTGTCATCCGGAAATCATTAGCACCTCGTGGGATCCCTGCTCCGGAGACTGTCGGGTGTGAGTCCCTTCTGGTGAAGCTGGACCTTGGGGGTAAAGTGGCCTTGTTGTTAACGTACCTACCTCCCAGCTGCGTTACAACAGCCCTGCCTTCGCTCCTGGAGTCAGTAGCCGGACTGGCGGTTGAGTTCTCCAGACTTATAGTACTGGGGGACTTTAACCTGCCATCTCTCAGCGAACGCTCTGATGGGGCGCAGGAGTTCATGGCTTCCATGACAGCCATGGACTTGACCCAGGTAATTCAGGGTCCAACTCATACAGCGGGACACACTCTTGACCTTGTGTTTCTCTCGGGGCAGTGGAGATGTGATCTGAAACTGAAGGGCACAAAGACCTTGCCCTTGTCGTGGTCAGATCACTTCCTACTGAGGCTTAATTTTCAGAAACTACTCCCCCACTGCAGGGAGGTGGAACCAATTAAATGGTTCCGCCCCAGATGCCTGATGGATCCCTTGAGATTTCAGACGGAGCTTGGGGAGATACCCGACTCCCTTGCCCACAATCTGACAGAGTCCTTGGTCGCTGCTTGGAACAGAGCGGCGGCTGGGGCACTTGATTGGATTGCGCCTTCGCGGCCTCTCCGCGGCAGTGGATCCAGGAGGGCCCCTTGGTTTACCGAGGAACTCCGGGAGATGAAGCGCCAAAAGAGACACCTAGAGCGATGCTGGAGGGCCAGTAAATCCGAATCTGACCGAACACAATTAAGAGCCTTTATTAGGACTTATCTAGTGGCGATTCAGGTGGCAAAATGTACGCATTTCTCCGCTCTCATTGCGTCCTCAGAATCCCTCCTGGCTGCCCTGTTTAGGATAACCCGCTCCCTCCTGAAAGGGAGGGATGCGGGTGAACCCTTGCAGGGAAGAGCCGAGGAATTTGGTCAGTTTCTGTCGGACAAAATTGCTCAGATTCGGACGGACCTGGACTCCACTTGGACAGTACCTGCAGAGATGCTGAGAGTGGGCCTTGATCCGATTTCTTGGAGTGAGTTCCAGCTTGTCACTCCTGAGGAAGTGGACAAGGCCATGGGAGCTGTGAGTACCTCTACCTGTTTACTGGACCCGTGTCCCTCCTAGCTGGTTTCGACCAGCAGGGAGGTCACACGAGGCTGGCTCCAGAGGATTGTTAATACCTCTCTACAGGAGGGATCTTTCCCGCTACTCTTAAAGGACGCGGTGGTAAGACCCCTCCTGAAGAAGCCTTCTCTGGATCCTGCTATCCTTAAAAATTACCATTCAGTCTCCAACCTCCCTGTTGTAGGGAAGGTTGTTGAGAAGGTGGTGGCCTTTCTGCTCTGACGGACCTTGGATGAAGCAGATTATCTAGATCCTTTTCAGTCGGGTTTCAGGCCTGGTTACTCCACTGAAACTGCTTTGGTCGTGCTGACCGATGATCCCTGGCAGGCCAGGGATAGAGGACATTCCTCTATCCTGGTGCTTCTTGACCTCTCAGCGGCCTTCGATACCATCGACCATGGTATCCTTCTGCATCAATTGGGAGAGGTGGGAGTGGGAGGCACCGTGTTACGGTGGTTCTCCTCTTACCTCTTGGATAGGTGACAGTCGGTGTTGGTTGAAGGACAGAGATCGACCCCTAGGCCCCTAAAGTATGGGGTGCCTCAGGGCTCGGTCCTGTCTCCCCTCCTATTTAACATCTACATGAAGCCGCTGGGTGAGATCATTCGTCGGCACGGGATCAAATATCACCAATATGCAGACAATACCCAGCTGTATCTGTCTGCCCCGTGCCAACTCAGCGAAGCGGTGGAAGTGATGTGCCAGTGCCTGGAGGCTGTCAGGGTCTGGATGGGAGTAAACAAGCTGGTACTCAATCCAGACAAGACCGAGTGGCTATTAATGTTACCCTCCAAGAACGGACCAGATATTCCATCTCTCAGGCTGGGGGGCGAAACTCTTCACCCCTCAGAGAGGGTCTGCAACTTGGGTGTCCTCCTGGATTCTCAGCTGACATTAGAATACCACCTGTCGGCTGTGACCAGGGGGGCTTTTGCCCAGGTTCGCCTGGTGCACCAGTTGCGGCCCTACCTGGACCGGGAGGCACTTCAAATGGTCACTCATGCTCTCGTCACCTCTAGGCTTGATTACTGTAATGTGCTTTACTTGGGACTGCCCCTGAAGAGTGTTCGGAGACTACAATTGGTCCAGAATGCGGCCGCGCGAGCGATATCAGGTGTACCTAGATACACCCATGTTACACCTATCCTCCATGAGCTGCACTGGCTTCTCATCAGTCTCCGAATGCACTTCAAGGTGCTGGTCGTTACCTTTAAAGCCCTACATGGCTTAGGACCTGGATATCTGCGGGACCGCCTCCTGCCATATACCTCCCAATGACCCATAAGATCTCACAGGCTGGGCCTCCTTCAGGTACCGTTGACTGGGCAATGCCGGTTGGCGACTACTCGGGGGAGGTCTTTCTCTGTAGCTGCCCAGCCCTGTGGAATGATCTACCCGTGGAGATCCGGACCCTTCCCACTCTCTCGGACTTCCGGAAAGCCATTAAAACTTGGCTGTTCCGGCAGGCCTGGGGCTGTTGACCCCAAAATACGGTCCAGCCCCATTTAGAACAGAGAGCATGGTGTGTTTTCTTTCCTTCTATTTTATTTTTTTCTTGACTTATTCTGTACTGTAAGCTGCCCGGAGTCCTACGGGATTGGGCGGCATATAAATGTTATTAAACTTATAAACTTATAAAGGTGATTGGTTAAGACGCCTGAAAGCTCCCTATAAAAGGGCTGCTGCCAGATAGAGTCTTTGCTGGATTGTACATAGTTGTCACTTAATAAAGAGGTGTTGTTGCTGAAGCCTGAGTCTTACCTCTTCCATTCACGCTATCTTAACAGTTTACTTCTTGATTATTGGTCTAGTATTAATCTTGATATTAATCTTTGCTTATCTAGGTGCTGATTGTTAGTGATGTGGTGTTTTGTGTTGTGAAATCCATGAACATCATGAACACTAGTATTTAAGCAGAGCAATCGCATTCCCCTTCTCGTTAACTCTGGGAAAATTAAATAGAAAATTAATCTATTTTCTCATATTAATAAAATTATTTCAACTTGTTAACTAAACAAATACAATTACTTGCTTGAATAATTACATAACATTTTCAGAAATTTAAAAAAGCATTTTTCATAAAAATGAAAAGCCTTATTCTGTAATACTAATTTTTATTTTTTGTCAGACTATAAAGTTATGGCTATTTGATCCAGAAAATGCATCCATGAAGGAAAAGCTACATACTGCCAAGTCACCACCAATAGTAGGTATTTTATTTTGAAACAAAAGAGTGACCTTATAATTTACGTGGCATACATATAATGCTATCACATTTTCAGAAGCAAGGTGAAATTGCTTCTTTTTTCCTTAATTGCTGCACAAGAATAGTTTTAGGGGATGGCAGCTGAAGAGAAAACAGATAACTTCAGTCACACTGAATAGTAATTCAGTTGATTTTTTGAAAAATGTGTTCTGAATCAGATTTTATAAATTTAATGGCTGCATATGGGGGATTGCAGATCAAAGGAGAGAAACAAAAACAAAGGGAGAATTCAAGTAAAAGAGAAGAGAAGGGGAAAAGGTAAGAAAAGTTTTCAATGAAAGAGGGTTTTGTTGATATGTTCTTATTTTTTCCATCATAGCACCAAGGTGGATGCCTATTGATAGATACACGTAGTTGTTATGTATACTGTACAGATGTGTTTGGTTGTCCCAGTCAGATCAATGAGCAATGATAGTGTCAAATCTTTGGGCTGGCGGGAGAAACAGGAATATAGCAATGCAGTCAATCAGTGAGGTGACAGTGGACCAAATGACTGGGAAGGGCCAATGGAACTTCCATCAACATCCCCCCTGGCAGAAGCTAAATAGAACTATATTGGGTGGTAGCCTTCCATTGTAAGGATTGCTTAGAGCAGGCCTGTCAAACTGGCAGCCAGTGGGCCAGATGTGTCACGTGCAGGCCTTGCCCACCCAAGCTCCACAAAGGGAAAAAACATTGTGATATGTCATGATACATCATGTGACGCTATCGAGTTTGACACCCGTGCCTTAGAGAGTGGTTGGAAATGAGCAGAGCTTGGTGGGTCTTTATTCCAGTTGATGGGTGACATGGAATGGGCTCCAGAGAGTGCAGTGGAGCAAATGGCAGTTGACTAGTGGCTTAGACTCCTATCCTCCATCTTGAGTCTGCTGCTGCAGAGAAAACAGAGACACTGGACTGACACAGAACAAAGAACTGGTGATGGTTACAGGGTCTTAGCCATTGGAGCCATTGGTGATCAGGCTGTTTGCTGTACTGGGTCCAGGGAAAAGCAGCATATCTGTGGGGTGGTGTTAGGATGAGTGCCTTGTTTTTTGTGGCTGCTATTCAAGCAACCATAAGATCTAGCAGTCATTTTGATGGATTCTGTTCCCTATAACAGAGCAGAATAACAGAGTTGGAAGGGACCTTGGAGGTCTTCTACTCCAACCCCTGCTCATGCAGGAAGCCCTATACCATTTCAGACAAATGATTATCCAATCTCTTCTTAAAAACTTCCAATGTTGAGCATCTACAACTTCGGGATGCAAATTGTTCCACTGATTAATTGTTCTCACTGTCAGGAAATTTCTCCTTATTTCCAGGTTGCTTCTCTCCTTGATTAGTTTCTACCCATTGTTTCTTGTCCTGCCTTCAGATGCTTTGGAGAATAGATTGACTACTTTATTTATTGCGCACCAATAATCCCTGAGAGATAGGAACACTGCTATCTTGTCATCCCTAGTCCTTCTTTCATTAAACTAAACATACCCAATTCCTATCATTGACAACAACTGAAACTTCCTGTGATCAATGTGGTAGTGGAGCTCCCAAGGCAGAGATGCAGGATGGTTATGCTGGTGGCTGGCAAGCATCTGGATCAAGGACACTTGCATGATTTGGCTCCTTTACATATTCTGGTAGTTGGAATGAGGGCTGGGTGTAGCTGTGTCTTTTCTGCTTCCCTCATATGAGAGATAGGAGTGGACGTGGAGTGCTGCTGCCCAGCCATTTGGAATATGTACCGTATTTTTCGGAGTATAAGACGCACCTTTCCCCCCTCCCCTAAAAGAGCGTGGAAATGTTGGTGCATCTTATACACTGAATATAGCCATTTTTGGCCTCCCGAAGGCCCGCCCCCACATCTCATTTTTGTGAAAAATGGGTGAAAAACAAGGGTGTTTTTGCCTTCCCCCACCCCCCCAGAAGCACTGCAGACTTCAGCAGGGCTGGGGGAAAGGGAAAAATGCCCCCATTTTAGTGCAAAACGGGGACGTTTTTGCCTTCTCCCAACCCTGCTGACAGCTGCAGAGTGCTCCGGGGGCCGGGGAGGACAAAAACTTTTTTTTCTTACTTACCTCTTCGAAATCTTGCTGCATTTTATACACCGATATGTCTTATAGTCCGAAATATACGGTAGCTTTTCCTCTTAGGGGAGAGCTGGGGCGTGGGGAGGGCCTTTGTATGGATTTGTCTTGCTAATCAATTGCAACCTTTTCTGGATAGGGAGTTTTGCTCACAGTCACTCATGCCTTGTCACTTCAGTTTTGGTTTGCTGAACTTGAAGATCATTCAGAAGCCATAAATAGTCCAGAACACACTTCTATTGTACAATTGCAATGTCTCCCAGTTTCCTACTTCAAGGTGCTAGTTATAATCTTAAAACCCCTACATGCCATGGGACCAAGTTATTAATTGATAACATCTGAGTCAATATACATCTAATCAGAGTTTTCCAGAAATTCTACCCTACATGTTGTGTTTGCATCTTATTGATATGTTAAATCTTATATCATTAAATGAGTTTCATATTTTTGAGGCAGTGCATAATCTTTTGCATTTTGGAATTTTTATGACATGCATCTCTAGTTGGAATATTTGTTATATATTGCAGAATCACTTTCTGTGAGATGGGAGGCCATATAAATTTCATAAATAAATAAATTTCATAAATAAACATAAATTCGCTTTTTTCCCTCTCCAAGTAATAGCCTTTTTATCTTTTTCACATCATTCAGTTAAGCTATTTTTGAAAGACCCCCAAAAGCCTTTTTCTACTTATATTTTTTCTTGTTCTTGCGCTCTTGTAATTTGTTCTTTTCCTATAGCCTTCAGTTTTATCAATTTAAATATTGTAGAAAAATAACTTTATTAAGAAATAATCTTTAAAAAATTATCTTCCATAAAGGATCATCCTCTAGTTATTCTGAACCATTATATTAGAATTCTTTGTCACTTTCGAGACTGTGACGCTGCATTGTCTTATAGTTGGTCAACTCACCATAAAAATATATAAATTTCATACTAATCATTATTATTTTTGTATTGTTAAGTTATCTCTGCTGAGAAGTAGAGCTTCATGCAAATGAAATTATATTTATATTTAATAAAAGGATTTTTTTTTAAATTCTCTTAAAAATAATAACTTTTTATTTCACAGTATTCTAGGACCCTTAGCAGCCAGTTCTGGAATTTGGGACAGAGACCTATCATTAGAACATTATTTACAGAAACGGAATATTCTAACTCATCGTTTAAGGATGGGTACTGTTCTTTTAATTACATTTTATAGAGTAATGCAGTGCTTTTGAAATGAGAAATGAAGGCGTAGCAAACATGTTAGCCCTCTAGATTATGCTAACTGACAATCATTAGCAACCCTGACTTTGAGATCCAATCTCATATTCTATTGTATTCTACCTTCTCCTGAGACATACATAAAAAGCCATTAACACACCTTTTAACTCAATTTCTGGGACTGAATAATTTTATGTTTAATTTTTGCTGGCACATAAGGACCCCAAGGTAAGTCACCATTGTAAATCTTGGTTTGGTAGCCTGTAAAACTATGATGAAATGGCTGTAAACTAGATGGCTATTGAAAAAGATATAAATACCATAGTTGGTTTTCCACAGATTCCAGTCCATATCACCCTTGCAATAATGATGTTACTACCATGTTTCCCTAAAAATAAGACCCTAGCCCGATTTTTTGTGGCGGACCTAATATAAAGCCTACCACAAAAATAAGCCCTGGGGGATGGGTGTGGCCATCACAAGAGGCAGTGAGTGTGCAGGGGCCAACGGTGTCTTGCAGCAGTCACAGCCCTCCGTCCCCTTGGCGTAGGACAAATACTGATAAGTCTGAGTGTGGAGGCAGAGGGGGAGGGGAGAAGACAGGTGATCCGGACATACTGCCTGGCTGCTTAACTCACAGGAGGCTTGCATGAGGCTAGCACAGCGGCACTGGCAGCAAGCAGACGATGGTGGGTGAGGGAGGAAGGCAATCCCGATGCCCTGAAAAATTGCTCCGTTTCAAGCTGTCCCCTTTGCAAGGAAACGAAGCTTTGTCCTCTGGACAAAAAGTGTTTGGGCAGTTACCACTGGCCCTACCCTCTCCGTCCCACTGTCTGCTTCCCCGCAGCCTCAATCAGGACCAAGCTGTCGGCACAACCCAGCTCCCACCTGCCCTGCCAGGAAGGCAAAGAGCCCATGCAAGACCAGCAGCAGCATGGGCAGCTGGTTAGCAGCCAGCATGGTGTCTGCTGTGATCAAGAAATGTCCCAGCAGCAGCTGGGGAGCAGGCAGGGCAGGTGGAGGCCAGGGCATGCCAAGAGCTTGACCTATTGCAGCCGCGGACAAGCAGACAGTGGGACAGAGAGGATGGGGCCAGCGGTAGCTCTGCTCCCACTCCCGTCAGTCCCCACACTTGCCACTTCCTGCAGTTTAAAAAAATGAGATCTCTCTGAAAATAAGCCCAAGTGCAAGTCCAAAAGAAAATAAGACCAGGTTTTATTTTCAGGGAAACACGGTAATAAACATCTGCAAGCAAACAACCAAATTAAGAAAGCATCAAGAACTCCACAGTTCAGTCCTGAGCTATAGATTCTCTTAGTTCTATCTTAACTACTGCACCGCAATGCACTGACACCAGAAAAACAATTTTACAATTCATCCTTGCACTTATGCCCATTGCAGCATCCCTGCAGTTATCAAAATTCAAGTGTTTTGCAACCACTGGGCATTTATGACTGTTGCAGCATCCTACAGTCACATGATTTCCATTTGCATGCTTCACAATAAGCTTCCCAAAAAATCAATAAGGAAGCTATTAGTAAAATTGCAAGTCACAGTCACATGCTGTTTCGCTTAATAAATACAGATGACATACTACATTTATTTGCCTCAAATATATACATTTGTTGATAATTTGGATGAGCTCCTCTTAAATCTGTTGTTTATTTGTCTGTTGGTATATGTGCAAATCTGTTTGTATATGTGAGGCATTAGATTAATTATGATTTTAAAGTGAATTAGTACTCAGTAACCATTTGATAAGCACAAGAACTGTGCTGTTGTGAATATAAGTACTATATACTTCATCGCTACAGCATTAATATTGATAGACTATGTTTGTATAGATCGGCTTAATGTACATTGAAATATTAAATTGAAATGCTATTTAACCAATTTATTATTTTCATTGAATTGTTCAGCAAAATTTGCTTTTTTGGACTTAAGTTCAGCATTTAATTGGGAGGTAATTGAAATTTATAGGTAAACATTATTAAATTACTAAAAAGAATTAGGGAATAAATCATATTGATGAAAGCATATTCAAATACTTTGTTTATAAAAATATAATAGCTAATTATTTGTTTGTTTGTTTGCAGAATATGGATGTTTGAAATACCTAGCGAAACAAACGACAACATTGCAACCATTGTTGGCGAACTAGTTACTTTTCAGGATTGTTTTGTACCTGATTTTCCTTTTATTATTGCCCAGCCTATATATCTATTAGGACCCGAAACAGGAGTTTCTGTCACTCTTCCAGCTGGTAGTGAAGCTATAATACAATGGAGTGCTTGTTATCCAAGAACAGCTATCGTAGTGACAGTTGATGGTATCTTCCACACTAGCAATGCATTTTTAAATGTAGGAGAAATAGAATTTCCTCCAAGCCTCATACCATCTAGCGCAAGGGACAAAGTCAAAGAAATAGGAATTGTTTTTCCAAATGTCTTCATTCTGATTGAAAACATACTTTATCAGGCAAGAATAGGTCAAGTTATCAATGTGGGAAAGATTTATTTTCCAGGAATAAGACTTATTGGAATAAAATCCAAAACTTGGTGTTCTGGAGAATATCCTTTGTCTGTGAGTATTTATAAAATGTTTTATATTTTATTATAAAGGAAGCTGTACTTATCCTTAAAATAAATACACAAGTGCTTCATATAATATGCAGCTAATGTATGACATCAAATCAGGTGAAATCAGTGGTGGATTTCAAAAATTTTTACTACCTGTTCTGTGGGCGTGGCTTATTTTGTGGGCATGGTTTGGCAGTCATGTGACCAGGTGGAAGTGGCTTGGTGGCTTGGCCGTCATGTGACCGGGTGGGAATGGCTTGGCAGTCATAACCAATTGAGCAGTCCCATTAAACAATAAACAGCAGTCTCCTTTTCTATTCTTTTTAATACTGCATGAAGTTTTTGCTCTAGGTTTTTTTTTTTACTAGGGGGGAGAGGTTGGCAATGGCTGGGGATTTCTCCTCTGTGAGGCACTAAAAAAATGAAGATAATATAAGGTCTCCTGCTGGAGTAGGGGGTTGGACTAGATGACCTCTGAGGTCCCTTTCATCCCTGGATTGCTGTGCTGTTTCAAAGCATCCTCTGAAGCTGCCTGTGTAGTGCCAGGTTTGTTGTCCTTCCTTCCTCTCCTTTTTGTGTCTCTCCCTCTATCCATCTATCCATACCACATTCACTTTCCCTTCCCTTTTTCTTTCTTCCCTCCCTTTCTCTCTACTTCCTTCCTTCCTTCCTTCCTTCCTTCCTTCCTTCCTTCCTTCCTTCCTTCCTTCCTTCCTTCCTTCCTTCCTTCCTTCCTTCCTTCCTTGTGATGAACCCAAGAGGTCTTTGGTAGAAGGAAGAAAAGCCAGACATTTTGAAACTAAGAACATGCCCATTGATCATCTGGCATTCTTAGAGCTTCACTATTGATTAGCTTAGCATGAGCAAGGATAGCTAGCCACACTTTCAATAAGCTCTCAACTCAAGCTCCATGCCAGAGGTCTTCAAACTTGGGAACTTTAAGACTTGTGGACTTCAATCCCAGAATTCTCCAGCCAACAGAGCTGAATTCTGGGTGTTGAAGTCCACGAGTCTTAAAGTTCCCAGGTTTGAAGACCTCTCTGCTTCATGCACTTGGGGATCCCCAAACAGTGAGGATTTCTTTCTTTTTCTCTTGAAGCCTCCCCCGCACCCCGCTTTTGCTCCAGGGAGCTGCAGGGAGGCTTGCTAGCCCCCCCCCCACTCTATTTTGGACCTAACAGGCCTTCTTGAAGCCTCTTGGCAACCAAAATGGGTGCAGGCCCCTCCCACCCTATTTTGGGCTAGCAGGCCTTCCTAAAGCATCCTGGGAACCAAAACGTGGCTTTTGAAGATCCTGGAAGGGGCGGGAGAAGGTAAGGTTGCGAGCCCAGGGGAGACGGGGGGCGCAGCAAGCTCTGGAGGTGGTGGCTACCAAGACTTACCTGTAGGCAGGAGGAGAAGACAGCTCAGTTGGGGCACAGGGCAGGCACCACATGGCAGCTTAGGCAGCCAAGGTAGCTTAGGCAGGGAAGCCACCCCCCAGAAGGTGAGCAATGACTAAGTAGATGGGCAGGGCATTTGCATTTAAAGCAGGTTGCGCATGCGCACAACATTAAAAAGGGGGGGAAATACATTTTTTCAATGAAGATAGTTCTGCACATGTGCAGAATAGAAAAGCAAGATGGCACCGCCAAGGATAGAACCGGTATGGTTCACGTGTCTACCGGAGTTACTACCTATCCGGCCGAACCGTACCGTACCGATAGGAACCCACCTCTGGGTGAAATGTTTGACAGATCTTATAGACTACATGAATTACATGAAGTAATAGATTGTGTCAGGATGAATAAATTGGAATTTAGTCTATATTAGTTATGGCAGGGTTGCTTTCTTTCTTAAGGAAATACTTTCCTTTAAGGATCACATTGGCAGTTTGGGGACCTTTTCTTAATGTCTAAATACTAGTGGCTTAGGGTACTTTGTTATAATTTCCCCTGCCTTATCTGATACTGGGGTAAAAGCATGGCTGCTGATGTTTATGCTACAATAATGCTTATGTTAGAATATTTCAGGTGCTCCCTGTGGTTCTGACATTGAAGACAATCCAAAAAGTCTGACATTTAAAATGGTTAATCATGTGAAAGCCATTGTAATCATATATATTTTTAAACATCTTTATTGCTGTCCTCTTTTTGCCATTGAAGGTGCTGGCTTGATCTTGAGAGTCCTAAATGTTTGGTGGTGGTATTAAAATTTGATTATGCTGAGGAGGTACTTTTCCCATTTGAACTCTTGTCAGTAGCAACTAGAACTTCACAATGAAACCCTATCTTAAGATGTATCAACTGCGGGTGCTCTTTAGAACATAGAACAACAAAGTTGGAAGGTACCATGGAAGCCATCTAGTCAGTGGTGGGAGTCAAATAATTTAACAACCAGTTCACCTGGAGTCAGGTTGGCTGTCATGATAGGTATTGTCCATCCCTATCCTACAGCTCCGCCACACGTGGGACAAGCCTCCCATGATGGCCAACTTGAACCTGGGCAAACCAGTTGTTAAATTACCTCTGACTGTCAAAGTGGATCCTGGGCACCCCACTGCAATGGGGAAACAGAAAATGGAATGCGCATGAGGGAAGAAGAAGGCCGCTTTCCTCTTCTCCCTGCTCCTCATCCTTCCCTCATGCTGACCGCTCAGTTTCCCATTTCTCCATCCAGCACCACGCTGTAGAGCTTGCTCCACCCCCCCCCATATGCCCTCGCTTCCACCAAGCATTTCTTTGCTAACCTGATTTTCAGCTCCATAACATTTCTCCATCACGTTCCTCGTCATTGTGTGCAGAGAAACAAAAGTTTGTGGGACTAAAAAAAAAAGTTCAATCAATCAATTCCAACTTCTGCGAGAAGTTGGAATTGATTGCTTGAACTTTTTTTTTAATCCAACAAACTTTTGTTTCCTGCACATGACGACGAGAAAAGTGATGAAAAACGTGACAGAGCTGGGAGGTTAGCAAAGAAATGCTTGGGGGAAGCCAGGGTTTCTGGGCACCAGGCAAGGTCTTTCTCCGGGCCTGCTGGAAGGAAGGCTGACATCTACTGACACTTAAACAAGGCCGCATTCCAGCTCTGGCAGGAAGGAGCAGCTGGCATGGATGCTGCAGGCAGAACACCCGCTCGCTTCACCTACCTTCCTGACCCTCTGGCGCTCCACTGGCACTTCCACTGGTGGCCTTCCAGCTCCAACGGTCCTTCGAGGAAGCAAGTTATCTCGACCCCTTCCAGTCGGGCTTCAGACCCGGTTACAGCACAGAAACCGCTTTTGTCGCATTGACCGATGATCTCTGGAGAGCCAGAGACCGAGGCCATGCCTCCATCCTGGTTCTCCTCGACCTCTCGGCGGCTTTCGATACCATCGACCATGGTATCCTTCTGCGACGACTGCGGGAGGTGGGGGTGGGAGGCACTGTTTTGCAGTGGTTCTCCTCCTACCTCTCAGACAGGTCGCAGTCGGTGTTAGTGGGGGGGCAGAGATCGACCCCTAGGCCCCTAACATATGGGGTGCCGCAGGGTTCGGTCTTATCCCCCCTACTATTTGACATCTACATGAAACCGCTGGGTGAGATCATTCGGAGACACGGGATAAAATACCATCAATACGCGGACGATACTCAGTTGTATCTGTCCGCCCCGTGCCAACTCAATGAAGCGGTGGACGTGATGAGCCAGGGTCTTGAGGCCGTTATGGACTGGATGAGGGCTAACAAGCTTGTACTCAACCCGGAGAAGACCGAGTGGCTGTTGTGTTTCCCTCCCAATAATTCGATCAGTGTTCCATCGCTCAGGCTGGGGGGTCAAATTTTATACCCCTCAGAGAGGGTTCACAACTTGGGAGTCCTCCTGGATCCACAGCTGACTTTCGACCACCATCTGACGGCTGTGACCAGGGGGGCATTTGCCCAGGTTCGCCTGGTACGCCAGTTGCGACCCTACCTGAATCGGGAGGCCCTCACAACAGTCACTCGGGCCCTTGTGACCTCTAGGCTGGAATACTGCAATGTGCTCTACATGGGGCTGCCCTTGAAGAGCATCCGGCGACTTCAGCTAGTCCAGAACGCGGCCGCGCGAGTGATTGTGGGTGCACCTCGGTTCGCCCACATAACACCTATCCTCCACGAGCTGCGCTGGCTACCTGTTGATCTCCGGGTGCGCTTCAAGGTGCTACTTGTCACTCATAAAGCCCTCCATGGTAGTGGATCTGCGTACTTGAGAGACCGCCTCCTGCCAATTACCTCCCTGCGACCAATTAGATTGCATAGATTAGGCCTCTTCCGAGTACCATCTGCCAGTCAGTGTTGACTGGCAACCACACGGAGGAGAGCCTTTTCAGTAGTAGCTCCGACCCTTTGGAACGATCTCCCCGTGGAGATTCGTACCCTCACCACCGTCCAGACCTTCCGCACAGCCCTTAAGATCTGGCTAGCCCGTCAGGCCTGGGGATAAAGATAATCTGTCCCCACCCGAATGATGAATGAATGTTGTTTACTATTTTTACTTTTATGTACTGTTTTGTGTCTATTGTCTGTACCCTCCCTTCCCCATTTTATGTAAGCCGCCCTGAGTCCCCTCAGGGAAAAGGGCGGCCTATAAATATTAATAAAATCCAAATCCAAAATCCACTTTGGCCTTGGGCTGCCGCCCCCATTGCTTTAAAGTAAGACAGTTTTCGCCTGAGTGATGTGATGGAAGGCGCCATGTCTCCATTTGGTTTCCATTGCTCCTCTCTTGGACTTTGGGGGACGGTTGTTGTTTTTTCCCCGCCTGGAAGGAAGTTGAATGAAAACCAGATGTGTTTCAGAAAACACAGATTTTCTGGAACACTTCTAACCAGTTCGCTGAACTCACAAAAAATTAGGTATTGGTTCTGCCAAACCAGTGTGAACCCGCTGAATCCCACCACTGCATCTAATCCAACCCCCTGCTCAAGCAGGAGACCCTATACCCATGATAGCAAACCTATGGCACACATGCCACAGGTGGCACATAGAGCTCTCTCTGTGGGCATGCCAGCAGCCATCCCAGCCCAGCTCCGCTGAGCATGCGCGTGTGCCTTCTGCCAGCCAGCTGGTTTTTGGGTCTCTACTGTGCATCCTGGGGATGCATGTGTGCTTGCATGGGGGTGGGGCACAGGTAGAGGGGGCATTGTATTGCATTTTGGGGGTTTGCATGCGTATGCACACCGACTGAACCCCATTTGAGGCCTGAAAGGCCGCCTGCACCAACTTAGAAGCCAAAATGGGCGGGGGGAGAGGTGCATGCATGGGGTGCACTTAAATTGCATGTTGGGTTGCACATGCACATGTGCTTTAAGCACTCGGCACCAAAAAAGCTAGCCATCTCTGCCCTATACCATTTCAGACATATGGCTTTCCAGTCTCTTTTAAAAATCCTCCATTGTTCGGGCACTCACAACTTCTGAAAGCAAGCCACTCCACTGGTTGATTGTTCTTACTTCTCCTTACTTCTAGGTTGCTTCTCTTCTTGATTACTTTCCATCCATTTTTCTTGCCTTGCCTTGCCTTTGGGTATTTTGGAAAATAGTTTGATACCCCTCATCTTTGTGACAGCCCTTCAAATATTGGAACACTGCTATCATGTCTTCCCCTAGCCTTTTTTTCCTAGACTAGACATACTCAATTCCTGCAACCATCCTTTATATGTTTTAGTCTCCAGCCTCCTAATCATGCTTGTTGCTCTTCTCTGCACTCTTTATTACTGTCCTCTGTCTAGATTCTTTTTTGCCTTTTTCAGATTTTAAACAGTTTTTGAAATATATAAGGCTATGCCTAGGAACCATTGCTTGAAGTAGATTCCCTGCTTCAGGGGCCCTCCCTTCCTTGTCCCACCTACTGACTCATTTAACTGACAGCTGTGGCAATAAAACACACCTTTTATAGCTATAAATAATTCATTCTTGAATTATTGGGCCAGGAAATGAATATGGAAGAAATGATACTTATGTGACAGTCAGTAAGCAAGCTAGGTAGAGAGACCTGAAGATATGTTACCTAGCTCTATAATCTTTAAAATGTGTTAAGTGTGAACTTTAAATACTATAACTAACAATCTGGAGAAGACTTAGATATATTTAAGCAACAGAGAAACTTCTGTGTTTTGAGACATTTCTCTCTGCAGGATACCAGAAATTAAGGGTATAATATTGATATTCTCATTATATCTTTCTTTTGATCTTTATATGATATCTAATGACATTTTAAATTATGAAGTATGTTGAGCTACAGTAGAATTATTTGTTTATACAGTAACTACTAAATAGTGCAGTAGTCGCCAAACTTTCTGGCACCAGGGAATAGTTGTGGAAGATAATTTTTCCACGGACTGGGGAGAGGGGGGTTTGCATGCAACCTAGATCCTGTGCATGTGCAGATGAAGTTTTACTCACCCATCGCTTGTGTGGCCCGGACTCTTAACAAGCCATGGATAGGTATTGGTCAGTGGCCTGGAGATTGGGGATTGGGGAACCGTGCTACAGTGGTGTATTAGACCAGGACTGAGAGACTCAGGTTCAAATGTCCAGCAGATCAAACAATTCATTGGTTCAGTTTGGTTTAGTTATTTTATTTCAGCTCATCTTACCTCATAGGCTTGTTGTTTGTATGATTAGATTATTCCATGTTTGTTATCTTTAACAGAAATGTGGGAAATAGATACAACTAAATACGTATGACTGCTAAATACAGTAGTCTGACTGTGTCATTTTGGAAGCAACTATACCAGGGGTGGGTTCCTGCCAGTTCTAACTGGTTCATAGAAGAGGTTTCACAAATCTACCATACCGGTTAGAACTGTTCCAGCTGTTCCAACTGTTCCAGGGGCTTCTTCAGAGGACCCGAGGCAAGAGCAGTGTTGAAGCCCTCTCTGAAGCAGCTGGAAAAGGTACGTGTGGGTCAGAGGGAGGGGGAGGAATTCAAACTTCAACCTTCTGGTGCTGTGCGGGGCTTTGGCCAAAGGCTAGAGGGAAGGACCCTGGACTCGCTTGTGCTCTCCCTCCCCAAGTGTGGTTTGATTGCAGGCGGAGCCATGTTGCCTTTTCAAACCTGTAATCAGTGAAGCTGGGCTGGATTTTTACATAGCCAATCTGGGGAAAGTGTGTGTGCTACAGCATGGCTCATTGCCTGGCTTCCTGCCTCCTCCTGTGATCTCCTCAGTGCTCGCTCATGCTCTCATTCCCCCAAATGTAGTGACTTCCTCTACAGGCCCCATCCATTCCCCCCCCCCATGCACACACAGCTGAATAAAGCTATGTAAAAATCCAGCCCAGCTTCACTGATTACAAGTTTGAAAAGCCAACGTGGCTACGCCTGTAATCAAACTACATTTGAGAAGGGAGAGCACAAGTGAGCCCTGAGGAGACCACAGGAGGAGGCAGGAAGCCAGGCAAAGAGCCATGCTGTAGCACACACACTTTCCCCCAGCTCCTTTCTTTCGGAAGGCTTGGATTGGCTCCCTTCCGGCTTCTCTGCCTCTCTTTTCACCCCAGCCTGCCAGCAGGAGGTGAGTGGGTGGGCTTTATTGCGTTCCAGGCATTTCCCACCCAGAGAGCAGCTGCATTTGCAATGGGGGAGGTGTTTGAGAAAGGCAGCGGGGTGGCAGAGGAGCTGTTTTCAAGCTATTGGAAAAGATATCCAATCCAACTTGCAATTGGTGAAGCTGTGTGTGTCTATGCGCGTGCTCGTGTGTTTGAGAGAGTGATTGAGAGAGGGAAGGGGCTAGGGGAGATAATCCAATCTAACTTCTCTGTGTGTGTGTGTGTTTGAGAGAGGGGGGAGGGAGGAAGGAGGGGAAGGGAGAAGAAAGAGAAGGAAACTTCTTTCGCAAAGAAGAGGGAAAGGGAGAAAGAAAAGAAAGAAGGAAACTTCTTTTGCAAAGGAGAAAAACAAATGCTGCCGCTTTACATCGGAACTGAGCATGCCTGGCTGTGGAATTCTGGGAGTTGAAGTCCACAAGTCTTAATAACTTTAAATTGAAAAGGTGCAGGAAATATTGGTTATATGGTTGATTATATGGTTATATATGGTTATATGTTATATGCAGTGACGTGCGGTCAGCTTTAGCCCTGGTGAGGCACTTTTTAGACTTGTGGACTTCAACTCCCAGAATTCCACAGCCAGGCATGCTTAGTTCCGATTTAAAGCGACAGCATTTTTCCCCCTTGCAAAATAAGTTTTCCCATTCTTTTTCTTCTCCCTCCCCCTCATTCCTCCCTCTCTCCCTCCCTCCCCCCTCTCTCAAACAGACACACGCACACAGAGAACATTGATCCCTCTCTCATTCACTCACTCTCAAATACAAACACAGAAGTTGGATTGGATATATTTTCCAAAGGCTTGAAAGCAGCTCCTCTGCCATACCCCCCCTTCCCCTGCTGCCTCCCGATCAAACTTTTTGAATTCCTCCCCCCTCCCCACACGCACCTTTTCCAGCTGTTTCAGTGACGATTTCAACTCTGCTTCTCCCTGCCCTGCCCTCCCCTCTTGAAAAGCCAGAGCTCTGAAGTCAGACTGAGCTAGTCGCTTCCAGAGAACTCTAAAAAGCCTCTTAAAATGCCCTCTACAGGAGGCGAGAGAATACGTGCCTCATTTGCATAAGGAATTCTTCGCTTGTTAACCCTTGCTTAACTCTTAAAAGGCGAAAAATTCCTTATGCAAAAGATGCCCCTAGTTCTCTGGTCTTCTCCTAGTTAATACTGAGAGCAGACACCAAGCCGCTGTGACTTGAAATCTGGTAGCAACTACCCTGGCTTTAATTATTTTAAGAAAATTATTTAAAATCCTTTCCTTTCCCCGAGGAGACTGGTGAGGCCCCGCCTCCCTTGCCTCTAGTGACTGCACGTCCCTGGTTATATGGTTTTATGTTTTTGAAGTTTTGGGGTTTGTGCAATACGAGCATTATGTTTCTAAAAGGATTTGGATGATTCCCTGCTTGTGAATGGAGCCAAACTTTTTTTAGGGTCATTACCTCATTATCTCTATCTGGCAGGCATGTGGAATGAGCCTCAGGCAGGCTTCTTTGTTAGCAGAAAGAAAGAAAAACAGCACAGCAATTTATGGCTAGAAAGCTACTAGGAGGTCATCTAGCCCAACCCCATGCTGCAGCAGGAAACCTTAGATTATATGGATTATTTTGGTGCTTCTAACAGAGAGGAAAATTGCCAGAAAGGAGAAATAGTTTACTAGGACAAGGCTGCCATGCAGAGGAGGGCAGAGATAGTCCTTGACTTATGACTACAATTGAGCCCAAAATTTTGGTTGCTAAGCAAGAGGGATGTTAAGTGAGCTTCACTACATGTTACCCAATCCATGACATCTCCTAGTGAGTGACATCAAGTTAGCCACTCCCACCCGGTCACATGACTGCCAAGTCACTCCCACAAAACAGGCCACACGTACAGAATAGGTTCTAAAAAATTTGAAACCCACTACTAAACTATACGTAATTTCTTTTTGTTCATTAGAGAGCAACAACATCTAGAAACTGATGCCTTAGCAGAGGGTGGGGAACCTGTAACTTCGTTAGGTCTTCGTGAAATAATTTTGTTTTGCTTTAGTGAAATTTTTCATGTTGTGAAGGCATCATATGTGTTCATTCTCTATATAAAGAAATTAGAAGCTGCAACAAGACATCATCTCAACAGACCATAGATTGTTAAGGAATTATCTCTGCTGTTGGATTAAAGTGCTATTCATGTTAAACATATTTCTCATATTCATCTTAACATGCATAGGCAGTAAAAACAAATGTCTCCAATTTATATTATCTCTGTAGTAATGGTGTATCCAGACAATTAGCATATGAGATCTACTTTAAACATTTATGTTAGGTTAGCATTATGTAGACAATTCTAAATAAGCAGGAAAATCCTAACTACAATATACCGGTATATTCAGAAATTTAAAAGAAAGGCATTTAGAGAAAAAAAATACAAGGAATTAAGATATCTGTCCCAAGAATGTTACAAACAAACAGGTAGGTTGTCAGATGGCCAGTCAGAAAATCCAAATAATAGGCAATTTCTTCTTCGTTTTAGTTACTTCTCTCCTTGATAAGTTTCGATCCATTGTTTTTTGTCCTGCCTTCTGGTGCTTTGAAAAATAGGTTGGCTTCCTCTTTCTGGCAGCTCTCAAATATTGGAACGCTGTTATCATGTGTCCCCAAGTTTTTCTTTTCACTAGACTAGACATACAATTACTGCAACCGTTTTTCATATGCTTTGGCCTTTTTGTTGCTCTTCTCTGCAATCTTTACAGAAACCCAACATCTTTTTTACATTGGGGTGACCAAAACTAGACGCAATGTTCCAAGTGTGGTCTTACCAAGGCATTATAAAGCAGTATTAATTGAGATCATGTGATCTTAATTCTACCCCTCTCTTACTGCAGCTTACATTGGCTTTTTTGACAGCTGCAGCACCCTGCTGGCTCGTATGTAAGTGATTGTCAACTGACAAAATTGCTTCACTGCTGTACTCCAGGCACCTAGTCACTCTTTGAACAATCCAAACTTCTTTGCACCTTCACCCCCTCAAACTTGTCAGTTGACAAGTGACAAATCACCTAACAAGCTGTGATGCAATTGAATGGGGGATGGTGTAAATAAGTTTGGATTGTTCAAAGAGTGGTTAGGTGCCTGGAGTACAGCAGTAAAGCAATATTGTCTGGCTTGATGCCCATAGTCAAAGTCTCTTATCTTTTCAAAGTCCTATCTCATTTGATCCAATCAGGCTTATACTCTCATAATCTCACTACCATAATAGCATTGGCTTCTGTGAGCGTCTTGCATTTCCTCCAGCTCTTTTCACATAAGAACTTCAAGAATGTTATATCAACCTTTTATGATATAGACCAACTGTCTTATGCCAACTTTCAGCCTTATCTCCCATGAATATATTAATTTTCAGGTCTTCAAGGAAAATCTCTCCATATCAGGCATACTACCATAAAGGAAAAGTGGTAGGTTGCAGGTGGTACTCCCCGGTATGGGCATACCGGAGCCTGCCCGGAGTACTGGGTACCATTCTGGTATGATGCTCCAGCTGGGCCACCCACCGGTCCGCACTCCTTACCTGTCCTTTGAAGCCTTCAGCGCTTCCATGCACGTGCATGGCACATTCAGTGCCCGTGCAACGCTCCGCCGAGCAGCTGGAGCGTCACGGAGCCTTGCGGAGGTGTCGCTGGAAGGTAAGACGCATGCGCGTGCTGCACATCTGTGTGCGCACTGCGCATGTTCATGTGGAGGACGCTGGGCCCCATTGCAACCATACTGGTTGCAACCGGATCCGGAACCCACCACTGATACAGATTTAATGGAAGAGAAATGCATGAGAGAGAGTTGTGTATTCTAGACTAGAGTACATGAGATTAGGCTGAATGTGCAGCAGTTCTACATTTATTACATTATAACTTACTAAATTAGAACAAATCTGCAGGATATTAAATAGATTTCTCTGGCAAGGGCAACCTATGAGATTTTCATTTTGCAAGTTATAATTACTGATCAGGAATTATAGATTTAGTTACCAACTTGTTTAGGTATTTATCCTAGCTTTGGTCAATGGCTAGAATACAGAAGACATGTCAGTATTTAATCTTTCTTGAGAATTATTGTTATTTAGTGTTTGACTTAAGAATTACTTTTAGTCCCTAGTGAAAGTGGTTACTGTAGGTATTCTGCCCAGAGTGTAATAGCATAGATTTGGGTGGTCTGATAAATACTGTGAATAGTAATAAAATAATATATTGAAATCTTGACAAGTATTGAGATTGCGTGTGCCAAGGAATCATTTTAGTACCTGTATTTAATGCCCAAAATATATACAGTTTACTATATGATGGCCATGGTTCATCCATGAGAAGCTGGAATTCAAATTCACTAATATTAAAAGTTATTAACTGAACCTATTGAAAATTCGTTAAAAATAATTCATACTTGTAAAAATGATGTTCTACTAAAATCTTAGATTGATTACCTTCTGAATATGCAGTTGGCCAGACTTGTGAATGTACTGGTACCAGAGTTTTTTAAAAAGCAGAATTACAATTATGCTAATATAAGATAGTTTTTCTTCTCATGGTCTGTATGGTACACATTTGTGGTTCTCATTTTATGTAAGCATTTATATGCTATTACACATGGATTTCTTTTTATTAATCTTTTCTCATTACTTGATGTACCTGTTCTATTATGAAATAATTAATTCTCTATGTAGCAATACAGAGGTGCACATTGAAGATAAAAGAGGAAGATACATAGGTACATAGAACCAAAATGCTGATATATAAAACCAAAAATACATAGGACAAGAATTTAAACAAATATCTGTTATAATTAAGCTAATGTAACTACATTTTCTCAATTAGAGAAATACCTTTTCTTATTAGAATAGCAATTCATTGTCATGAATGTTTGAGTTAAGTGAGGTTGAACTCTATACTCTTATTAGTTCCAAATATCAATATACTATATTATGTTTGTCAAATTTCAAATATGTTATGGCTGCTAGAAGTATAGCAATTATATGTAAGCACAATTTTTCTCTGTTTTTGATTGTCCTTTTATAAGTTGAAAATATGCTGTCATGATACTGTTAATTTTAATGAATATCATATAAACATTATAATCTTCATATTGTTATTTTGTAGAATGTGGAACATTATTTTCATAATTTTGTTTTCCTACAGGAGGGCAGAAAATTAAGTGAAATAATTTTATGGTCACAAGACAAAGTTTTTCTTGGATATCCTGAGAATGAATTTCATCTATTGATAACTGTACAACTATTAAGAGAAAAACTAAAATTAAAAATAACTGTTAATCTATTAATAGTAGGTGCTTGCTATGACTCACTTATTGCTTCAGTTTTAATACTGATAGAATGCACTGGCTGTATAAGCACAAAAGTATTATACATGGCTTGCTATAAAGAAGATACAGATAAGTGGATCTTGAAAGACTTTACCCTAGATACACCCGCTGTTGGTACCATACATATGGAAGTCATACATTCAGCAGTAACATCCTTGGTGTTGTGGGATGATGATACCATTTTCTATACTTACAAAGAGCATAAACAACATGGTTATCTTCTGGATTCTGAAACAAAAAGCAAATTTTCAGCAGCATCTAAAGGATCTAAAATTCATCAAATTGTTATTGGTTAAGTATTCTATGTTTTAATATAAATATAAAATGGAACTGATTACCTTTCAAACAGTAAAGTGTCAAACCTTGTAGAGGTACGATTAATAACAAAATTTTAAATTGTGTGACAAATGAAGTGCATTTGTCACAAGATATTGTTTGAACTACTTAGTCAATAAGAGAGCTGTATGGCCCTAATGAGAAGATGATTGTGAGGGGGTAGGGGCTGCTGCAGCTATATGGTGAATAGGTGGTCCAAGAAGGGAACCATTGGTTGGCTTGTTCAGGAAGAATAAAGAGAACTGTATTGAAATCTGGCTGGGTGACAAATGTAAGCCCCTATTTAACATTTGGCTTCCAGAATACCCGATGTTTCAGCAACTGTGATAAAAAGATGGCGCGAGTAATCAGGACCCTGGTCTCAGGCTGCTGTCGCTAAATGCCAGGTCTGTTGTTCACAAGGCTCCTCTCGTCCGGGACTTAATTTTAGACGAGAGGGCAGACATGGCATGTATTACTGAGACATGGCTGGGCACGGAGGGAGGAGTCCCCCTCGTAGAGATGTGCCCAGATGGATTTCAGGTGCTTCATCAGCCGAGAGCCCAGGGAAGGGGTGGCGGTGTGGCTATTGTTGTCCGGGAGTCTTTAGCACCTCGTAGGATCCCTGCTCCAGAGTTTGTCGGGTGTGAGTCCCTACTGGTGAAGCTGGACCTCAAGGGTCAAGTGGGTCTGCTGATAACGTACCTGCCTCCCAACTGCGTTGCAGCAGCCCTCCCCTCGCTCCTCGAGTCGGTAGCCGAGCTAGCAATTGAGTTCCCTAGACTTATGGTTCTGGGGGACTTCAATTTGCCTTCGCTCGGTGAACACTCTGATGGAGTGCAGGAGTTCATGGCCTCCATGACAGCCATGGGCTTGACCCAGGTAATTCGAGGCCCAACCCACTCAGCGGGTCACACGCTCGACCTCGTATTCCTCTCGGAGCAGTGGATTTGTGATCTTGGTCTGAGGGGTAATGAGATCATACCCCTGTCGTGGTCAGACCACTGCCTACTGAGGCTAGACTTCCGGAGGCCAAACCCCCACCGTAGGGAGGAGGAACCGACCAGGTGGTTCCACCCCAGGTGACTTATGGACCCCCTAAGGTTCCAGACGGAGCTTGGGGATATTCCTGATACTCTCGCCCACAGTTCGGCGGAGACTCTTGTTGCTGCCTGGCACTCAGCAGCATCGGAGTCTCTTGACCGGATTGCGCCACTACGGCCCCTCCGGGTCGGCGGATCCCGGAGGCCTCCTTGGTTCACCGAGGAGCTCCGGGAGATGAAGCGCCGGAGGAGACGCCTAGAGCACGTGTGGAGGTCCGATAGGTCCGAATCGAACCGAGCACTTCTGACAGCATGCACCAAGGAATACATCCGGGCACTAAGGACAACTAAAAGAACACACATTGCCACCTTGGTTGCGTCCGCCGAGTCCCGCCCAGCCGCCCTGTTTAGGATAACCCGCTCCCTCCTAAATAGGAGGGAGGCAGGGGACCCCTTACAGGGTAAGGCTGAGGATTATGTCCAGTTCTTGGCAGACAAAGTTGCTCGGTTTCGGTCGGACTTGGACTCCACCCGTGCAGATCCAGCCGAGGCACAGGGGAATAACTTGGCAGACCATCTCTGGGTTGAGTTTCAGGATGTTGCCTCCAGGGATGTGGACAAAGCTATGCAAGCTGTGAGCGCCTCCACCTGTATACTGGACCCGTGTCCCTCCTGGCTGGTTGCCAAAAGCAGTGAGGTGACACGAGGCTGGATCCAGGCGGTTGTTACCGCCTCCCTTCGGGAGGGGCACTTCCCTGCCGCACTCAAAGCGGCGGTGGTGAGACCCCTCCTGAAGAAACCATCCTTGGATCCAGCCGTTCTTAATAACTATCGTCCAGTCTCCAACCTTCCCTTTGTTGGGAAGGTTGTTGAGAAGGTGGTGGCCTTCCAGCTTCAGCGTACCTTGGAGGAAGCTAGCTATCTTGACCCCTTCCAGTCCGGCTTCAGGCCCGGTTACAGCACAGAAACCGCTTTGGTCGCATTGACCGATGATCTCTGGAGAGCCAGAGATGGAGGCCATGCGTCCATCCTGGTTCTCCTTGACCTCTCAGCGGCTTTCGATACCATCGACCATGGTATCCTTCTGCGACGACTGCGGGAGGTGGGAGTGGAAGGCACTGTCTTGCAGTGGTTCTCCTCCTACCTCTCGGACAGGTCACAGTCGGTGTTGGTGGGGGGGCAGAGATCGTCCCCGAGGCCCCTAACTTATGGGGTGCCGCAGGGCTCGGTCTTATCCCCCCTACTATTCAACATATACATGAAACCGCTGGGTGAGATCATTCGGAGGCACGGGATAAAATACCATCAATACGCGGACGATACACAGTTGTATCTGTCCGCCCCGTGCCAACTCAATGAAGCGGTGGACGTGATGAACCGGGGTCTTGAGGCCGTTAAGAACTGTATGAGAGCTAACAAACTGGTACTCAACCCGGACAAGACCGAGTGGCTGTTGTGCTTCCCTCCCAACAATTTGGCCAACGTTCCATCACTCAGGCTGGGGGGTCAAAATTTATACCCCTCAGACAGGGTCCGCAACTTGGGAGTCCTCCTGGACCCACAGCTGACTTTTGACCATCATTTGTCAGCTGTGACCAGGGGGCCATTTGCTCAGGTTCGCCTGGTACGCCAGTTGCGGCCCTACCTGAATCGGGAGGCACTCACAACAGTCACTCGAGCCCTTGTGATCTCTAGGCTGGAATACTGCAATGTGCTCTACATGGGGCTGCCCTTGAAGAGCATCCGGCGACTTCAGCTAGTCCAGAATGCGGCCGCGCGAGTGATCGTGGGCGCACCACAGTTCGCCCACATAACACCGATCCTCCGTGAGCTGCGCTGGCTACCTGTTGATCTCCGGGTGCGCTTCAAGGTGCTACTCACCATTTATAAAGCTCTCCATGGTAGTGGATCTGACTATTTGAGAGACCGCCTTCTGCCAATTACCTCCCTTAGTCCCATCAGATCACATAGAGTAGGCCTCCTCCGAATTCCATCCGCCAGCCAGTGCCGACTGGCGACTACGCAGAGGAGAGCCTTCTTGGTTGCAGCTCCGACGCTTTGGAACGATCTCCCCGTGGAGATTCGTACCCTCACCACCGTCCAGGCCTTCCGCACAGCCCTCAAGATCTGGCTATCCCGTCAGGCCTGGGGATAAGACCTGTACTTTGCCCCACCCTGAATGAATGTTGTGTTTTATTGGTTTATTTTTTATTATTCACATTTTTTTCTTTCTTGTGTTTTGTCCTACACTCCCTTCCCATTAATTGTAAGCCGCCCTGAGTCCCCTCAGGGAAAAGGGCGGCCTATAAATTTAAATAAAATGAGAAATGAGAAATGAGAAAAAGGAAGGAGAATGGGGATGATCTTCTATGAGACTTTAATGTCCTAGAATTCAGTGGGGATGCTAAACCTGGTCTTTCAATTAGCAGAGTAAAGTAATGTAATTTAGGCAGAATAATAAAATGAGACAGATAAAGACAGAAATTTATTCCGGAATGGTATCAGACTTTGGTCAGAGTAGAGGGACATTATGAGTTTGGCTTCAGACAGCAATTTTTTTGTGGGTATCTGGCATTCAAGTCAGAACTATATTCTGATGGTATCACCTAATAAAATAATTATCTTTATATTAAAAATAAATATGTGAATGACCCTATTTTCAGCTAGGAAAATTATTATGTCAAGTGGCCAATGTGACTTTTGTCAACTTAGTTTGCCTCCAAGACTTATCAAAAGAATTTAATATGTCACCATGAATTTTTTTTTTTTTAAAGAAAGTGGAAACTGAAATAAATAAAAATAATGATTTATTTGGCGTAAAAGCTGTAGCTAGAATAAAAGACATTATGTGTTTACCAAAATCATGTTTACTGAACAGTGAGCTCCATATATTCAGTAATGCTTATTCTACTTTGAATATATTTGAAATTACAGTATTAGTACATTAATATTTTATATAAAATAATTTTATTTCTCTAGAAATATACTTAATTTGGTATTCTTTTTCTTTTCCAGATTACGTTGGAAATGCCATAGTAAAGCTGGAAAATAATGCTCTGTTTTTCTTCAAATTTGAAGTGACAGATATTGTAAAGCTTACTCCTTGGGAAGATAGTGTTACAAAGTTTATATTTTATTTTAATCCTTCTGGAAATATGTTTTTGCTGACAATCTATGGCATAGATGTAGATGTCGTAGTATATCCATTGAAATTAGAAGTGTTTAGTGTTGCATCAAAATTGAAAGACGTTTGCCCATATATATCATTTGAAAACAATTTGAATCTCAATGTTCATTATATAGACAAGGGAGACAAAGTGGCATTTTGGGGTCAGATAGTATTTTTAGAAAATTATGGTTTATCAGTAGAAGTTGAAATTTACAGGCCAGAACTGTTGCAGACCAAAGAAATTATCCATTATGAAATAGCTCGTGGAATCTGCACTAAAAATAAGGTGAGTGCTTTCTATACACGGTATCATTATTTTCTACTTCTTGTTACTGTTCTTACTATATATGAACTAGACTGGATAATGGGGTGTATTGTATTGTATTGTATTTAGTTTATTTGTATGCCACCCTTCTCCAGGAGGGACTCAGGGCGGCGAACAACTCAGGGGGGAAAGGGGACATAAACACAATACACATACTTAAAATACACGAAAATCACACAGCCATATAAGTCGAGAGGGGAGGGGAACTCATCAACCCCAGGCCTGCCGGCACAGCCAGGTTTTGACGGCTTTCCGGAAGGCCTGGAGAGAGGTGAGGGTCCGGATCTCCGCGGGGAGTTCATTCCAAAGGGCCGGAGCTGCTACAGAGAAGGCCCTCCCCCGGGTAGTAGCCAGATGGCATTGGCTGGTGGACGGAACCCAGAGGAGGCCGACCCTGAGAGATCTAACGGGTCTTTGGGAGGTAATTGGCAGCAGGCGGTCTCTCAACTACCCAGGTCCAATACCATGAAGGGCTTTATAAGTTACGACTAGCACTTTGAAGCGTATCCGGAGACCGATCGGTAACCAGTGCAGCTCGCGGAGGATAGGTGTAATGTGGGTGTACCGAGGTGTACCCACAATCGCTCGCGCGGCTGCATTCTGGACGAATTGAAGTCTCCGAATACTCTTCAAAGGCTGCCCATGTAAAGCACGCAGTCCAGTCTTGAGGTCATGAGGGCGTGAGTGACTGTTGCGAGTGCCTCCCGGTTCAGGTAGGGACGCAACTGGTGCACCAGGCGAACCTGGGCAAATGCCCCCCTGGTCACAGCCGACAGGTGATGTTCTAAAGTCAGCTGTGGGGCCAGGAGGACTCCCAAGTTGCGCACCCTGTCTGAGGGGCGTAAATTTTCACCCCCCAGCCTGAGTGATGGAATACTGGCCAAATTCTTGGGAGGAAAACACAACAGCCATTCGGTCTTGTCTGGATTGAATACAAGCTTGTTAACCCCCATCCTGACCCTGACAGCCTCCAGGCACTGGCACATCATGTCAACCGCTTCACAGATACAGCTGAGTATCGTCCGCATATTAATGGTATTTAGTCCCATGCCGTCGAATGATCTCACCCAGTGGCTTCATGTAGATATTAAACAAAAGGGGGGATAGGACCGAACCCTGAGGAACCCCACATTTCAGGGGCCTAGGGGTCGACCTCTCTCCCCCAACTAACACCGACTGCGACCTGTCCGAGAGGTAGGAGGAGAACCACCGAAAAACGGTGCCGCCCACTCCCACCTCTCGTAACCATCGCAGAAGGATACCATGGTCGATGGTATCGAAGGCCGCTGAGAGGTCAAGGAGCACCAGGATGGAGGAATGACCTCCATCCCTGGCTCTCCAGAGATCATCGGTCAGTGCAACCAAAACGGTTTCCGTGCTGTAGCCAGGCCTGAATCCAGACTGAAAGGCGTCCAGATAATCGGCTTCATCCAAGGACCGTCGGAGTTGAGAGGCTACCACTTTCTCAACAACCTTCCCAATGAAGGGGAGGTTGGAGACTGGACGGTAGTTGTTCAAACTAGCTGGGTCCAACAATGACTTCTTCAGGAGGGGTCTCACCACTGCTATCTTCAATGCCGGTGGGAAGAAGCCCTCCCAAAGAGAAGCATTTACCCTCGCCTGGACCCAGCTCCGCATCGCCTCCTTGCTGTTCGCGACGAGCCAGGAGGGGCACAGGTCCAGTACACACGTGGCAGCACTCACCGCTCCCATGGCCTTGTCCACTTCATCAGGAGCAACAGGTTGAAAGTCAGTCCAGAGGTGGCGTTCAAGACCTTCCCCCGGTACCCCGGCTGGCTCTGCGCAATTGGAGTCCAGGTCCATCCGAAGCCGAGCAACTTTGTCCGCGAGGAACTGGACATATTCCTCTGCTCTACCTTGTAAAGGGTTATCCGCAACCCTCGTATTTAGGAGGGAGCAGGTCACCCCAAACAAGGCGGCAGGGTGGGACTCAGCGGACGCTATCAGAGCGGCAATGTGATTGTTCTTAGCTGTCCGTATTGCCGATAGATATGCTCCGATGCAGGTTTTCAGAAGTGCTCGGTCTGACTCAGATTTACTGGCCCTCCAGCGGCACTCTAGGCATCTCTTTTGGCACTTCATCTCCCGGAGGTCCTCGGTAAACCAAGGGGCCCTCCTGGATCCACTGCTGTGGATCGGCCGTAAAGGCGCAATTCGGTGGAGAGCCTCAGACGCTACCAAGTTCCAAGTAGCAACTAAGGTCTACACCGAACTGCGGGCGAGAGTATCAGGCATAACGCCAAGCACCGTCTGGAAACCCTGAGGATCCATAAGATGCCTGGGGTGGAACCACCTAATCGGTTCCTCCTCCCTACAGCGGGGGATTGGTCTCCGAAAGTCAAGCCTCAGTAGGAAGTGGTCTGACCATGACAGGGGCACGATCTCACTACCCCTCAAACCAAGATCACAGCTCCATGAGAAATACGAGGTCGAGTGTGTGACCCGCTGAGTGGGTCGGGCTCTGAATTACTTGGGTCAAGCTCATGGCTGTCATGGAAGCCATGAACTCCTGTGCTCCATTAGAGTGTTCGCCGAGCAAAGGCAAATTGAAGTTCCCCAGTATCATAAGTCTAGGGAACTCAAGTGCCAGCTCGGCTACTGACTCAAGGAGCAAGGGGAGGGCTGTTGTCACGCTGTTGGGAGGCAGGTATGACAACAACAATCCCACTTGACCCGCAAGGTCCAACTTCACCAGCAAGGACTCACACCCGACAAGCTCCGGAGCAGGGATCCTACGAGGAACTAAAGACTGTCGGATAACAATGGCCACTCCTCCGCCCCTTCCCTGGGGTCGCGGTTGATAAAGCACCTGAAAACCCTCTGGGCACATTTCTGTGAGGGGGACTCCTCCCTCCGAGCCCAGCCAGGTTTCAGTAATACATGCCAGATCTGCCCCCTCGTCTGTAATTAGATCCTGGACGAGGGGAGCCTTATGAACCACAGATCTGGCATTTAGCAATAGCAACCTGAGACCAGGGTCCTGATTACTCATGCCATCTGGCCTTGGAGTGGAACTCACAGGGCCGGAAGGGGGAATCCCTCGAATATAGGGAACCCTCCTTCCCCGGTAATGGCTTGCCCTGAAGTTCCCGCCATATCTGCCCCTCCCCATTATGACCCCTATGTTCCGGGCCACTCCCGCATCTGTGGTCCCTTCACCCTCTCCCCCAGCTACTGGATTCATCGGCAGGCCCTTTGACACACACAACCAAGGGCCGGGACCAGGGCCAGGGGCCCCTAGCACTTCTGCCAAAGCACTCAGTGTAGGAGGTCCCAGCTAAACTCCCGGCCCACCAAACACACCCATACATACAACCAGTCAATCCCCACAATACAAGTTAAAACAAAAACAGCAATATAATAATAAAAGTGGGACATTCAGTCAATCACAGTCATTTCATTTCATTCATTTCCTTTATTTGTATGCCGCCCTTTTCCCTGGGGGGACTCAGGGCGGCTCACAATTCAAAAAGGGAGGGGGGGAAAGACAAACAGTATTCCAATATGGAAACAATACAACATATTAAAAGAGAGCACAACAGTCACACAATTCGGGTGGGGTTGGAATCTTAACCCCAGGCCAGCCGGGACAGCCCGATTTTCAAAGCGGCGTGGAAGGATTGGAGGGTGGTGAGGGTCCGAATCTCCACGGGGAGTTTGTTCCAGAGGGTCGGAGCAGCCACCAAGAAGGCTCTCCTCCGGGTAGTTGCCAGTTTGCACTGGCTAGTAGATGGAATTCGGAGGAGGCCTAACCGATGCGATCGTATCGGTCTAGTGGAGGTAATTGGCAGTAGGCGGTCTCTCAAATACCCAGGCCCACTACCATGTAGGGCTTTATAGGTGATAAGTAGCACCTTGAAGCGCACCCGGAGATCGACAGGCAGCCAGTGCAGCTCGCGGAGGATAGGTGTAACGTGGGTGAAGCGAGGTGCACCCACAATCGCTCGCGCGGCCGCATTCTGGACTAGCTGAAGTCGCCGAATGCTCTTCAAGGGCAGCCCCATGTAGAGCACATTGCAGTATTCCAGCCTAGAGGTCACAAGGGCACGAGTGACTGTTGTGAGGGCCTCCCGGTTCAGGTAGGGACGCAACTGGTGTACCAGGCGAACCTGGGCAAATGCCCCCCTGGTCACAGCTGACAAATGATGTTTGAAGGTCAGCTGTGGGACTCCCAAATTGCGAACCCTGTCTGAGGGGCGTATAATTTGACCCCCCAGCCTGAGAGATGGAACACTTGGCCAATTCGCGGGAGGGAAACACAGCAGCCACTCGGTCTTTTCTGGATTGAGCACAAGCTTTTTGACCCCTATCCAGTCTTTAACAGCCTCCAGACCCTGGCTCATCACATCCATCGCTTCATTGAGTTGGCACGGGGCGGACAGATACAACTGGGTATCGTCCGCATATTGGTGGTATTTTATCCCGTGCTGTCGAATGATGTCACCCAGCGGTTTCATGTAGATGTTGAAAAGTAAGGGGGACCGGACCGAACCCTGCGGCACCCCATACATTAGGGGCCTAGGGGTCGATCTATGCTCCCCAACTAACACCGACTGCGACCTGTCCGAGAGGTAGGAGGAGAACCACTGTAGAACAGCGCCTCCCACCCCCACCTCCCACAGTCGTCGCAGAAGGATACAATGGTCGATGGTATCGAAAGCCGCTGAGAGGTCAAGGAGCACCAGGATGGAGGCGTGGCCTCCATCCCTGGCTCTCCAAAGATCATCGGTCAACGCGACCAAAGCGGTTTCTGTGCTGCAACCAGGTCTGAAGCCTGACTGGAAAGGATCGAGATAACTGGCTTCCTCCAAGGACCGCTGGAGCTGAAAGGCCACCACCTTCTCAACAACCTTCCCCACAAAGGGGAGGTTGGAGACCAGACGATAGTTATTTAAAACAGCTGGATCCAAGGATGGTTTCTTCAGGAGGGGTCTCACCACCGCCGCCTTTAAAGCGGGGGGAAAGACCCCCTCCCGAAGAGAGGCGGTAACAACCGCCTGGATCCAGCCTCGTATCACCTCTCTGCTGTTGACAACCAGCCAGGAGGGGCACGGGTCCAGCACACATGTGGAGGCTCCTACAGCTCTCATCGCCTTGTCCACATCCTCAGGGGTAACAGCTTGAAACTCAACCCAGCAATGGCTTACCAGATCATCCCTTAGTGCCTCGGCTGGTTCTGCAGGATTGGAGTCCAGGTCCGCCCGGAACCGAGCAACCTTGTCTGCGAGGAACTGGACGTAATCCTCAGCCCTACCCTGCAGAGGATCGCCCGTATCCCTCCTATTTAGGAGGGAACGGGTTATCCTAAACAGGGCAGCTGGGCGCGACTCAGCAGACGCAACCAGAGAGGCAATGTATGTTCTCTTAGCCGTCCTAATTGCCCAAATGTACTCTCTGGTGCAGGTTGTTAAACGTGCTCAGTTCAGTTCGGATTTACTGGTCCTCCATAAGTGCTCTAGGCGTCTCCTTTGGCGCTTCCTCTCCCGGAGTTCCTCAGTAAACCAAGGAGCCCTCCGGGATCCACCGGGTCATACCATACACTCCCCATACACATAAATATAAAAATTGAATAAAAAATTTACAAATGTATACAAATTAAGATTATGGGCCTGCGCAGTCCAGCCAATTGTATAGTCCAAAGAGGCCGGGGAATAGTGTCCAAACTTCCCGAAAAATAGATATCCGGAGTCCAAGGGTAGTGGGACATGAAATGGTAGTTCACAGTAGTCCAGAGCGAATCCAGACAAGTCTGAAAGTCAAGTGGGCTGCAGGCAGTAAAGGATAATGGCAAAAATTGTAGGGCCAGCTGCAGGAGACGGCAGCCAGCAGCACTCCCTCCCATCGGGGGCAAAGAACACCCGGGAGCCAGGGATAACCCCACGGTAAAAGGGGGGGAGAACCCCACTCCCAGCTGCACCATGACACTGCCCATGGAAGCAGCCCATCAGTAGGCCATCAGGCTAGCGACCCCACCCCCTCCCTTAACCTAATCTTAACCTTATCCTAACTTTATCTTTAACTAACCCACCCTAAACTCTAACCTAACCCTACCCTGTCCCTAGCCTGACCCTACAGTGGCACAAACAGCAGAGGAGGCGTCAGGCAATCCCAGGGGGGTTGCCCCCCCCCCCCAGCAGTCACCGATAGCCGCTTCCAGGGCAGCCAGACGGTGTCAGTCTGCTCTTCCAGGTTCCACTGGTGTCTTCGGCCCCGGTGGTCGGGAGGCCACCGCCCATCTCTCACCACAGGTGGGCCAACAAGGATTCGCAAAATAAGGCCCACAAACTCCACAGCATCCAGAACAATAAGGCCGCAGTCTTCAAGCGGCTAGACTATAGTGTTGACAAGTGGCCTCAATATTTCATACAGAAAGTTTCAGTTCTCACCAACTCACACGGAAAAGCCTCGGCGCTCCAGCAACCACGGCGTTCTCAGGTGGCCGCGATAGTTGTAGCAATCAAGAGAGGGGACCCCCTCCCGGCACCTGGGCTATAGTAATCTTTCAGGCGCCGCTCACAGCAATCACGACACTCCCAGCTGGTCTAGAGTCCCAGCGAACAGCTGGCACCTCCGGCAAGGTCTCCTAGTCAGCTGAGCCGCATTAGTTCTCATGATGCCGGCTTCAGCGTCTTTACCCTTTAAGTAAAGTTCAAAGAGTAATGCCAACTCACACCCGCCCCAAGCACCTCGAGCACTCTCACGCTAATGAAGGGAACAGCCCGAACTCAGCTCGGCTCCACTCCTGCCGGGAATAGCCGTCCGTGCGAGGGGGGGAGGAAAGACGCCCAGTAAGCCGAAGGCCGTTCGCAACGCTGTTTGCAACGCCGTTCGTAAAACGCCGAGAACGCTGAAGAGCCGGAACGCCAGAGTCCGTTTCAGAGCCTCTGGATAAGCCCCTGGGTAACGCTTTTTAAATTCGCTCACCACTCCCGGGCTCAGCCCAAGCTCTTCTCTTGGATCCCTCACTGCTTAGGTCTGGTAGACAGCGGGGGGTTCAGTTCAGGACAGTTGAACGCTCTCCTCAGCTGGAGCGAAAAGCTCAGGCAGCCATCTGGCAGCCATGTTGTCTTTAATGTGTATGTGTTTCCTATATGTTTTTCTGAAATTTCCATCTTCCATTCTTTTGTTTATCTTTATTAGAAAATTTTATGCAGATCAGTGGTGGGTTCCGGATCCCGTTGCAACTGGAATGGTGCAACAGGGCCCTGCATCCACCACATGAATGTGTGCAGCACACCGTGCATGCATCCTTACCTCCTGCGATGCTCCGCAACACCTCCGCAACGCTCCAACTACGCGGTGGAGCGTTGTGTAGGCGTCGTACGCACCATGCGCAGAGGCACCAAAGACTTCAAATACAGGTAAGGAGGGCGGGTGGGCGGGTGAGCCCTCCAGAGCACTGTACCGGAACAGTACCTGGTGCTCCTAGCAGGTACCGGTACGCCCGTACCAGAATGTACCGCCTGCAACTGGTGCAGATCACATTATGCAATCAGAAATACAGTAAACCAGAAAAAAAGCCAGACATTAAAATTTAGAAAAAATACAAACAAATTAAGGAACGCTGTAAAGGTCATTTATTAAATAGCATATTATGATACAATATGTAACATCACAGAAATACTAAATATTGTATACTTTTTTCCATAAAATATTTTCCATCTATAACTAAACATAGTTCAACACAAAAGTCTGTGGTCAATAGTCCACAGATTAAAACAATAAAATATTTTAAAGCTCAACTGCAGACTTTGAAACCTGTACTTAATGATGCATTCAGACAATACCTGTTACATGAGGCCACTTGCACAAGAATCTTTCCTAACCTTTTCAAGATCAACCAAGATAGAAAGCTTTGTTCTACTATGACTCACCTCAAAATACAAAATTTAATTATAAAATAATATTCAATTCTATATCTGTTGGAAAAGACATACTAAGTTGAAACACCTATAAATATTTGATGTAGCTCATGTAACTTATTCTCTATATTTTATTTATTAATCAAGTTATATATTTTGCTTACCTTAAGCCAAAAGAATCCAAAGAATCACTTTGGAAAGTGAGATGGGTGGCATATAAATTTAATAAGTAACTAAGTAAGTAAGTAAGTAAGTGAGTGAGTAAGTAAGTAAATAAGTAAATAAATAAAGAGTTCATATATGCTTTATGCAATTTTCTCCTAATATATGCTTATTAGAAGTTCAGAGGAAGCTATTATAGTCTAATTCACTGATGCATTTATCCATTGTTCCTCACAGACTGTAACATTTTATCATGAAAGGGATTATTCTGAACTGCCTGATTATCGAACTCAAATGTAAGTTAAAATTTATTAATATAAAAACAATAATTCAGAATCAATACACTATTTGCCTTCAAGAATGTCAATGCATTTTGTTTTTAACATATTCCAGTATTGTTGTGTTATATTCTATGTTTATAGGATCCGGGCCAGGGTTTAGCTTACTCTTGTTGATTATAGAATAAGCACCATGTAGTGAATGAATGAGTTATGAATGTAACAGAGCCTATCAATTACATTTGTAACCTGGGGATTTCGTAGGAGTGAATCACGTAATTTGACTGTGATCACTCCCTTCTTTCACCCATTCACTCGCTAATCAAATGCACAGGTCGTTAACGGCACATGAGGTATCTCAGGATGGGAAAGGCCATGGAGAGCCTAGCGATGGGACAGACCATCTGCTTCAGACCACCCAGCAAGAGCAGAGGGAAAGCAGGGTTAGCGCACCTTACTCAGCTTCTCTGCCTGTCATTTCTGGAGCAGAGGGCAGCCTCAGTGGAGACTCCACCAAAGTCTTCCAGGCTCAGCACAGAAAAGCGTTTGCATGCCAAAGTGAGGCTTTGGGGCAGTGAACTCACTTTTCTTTAAGCCTCTCATTGGCATGCAAACATTTTCCCTCCATACTCCTTTTCCAACCTCCCCAGGGTCACTCAAACACTTTTTCCCTGGATGAAGACTGGAAACTTTTAGAGTCCATGGTCTCATGCGAGTTCAGGCACCCATCCATTTTTGCAGATAATGGGTGCATGAAGTGAGATCAGGACATCCAAAAGATTCCAGCCTCTGGGGGGAAAAATGTTTTCACACCAAAGAGAAGCTTGAAGTGATGCAAGTACACTGTCCAAAAGCCTCACTTCGGAATGCAAACGCTTTTCATCAAATGCTTTGTATCAAACGTGATGCAAGTACACTGCCCAAAAGCTTCCCTTCGGAATGCAAACGCTTTTCCTCTGCTCTGTCTCTGAGAGCAGGCAAAGAAACAGGCTGCAGAGAAGACAGCTCACTAGATCTTTGAAAGGTAAGTGAGTCTCCACAGGCCTGGCAGGGGGAGGGGGTAAGGGAATAGGCAGGATGAATGTTGCAGTGCCTCTGTAGTCATTCTTAAGGGTCAACAATTGCCTTATTGCTGCAACATTTGTAATTTTGGAACTGGATCATAAGTACGTGGGGGGGGCTATGTTGTAACATCAAATTGTCACTAAGTGGACTTCCTGGGAGGAGCCTGCTGGTGGTGGCAGCAAAAAAATCAGCTGCCTCCGAATTCCTGGCTACGTACCTGTTTAGAGGATCTTCCATCTGACGTCTTATCAGGTTTTCTTATCCTTCAGGCAAGAAGGAAAGAAGAAATTGTTTTGCTGGCAAATGCTCTTCGATTTTTGCAGCTTTGTGCTTGCAGGGAAAGGGGGGCTAGCCCAAGGCAGAACAGCTGTCCGTGCTGGGAATTTCAAACTGCCTTGTGCAGGACAAAGTAGGTCTCCCCCACTCAGTTCAAAGTTTTGTTTGATTTAGTCTTATCACGAGCTGAATCCATTTCCGTGGACAATAATTGTTTATCAACATTTTAGCTTCTTTTCTTTTTCTCCTCCGAAAAATTATTTACTTAGAGGCTTTTAAAATGGCGCCGAGCAGGCTGGTTTCTCCGGTAATAATGAACACTTTTTGTTAATCCTCACAAGAATTCACAAGAATTCAAAACAAAAGAGATTGCTTATCATATGTTTTGGTTTCACAATAGGCCAGCAGAAGCTTTTTAATTAGTTTCATTTCTACAAGAATCTTACTCCTTCATTAACTTTGCTTATCTGGAAGTTAAATGGTGATGAATCTGCTGAACGATCTTGTTACAATGTTTACTCACTGAAAGTTTTGCCAAGCTTTAAACTTCAAAATAAAAGCCTCTTTACTTAAAGCTGCATATTCAGGCAATAGAGTTTTATTAACTGCAGGCAGATAAATTTTGAAATGGCTTCAAAACCAAATATTAACTTGAAGTTGTAAATTTTTTTCTTATTACTATTCAAAATACCAGCTTCAATTTTGTAAAAGGCTTTCTTATCCAGCTGCGTTACAAGATGGCAATTTTATAGCTTCTGCGTTTGATATATGACACACTCAATCAGCTCTATTCTCCTGAAGACTTCTCCTTATTAACTGTTAAAAGTCTATAAATAGTATCCCATTTAAAACCGAGGGGAGCAGAGACTTTGTTTGTTTGTGCGTTTTTTATAATGGCTCCCAAATCGAAGCAGTCTAAGCGTTTCCTTAATAATACATCTCAAGAAATTGTTACAAAATCGCTGCCCTTGCCTCCCACGCCCTCTACTGGAGATCTCTTAACACAAGAATTTCTTTTTGAAACCCTTAAAGAGTTCAGACAGGAAATTAAACAACTTTTATCGGACTTATATGATAAACTGGACGCCAAGATTGCTCAAACAAGGGAAGATACGATCAGAGTTATGACTGTTATGACAGATTATGTTTCTGAAATGGAGGACAAATTGGAACTTTTGGAAAAAACTAATTCTAATTTGACATCTAAAATTCAAACATTACAACAGGAAGTTGAAAATGCTCAAAAACAACTCGTTATGATAAATTACAATAAGACTGCGTTTGCAATAAGAGTCAGAGGATTGCGTGAAAAGGAACAGGAGAACTTGAAACAGACCTTTTTTGAGGCTTTCAGACGTTCGGTGGGAAGTCCGGGATTTAACTTTGATTGGCAGATTCAAAAAATTTATCGCCAGAACTCGTGTGTAGCAAAACAACGACAGCTTCCGAGGGACATAATTATATATTTCACCACAAGAGAATCCAGAAATGCGATAATACAGAAGTTCTACAATAACAGGCTGCGAATCGATGGACAGGACTTGATTGTTTTTAAAGAAATACCATCTCAAATATTAAGAGCAAGGAGAGACTACACTTTCTTAACTGAAAAACTCAGAGATTCTCAGATACAATATAAATGGGAAGTGCCATCTGGTATCACAGTCACATTTGAGAACCAAAAATATCGTCTCAATTCTGTTTGCGAAGCCCGAGATTTTTACAACAAAACTCTGAAGGCGGGACTTCCTGACTCACCCGGACTTGGAGAAAGACAAGGAGAAGGAGAAGATAAGTAGCGGGACATGTGGCTACAAGGCGGAGGGTGTTGCTTTCCCCTTCCGGAAGGGCAGAAGAGTAAAGAATAAAGATCCAGCTATGCCTTTAAAATACTTCTTAAATTTTTAATTTGAATAAAATTTCAGGACTCCTGTCTGGTATAAAATGACAAAGCTGTATACCGATGAAGAGATATTGAGACTGAAAGAAGCGGTGCTGAATTTGGACATATATTGTATGGGACTTATATAAGACTTGTTTGAATCTTAATTTAAACTGCGCATGATCTATTCTTTGGGGCGAGGAGAGCGGAGATCGTAGTTTTCTTGGATTGTGGTTTGGGATGAATGGAGTCGGGTGGCGTGGGGTAGATGGAAGGGTAGTGAAAGTTCAATTAGATTACCTTGATCCAGAATGTAAGCTGATTTTTGTATAAATTGTTATTTGAATACAAGGTTAAGAAAGATTATCTGGAGGGTCTACACGAGGGTGGAGTAAATATGAGAGGAGCAATAGATGAGGATAAAATATATATGCGGACACGGGTAAAGGCAGGATGGGAGGTATAGAATTTATATGCGGAAGCAGGTAAAGATATTGTTTAAGATTTTAAAAATAATGAGAAGCTGAGGTTAATGTTAGAGAGTATATTGACTTCTCTTTCTTGGGGGGGGGGTTTCCCCCCCCCTTTTTTTCTTTTTATTATTCTTTTCTTTTTTGTTCTTTATTTATTTATATATTTTTTTATTATTATTATTTTGTAACTTCTAATCAATTTGGTTTCAATATACTCCAGACTTTGCTTGATAAAGAACGATGCCGGGAATGGGACCTGGGAAGTCGGAAGGGGGTCAGGTAGGGGGGTTCAGGGGGTGGGTGGGTGGGGAGGGTGGAAATATAGACTCAATTTTCAGAACAATGAATGCACTTGGATACTGTTGCTTTTTTTTCCTTTTTTTTCTTTTCTTCGTTCTTTTCCTTTTATTTTTCTTTTGTTTTAGTACAAAACAAATAGACCAATGAATACTAGAAATACACCGAAGCGAGGTGTAGAGGGAAAGAAGACTGGGGAATTAAGAGGGAGTGAGAAGGGAATGTAAGGAGGGTGAGATGGTGGGAAGGGGAGAAAGGAATGGCTGAGGGGGAGGGGAAGTAGAAGAGGGGATTGTTGGAAGGGGGAAATGAAAGTTGGAGGGGTAGAAGGAAGGGTGTATGTAGGATAGAAGTGTTATGAGTTGTTTATTGTTTCTTTTTTTTTAACTGCACAGTATTTAAGTGATTGTATAAAGGAAAATGAAAATGTAATAAAAGAATCTTTGATAAACAAATTGTCACTAAGTGAATTGTCATAACTCAGGGATTATCTGTATATTGGGATTCCAAAAGGAGAAACCAAAAAAGTGAGAAAGTTAAAAGTTTATAGGCAGTTTGTAAAGAATTCCATTAATGATTTAATAAACATGGTGGACTTTTGATTATTGCTGATGCTAAAATACTCTATAGTTGATAAAAAGTCCATATGGTCCCAGGTTCCTGCAAAAATTGCATACTTACATGTTAAGTCAATTTTATTTTATATATATTTTTTAAAATATACACGGTGGCATAATGGAGTGAGCTCCAGTTACTTATCCCAGCTTCTGCCAACCTAGCAGTTTGAAAGCATGTAAAAATGCAAGTAGAGAAGCTGGCAAGAGAAGAAGGCGGGGCTTAGCAGTGAGAAGACGGAGTTTCAGGCTATTCCTGAAATTCCCCTATTCCGAAGGATTTTTGGACGGGTCATGGACCCTAGCTGTCCCGGAGACGACAGTGAAAGGTGAGGGGAGACCCAGTGACCTCAGAGACGTTCGCAAAGTCTCTGGGGGGGGCTTGGTATTAACCCCTCCTGCCAATTCCTTTTTGGATTAGCTGTATGCTAACCGAAACTGCAGGCTGCCCCTAAGAATGGTAGAAGTGATGTCACCTGGTAAGCTGATTTTATTATTCAAAGAGAGACGGTCCGCACTAAAAATTTAAGCTAATCGAAACCAAAGAATAGAAGAACTTAGCGGCGAATTGGTCTTTTTTAAAATGGATTTATGACCAGTGGTTACTTTATTTCTTAAACGCTTCAAGGAATTCTTCGACATTCCCCCCCTTGACTCTTTCTAAGTGGGTCGTAAAGCTAACCTTCTACTAATTAGCCCTTCACGATCTGTCACTTTTATTGCTTGGCTGTGTTTAAGATCAGATAAGATCGCACAGTTTCCAGTGTGTTTTTACTTGCAAATTCTAACTACGACACATCATGGCGTCGGAATATATTTCTAAGGGCTCATTCCAGATTCTTCTTTCCGCATTTCGAAAGCTGTTTGACTTATTTCAAAAATTTGAAAAAAAATTGGATTACTTGATTTTTAAATGTGAAGGAAAAGGTGAGATCGTTGAATGTTTGAATGTTCCTGAAATACAAATGGAAAATGTGAGAAATGGCGTCTGCTCTGTCTCAGAGGAAAAAAGGAATGCCATGCTGGAAAGGGGGGGAGCTATAAAGAAGATTCATTTTAAGAGACAGAGTGCAGGAGAAATGAAAACTCCACCCTTGAGAATTAAAGTCAATTTGAAAAGTTTTACAAGCCTGGGACAACATTATTATCTCATCAGTGACATTCAGAGCAAAAAGGTGCGAAGATATCTCTGTTTGGACTTGCTTATGAAAACATTTGGTAAATTTATTCAACGAATGGCAACTGGACTGAGAAGATTTTGCTATTGGAGAGACATAGGCTGACAGATGGAAGAATACAACTTAAAATTAGCTAAATTTGATTACTTCTATTTGTAATAGATATAGCTGAATAATAATTGATATTGATAGTAATGTATATAATGTGGAGTTGGCTGATAGACTGAAGAATACAATTGAAAATTAGCTAAATTTAATTACTCTTTTTTGTAACAGATATAGCTGAATAATAATTGATATTGATAGTAATGTATATAATGTGGAGTTGATATGATAAATAACAATTGGATATGAGAAAACATTTTTGGATTATACATAAAGAGTATTAATTACAATAATTATCACTATTAAAAAACTAAATAAAATATATACAGCTAAATGTTAATTAATACTGGGAAAATGTTATGATATATGATATAATTAAATATTATGGATGTTCAGCTAAAATAGGATATGAGGATTTGATGTTAATAGAGGATTTTACAAGCAAGTAAATGAAATGTCAGCATGTGTTATGGATTAATTCTTTGGCATAGTTAAGGATGAAGGATGTTTAAATAACTATAGTTAACTAAAACTGGAGGTATAATGATGTTAATATGGTAAACATTTGAGTTAAGATATTTGAATTAATATGAGTTAATGGAAGAGATGCACCAAAGCATGTTGTAACCAGTTGATATACTTTTTCTTTTTTATAATAGATACCTGTGTTTTGTTTTTGTTTTTTGTTTTTTCTTTCCTGCCTTGTCCTTTGTCCTTTTTTTCTTTTTTTTTCTTTTTTTTTTCTTTTTCCTTTTTTTCTTTTTCTTTTTGATTTTTTCTTTTCCCACTGGTGTGGGCATGTATTGTTCAAGATTATTACTTTTATTAATATTTTTAAATAATAATTACAGTCAAATGAAAATGGATATATAATGATATGTATGAATATCTGAATCAAAATGCTTGAGTTAATATGAGTTATGTTTGTTGACTGTGGAGGAGATGTACCAAAGTTTATTTGTAATCGATTGATACATTTTTTACAGATGTAAAGAAAGATGTTGTACTTGTTTCAAATTAAAATTAAAAAAACAAAAAAAAATGCAAGTAGAAAAAGTAGGAAAAACCTTTGGTGGGAAGGTAACAGCATCCCGTGCACCTTCGGCATTTAGTCATGCCGGCCACATGACTACGGAGACGTCTTCAGACAGCGTTGGCTCTTCGGCTTTGAAATGGAGATGAATATATACTTAAAATATATACTTTAAGTTCAACAAGAGCCAAAGTGGCGCAGTGGTTAAATGCAGCACTGCAGGCTACTTCAGCTGACTGCAGTTCAGCAGTTCGGCTGTTCAAATCCCACCAGGCTCAAGGTTGACTCAGCCTTCCATCCTTCCGAGGTGGATAAAATGAGGACCCGGATTGTTGTTGGGGGCAATATGCTGACTCTGTAAACCGCTTAGAGAGGGCTGAAGCCCTATGAAGTGGCATATAAGTCTAACTTGCTAAAAAAAAAAAGTGAAGTACAACAAAGTAACAAATATTTCAAGCCACTTAAGCACACACATTTGGAGTAACATGTTTCCCCAAGTCCACCAACAGGACAACATGTTCACCCTCATCCTGATGGATATATTTTATTCCTAAATGTCTTATCTTCAACCAGAGGTATTCCCAGACAAAATAAGAATAAGAAGTTTGTCATGAGCTGTTCGATTTTAATCCCAATCTTCGTAAGTGTCATTTCACATTAGTTACTAATCATAAACTTTTAGAATCCATTTTAATTTTGGCTCTAGCTTGCATTGAGTTGCACACGGATGTACATAAAGTAGATATGCATTTGTAGTTCATTACGTAGAGGTATTGTTTCTGACTTTGTTGTGATTATTGTTCAATAATCACAACAAACAAACGTACCCTCACCACCCTCCAGTCCTTCCGCACAGCCCTTAGAATCTGGCTATCCCGTCAGGCCTGGGGCTAAAGATTGTTACCCGCCCGAATGGTATGAATGTTGCGTTTTTAATCATGTACTGTCTTATATGTAAAAGTCTGTCCCCCCTTCCCTTTTGATTGTGAGCCGCCCTGAGTCCCCCCAGGGAAAAGGGCGGCATATAAATAAACAATCTAAATCTAAATCTAAATCCAATACCGCTTTATACCTAGAGAGAAGATTTGGAAGGAAAATGGTGATTTGAATATTGCATATATATTTCCTATAGACCTTAGTTATGTTACTTTTTGTTGTTAAGGCAGCAAGAAGAATGAAATAGATATCAAATTTAGGTGCTTAAGTCAACAACCACATATTGGATCTCAGCAGAAGAGCCAGAAATTATAACCTGGACAATTTGGCATTATTGGAAGTTAGAGAAAAAGAAAATGCAAATGCAAATGGGGGTGGGGCTGAGCCTGTTGAAGGTCCTGGGTCTCTACTTCACTCCCAGCATTGCTGCCACTGAGCTCTGCCATTGTGCGGGTTGGCCAGGTGGGGGAGATAACGGGGGGGGGGGAATTGAAGAGGAAGTAGAGTTCCTTAACTTAATGAAGCCCGGGACTGGGAGTAGCAAAGTTGAGATTGACATAGATAAGGTGTATCCTCACCTGATGACCAGTGGGATTCACTTAATGATAGCAACAGAGATTGCCATAATTGCCATCACGAAGTAATACAGTCATGTGATGTCAAGCTTTATGACTACATCATTTAGTGACATAAATTTTGGTCCCAATTACTACTGTATTGTTAACTCAAAAACTATCTGTAATGTAGTATGCAAGTTTTATAACAATATAATAAAACAATATTTTTAAAAGAGAGACAGAGAGAAAGGAAAGAATGTAGAAATTAAAGAAAATATATTTAGAATCAAGATTTCCAATAAAATAGTGACATCACATAGAAGCGAGGTCAGTGGTCATGTTTAGTCTTGCTGAAAAAAAACATGTTTTATGATATATTAAGGACTAACAAGCACATTCTTACTTAAGTGAATTATGTTAATCAAATAACTAGATTTTAGATCTGAGAAAAGAGAAGAATGTATATACATATAATTCTGATTGGCTGTGGGAAAAAGGAGGGAACAGTAACATGAGAGGTAAAAGTTAGCTAGAATTAATAAAAGTTCAACAAGTGGCTGTTAGGTATGATACAGACATTCTTTTCTAACTAACCAGAATACAGAGAAAAAGGCATTTTAATCTGTTTAATCCACAAGAAATTAGGTTAACTTTCTAATGAATTCTAGCTCTGCTATTTCACCATGAAATTTATTTATATCATTTTTTTATAATAAAAAAAGCTCAGAGCTCAGAGAAATAACTGAAATGTTTCTCTCCTGGTTTTGTTTTGTTTTTTGAAATCATTAGTTCTGATATCTGTTTATTATCTTGTGTAAAAATTAGCTAGTTCAATTTAAAAAGTTGTGGAATATTGTTATGTATCAAATTAGAATATTTTCTCTCATGTATTGGTTATCAAACATATAAACAGAATAATTTTATAGACACATATTTTGAATACTTAACTTATGGGAGAAAAGGAGCATTTACAATTTTTTTCCAAATGTTTTATGAAAGTCGAGTTCATAATAAGTTAGTACATAGATTACTTTACTAATAATATGAAAGCAGAAAAATACAAGCAGATTGTTTGTGTATCTCTTTGTTTATACACATGCATACTAAATGTATCTTCTAATACAGTGAATTATAATATCTGATTTTTTTTTCCATATGTGTTCATTTACCTGCAGAGCATTATCTGAGGGTACTGTGACATTTGAAATTGAGCCTTCAGTAACTGGAAAAACATGCTTAACAAGAAACAAGGTATGTTAACTAAATAATAAATTATAATAAATAATGAATTACAGTTGAAATTAAAATCCCTAGTACCGTAAGGAGGAGGCAGATGGAGGAATTCAATACTATTGGTTACTGTTTATAAAAAAGGAAAGATTCTACATTTTATAAAGAAAGAAAAATATTTTTATTATTATCTTTTACTATAATTGGAATGAGACCTGAGATTGATCAATACAACTTTTACAATGACATTTATTAAAAAGTCTGCTGCATTTTTAAAATCCACCCCAGCCGAGTCAATCCTGGGCTGGCTAGTTATACCTGGCAGTGAATGGGTGCCTCATAGTGTCCACCTCCTCCATGGCCCAACAGTCCCACACATCCCACCTCTGGCACCATTTCCGGACTGGCTGCCTGGATGGCCTCGGGAGGGGGCCGTCTCTGCCCAGTTTGTAGCGGTGCCGAGAAATTCGCAAGCCTAAAGGCGTCCTCGCTCCTGCATGCAACCTGGGATCTCCTCACCCCCTCGGTTGGGAACCTCTGAGTGCCGACCGCCCCAACGGAGCCCTTCGGCCTACTCTTCTGAAAGCCAGGCGGGGCATGAGAGAACCACAGCCTTCCACCGCACCACAATGGGAAAACGCGGTCCCCGCAACTTCCAGATGGGACGCCTCAGCTGGCCCTCGCGGTCATTTTCCGGCAGTCGACATTGAAGCTTCCTCCCCTCCGATCAGCCTCTTGCAGCCGTCTCATGGTGTGCAATCTTTGCGCATGCACATGCCTTGGACTTGCAGTGGCTCTTTCTTCTTGCCAGCCAACTGCTTTGTCCTCACGTTGTTGCCCAGCTCCCAGAGAGCCACACTCATGCTGGTGATCCAGAGGGCAGGGGGAACCAGTCGCTGCCTCCTAGTTTGGGAGCCAGCCAGGGGCGAGTTGGCCAGAGGTGATGGCAACAGCAGAATCCAGTGCTTGGGGAGGAAAGATTAGCGCGCTCCCATCTCTGCCCTGTGGCCTCTACCGGCTCAGGGCATCGGACTCAGCTGCATCGTGTATGAGCCGAGGCTGCGGGGAGCCCACCACATGTTGCAGAGGAGCCCAGCCTTCGCCTGCATGCTAAAGCAGCCCCCACCGCCAAGGACAGATGTCTTCTTTTGTGTCCTATCGCGTGCCCCCTTTATTTCTCCAGCCCCTCTCCTTCCCTAGCTTGCCCGGGTGGCACCCCAGCACGATAAAGCAATCCCTGCCTAAGGGTGAAGAGGAGCGCTCCAACGAGCGAAGGACATGCCGGCGGCAAACCACCCACCCATGTTCAAGTCAACCCACCTCCTCTCTCCCTGCATAAGCTCTCTGGTGTCTCCCAAGACTGACTTCTGTCCTGCCCTCCTGTAGCATCTGTCTGCACCCAGAAGTGGCTGGGGGTTGCTCTTGCCCTCGGGCAACAGTTCCACCTTCCCTCTCCTGAAGCCCGGCAAGGAAGCCCACTCCTCATGCCAGATCCACCCAAGGAAGGAGAGAGCCAGGCTTGGCCAAGCTGCCTCTCCCCGTGGTTTCTGCAGTTAAGAGCAGAAACCACAACATTCCCCAGCACAAGCGAGAAAATAAAGCTCCTTTTCTCAGGTGGTGTGGGTGAAGTTTAAGGCTAGCCTGGAAGGGGTGGTGGCCTCGTGCTTGTTGCTGCTTCTAGCTCGGGCAGAGGCAGCTTGGCCGAGTTGGGCTCTTTCTCTCTCTCCCCTTCCTTGAGTGGATCTGGTGGGAGGAGCAGGCTTCCTTGCTGGGCTTGAGGAGGGGAGGAGATGGAGCTGTTGCCCAAGGACAAGAGCAACCTTCGGCCACCTCTGGGTTAGGGTGGAGCCGCCTTGAGCCTCTCTCTCTTGGTCTCCTTATGCCGAGATCATCCTTTCCAGACAGGGGCAAGAAGAAGAGTCGCTGCCCTCCTCCCCCTGTGGCTCATGCCCAGCGCTCTCTCTTCTCTCTCCCCTTCACTCCCCACACTTGCTTACCTGTCCCAGAGAGCTCGGGCTACGCCTCCTTTGACCCAGCCTCCTTCCCCACTGGTGTCGCTCCTGAGTGATCTCTTCCATCCTCGACTGTTGCGAAGAAGCAGCAGCTCTGGCTGCACTACACCCGCTTTATTCTCTATGAGAGCCACTTTACATCTTGTTGCCCAAACTTAAAACGGTCTGCGCATGAGCACAACATTTAAAAAGGAATAAAAATTACATTTTTTCAATGAAGATTGTTCTGCGCATGTACTGAACAGAAAATCAAGATGGTGCTGCAGAGGATAGAACCGGTATGACCCCACCTCTGATTTAGAACCTGTAAGCTATAATCAGTAATAAGTAATGCATGGTCTACTTCTGAAATGATCTGAGTTTCTCTGAGTAGCTATTCCTCCTTTCTGAAGAAAACTTACAGTATTTTACTGACTTTCTGATAATTATTTTTGTGCAAGCATTTGGCTATTTTTTATTTTTTTTAAAGTTTTTTATTTATTTTTTAATACAGCTTACAGCTTAATACAGCTTTACACATATTATAGAAACAAAGTGTTGACCGGATCTTTCCTTTTATGTCCTCTCATTTACATAATCCATTGGGGTGGTTGGGGGAATTATGCCCACGGGAGAGAGTCGGAGCATTGCGGTCATAACAGGGAGAGGCAGATATGGCGGGGACTTTAGGGCTGGCCATTATAGGGGAAGGAGGGTTCGCTATATTGCAGAGATCCCTCCTTCCGGCCCTATGAGTCCCACTCCAAGGTCAGATGGCGTGAGCGATCAGGACCCTGGTCTCAGGCTGCTGTCGCTAAATGCCAGGTCTGTTATCCATAAGGCTCCCCTCGTCCGGGACTTGATTGTAGACGAGGGGGCAGACCTGGCATGTATTACTGAAACATGGCTGGGCACGGAGGGAGGAGTCCCCCTCGTAGAGCTGTGCCCAGACGGGTTTCAGGTGCTTCATCAGCCGAGAGCCCAGGGAAGGGGTGGCGGTGTGGCTATTGTAGTCCGGGAGTCTTTAGCTCCTCGTAGGATCCCTGCTCCGGAGCTTGTCGGGTGTGAGTCCCTGCTAGTGAAGTTGGACCTCAAGGGTCAAGCGGGTTTGCTGCTAACGTACCTGCCTCCCAACTGCGTTGCAGCGGCCCTCCCTGCGCTCCTCGAGTCAATAGCCGAGCTAGCAATTGAGTTCCCTAGACTAATGGTTCTGGGGGACTTCAATTTGCCTTCGCTCGGTGAACACTCTGATGGAGCGCAGGAGTTCATGGCCTCCATGACAGCCATGGGCCTGACCCAGGTAATTCGAGGCCCTACCCACTTGGCAGGACATACACTCGACCTCGTATTCCTCTCGGAGCAGTGGAGTTATGATCTTGGTCTGAGGGGAAATGAGATCATTCCCCTGTCGTGGTCAGACCACTACCTACTGAGACTAGACTTCCGGAGGCCAAACCCCCACCGTAGGGAGGAGGAACCGACCAGGTGGTTCCGCCCCAGGCGACTGATGGACCCTGTTAGGTTCCAGACGGAGCTTGGGGTCATTCCAGATGCTCTCGCCCACAGTTCGGCGGAGACTATTGCTGCGGCCTGGCACTCGGCGGCATCAGAGTCTCTAGACCGAATTGCGCCACTACGGCCCCTCCGGGTCAGCGGCTCGCGGAGACCCCCTTGGTTCACCAAGGAGCTCCGCGAGATAAAGCGCCGGAGGAGACGCCTAGAGCACCGGTGGAGATCCGACAGGTCCGTATCGAACCGAGCACTGTTGACAGCTTGCACCAAGGAGTATATTTGGGCATTGAGAACCGCCAAAAGATCACACATTGCCTCCTTGGTAGCGTCCGCCGAGTCTCGCCCAGCCGCCCTGTTCAGGATAACCCGCTCCCTCCTAAATAGGAGGGAGACGGGGAACCCCCTGCAGGGTAAGGCTGAGGAATATAGTCAGTTCTTGGCGGACAAAATTGCTCGGTTTCGATCGGAACTGGACTCCACCCCTGCAGATCCAGCCGGGACACAGGGGAATAACTTGGTAGACCATCTCTGGGTTGAGTTTCAGGATGTTGCCTCCGGGGATGTGGACAAGGCTATGCGAGCTGTGAGTTCCTCCACCTTCATACTGGACCCGTGTCCCTCTTGGCTGACTGCCAACAGCAGAGAGGTGACATGAGGCTGGATCCAGGCGGTTGTTACCGCCTCTCTTCGGGAGGGACACCTCCCCACCGCGCTTAAGGCGGCGGTGGTGAGGCCCCTCCTGAAGAAACCGTCCTTGGATCCAGCAGTTCTTAACAACTATCGTCCAGTCTCCAACCTCCCCTTTCTGGGGAAGGTTGTTGAGAAGGTGGTGGCCTTACAGCTTCAGCGTACCTTGGAGGAAGCTAACTACCTTGACCCCTTCCAGTCTGGCTTCAGGCCCGGTTACAGCACTGAAACCGCTTTGGTCGCATTGACCGATGATCTCTGGAGAGCCAGAGATGGAGGCTATGCGTCCATCCTGGTTCTCCTCGACCTCTCAGCGGCTTTCGATACCATCGACCATGGTATCCTTCTGCGACGACTGCGGGAGGTGGGGGTGGGCGGCACTGTTTTACAGTGGTTCTCCTCCTACCTCTCGGACAGGTCGCAGTCGGTGTTGGTGGGGAGGGAGAGATCGTCCCCGAGGCCCCTAACCTATGGGGTGCCGCAGGGTTCGGTTCTGTCCCCCCTGCTATTTAACATATACATGAAACCGCTGGGCGAGATCATTCGAAGGCACGGGATAAAATACCACCAGTATGCGGACGATACTCAGTTGTATCTGTCCGCCCCGTGCCAACTCAATGAAGCGGTGGACGTGATGAACCGGGGCCTTGAGGCTGTTAAAGACTGGATGAGAGCTAACAAACTGGTACTCAACCCGGAAAAGACCGAGTGGCTGTTGTGTTTTCCTCCCAAAAATTTGGCTAACGTTCCACCAATCAGGCTGGGGGGGCAAAATTTATTCCCCTCAGATAGGGTCCGCAACTTGGGAGTCCTCCTGGATCCACAGCTGAGTTTTGACCACCACTTGTCGGCTGTGACCAGGGGGGCATTTGCCCAGGTTCGCCTGGTGCGCCAGTTGCGGCCCTACCTGAACCGGGAGGCTCTCACAACAGTCACTCGAGCCCTTGTGATCTCTAGGCTGGAATACTGCAATGTGCTCTACATGGGGCTGCCCTTGAAGAGCATCCGGCGACTTCAGCTAGTCCAGAACGCGGCCGCGCGAGTGATCACGGGCGCACCACGGTTCGCCCATATAACACCAATCCTCCGTGAGCTGCGCTGGCTACCTGTTGATCGTCGGGTGCACTTCAAGGTCTTAATTACCACCTATAAAGCGCTCCATGGTAGTGGATCTGACTATTTGAGAGACCGCCTCCTGCCAATCACCTCCCTGCGTCCCATCAGATCGCACAGAGTAGGCCTCCTCCGAATTCCATCCGCCAGTCAGTGCCGACTGGCGACTACGCGGAGGAGAGCCTTCTCAGTTGCTGCTCCGACATTATGGAACAACCTCCCCGTGGAGATCCGTACCCTCACCACAGTCCAGGCCTTCCGCACAGCCCTTAAGAACTGGCTATCCCGTCAGGCCTGGGGATAGGATTACTCTCACCCCGCCCGAATGTTGAGTGAATGTTGTGTTTTTATGATCAATTTTCTTTTAATCACGATTTCTTTCTTTTTAAGTCTTGTCTTGCACTCCCTTCCCTTCACTGTTGTAAGCCGCCCTGAGTCCCCTCAGGGAAAAGGGCGGCATATAAATTTCCAATAAAATCAATAAAATCAAATTAAAATCAAATTTTACATCATAACTTGGTTTTCACTTTCAGCCAAATTATTTTCTTCCATTATTTTCCATTTTTTATACTCATTTTTTCTTACTACATAAACAATACCTTCAATTGCCCCTTCAAAAATTGCACCAAATTATCGTTTAATATTTCTCTATTAGTTTATTTTACTATAAACAATGTATATCCTGTAGTTAGTTTTTGACAGAGCATTTCTTCCAATTTTTTCTACAATTAACAATGTATTATACTTTCTTTATTTATTAATTAGTTGCATTATAATACCAATCATACTACTATTCCCTTTAATCTACTCATACAGCTCTTTCCCCTCTTCCTCTTTTATCCATTTTCTCTTAGGCTCTCACAAATTCCACTTTTAAGCATTTTTCTTCTTCTCCCCCTTTCTCCTAACTTCTTCCCCCCTCCTGTTTTTATGATTGTAGTATCTTTTCTTCAGAGAATTCATTTTTATTATTCTGGTATCTTTCCCCAGGGTTTTCCCCATTCTCCTCCCCTTCTTACTATCTTGTGGTTTCTTTGGGGGGGGGGATCCCCCCTTTGTCTGCTTTTTCTTTGTAACCATAAACCCCAGTAAAATCATCTGTCTGCATTTTATTTTCCAATGTTCTTTCTTCCACCATATCTTGTTCCTTATTTGTACCTTCTCTTAACCCCCTGTTCTCCTATTTCTTGCCTTTTATTTTCCCTTTTATTTTCTATCTTTTTTACCAATTAATGTTTCACACGGACTTTTCAGCATCCCAAATAATTCCTGATAAATCCACACCTCCATTTTGCAAGTTTAATTATTTTTTACAGATTTTTAAATTTTTGGGTTATGCCACATTTAATTACACGTTTAGGGTCTTCCAAATTCAATTGTTCAGTTTTAGCATTAATCCAGTCCAGTCTGCATTCAAGATTTTTTTCTCTTCCACCAACACAAACAGTTGCCGCCAAACAATGTTACAATAACAGATAACAGTTCCTGTAGCCAAGGTCACAGCTGCACTCTCACTAGCCGGTGAAGTATTTTCTGCTTGCTGGTAAATGGCTCTCTTCAAACCACAATACAATCCCACAGCTACCTGTCAATAGCTGTCAAATAGCTGTCGAAAAGGCTTTTAATCCACAAAGAACATAATAAAGAAAGGAGAAAAGGGATTTCCCCTTGGGCTCTTCCTTTTGGTTTTTTTTTTCACTTCCAAACTCTGGAAGACAGAGTCTCCTGAGGCTTTGGTGCTTTAACCTCCTCTGCCTCCTTTTTTTTTAATAGCATTCCCCGAATGTCAGTTAGCCACTTATAACGCTTCGGGACCCTTTTTAAGATTCAGATCAGGTTTCCCCCCCCCCCCCCGTGAGTTGGTCAATCACTCACCCGATTTCAAAACTTTGTTCCAACACCTCTACAGCATGGTAACTTAGTCCAGAGGCCCAGCTTTATAGCGGTCATTCAGTTATGGCCACTGCCCTTGTTGTCAGTTTGAAAAGTTTTTCTACGACCTCCCTCCTGGCTGGTTGCTAACAGCAGGGAGGTGACACAGGGCTGGATCCAGGCGGTTGTTACTGCCTCTCTTCGGGAGGGGTTCTTTCCCCCCGCTTTAAAGGCGGCGGTGGTGAGACCCCTCCTGAAGAAGCCATCTTTGGATCCAGCCGTTTTAAACAACTATCGTCCAGTCTCCAACCTCCCCTTCGTGGGGAAGGTTGTTGAGAAAGTGGTTGCCTTTCAGCTCCGGCGGTCCTTGGAGGAAACCGATTATCTAGATCCCTTCCAGTCGGGATTTAGGCCTGGCTACACCACGGAAACCGCTTTGGTCGCGCTGATCGATGATCTCTGGAGAGCCAGGGATGGAGGTCATGCCTCCGTCCTTGTGCTCCTTGACCTCTCAGCCACCTTCGATACCATCGACCATGGTATCCTTCTGCGACGACTGCGGGAGGTGGGGGTGGGAGGCACTGTTCTACGGTGGTTCTCCTCTTACCTCTTGGACAGGTCGCAGTCGGTGTTGGTTGGAGGGCAGAGATCGACCCCTAGGCCCCTGAACTTACGGGGTGCCGCAGGGTTCGGTCCTCTCCCCCCTCCTGTTTAAAATCTACATGAAGCCGCTGGGTGAGATCATTCTACGGCACGGGATATAATACCATCAGTATGCGGACAATACACAGTTGTATCTGTCCGCCCCGTGCCAACTCAGTGAAGCGGTTGACGTGATGTGCCAGTGCCTCAAGGCTGTTAGGGTCTGGATGGGGGTTAACAAGCTTGTACTCAATCCGGATAAGACCGAGTGGATGGTGTGTTTCCCTCCTACTAATTGGCCAAGTTTTCCATCTCTCAGGCTGGGGGGGGTCAAACAGTACGCCCCTCAATAGCAATAGCAATAGCAGTAGACTTATATACTGCTTCATAGGGCTTTCAGCCCTCTCTAAGCGGTTTACAGAGAGTCAGCATATTGCCCCCAACAATCTGGGTCCTCATTTTACCCACCTCGGAAGGATGGAAGGCTGAGTCAACCCTGAGCCGGTGAGATTTGAACCGCTGAACTGCTGATCTAGCAGTAGCCTGCAGTGCTGCATTTAACCACTGCGCCACCTCAACCCTCAAACAGGGTTCGCAATTTGGGAGTCCTTCTGGACCCACAGCTGACTTTTGAACACCATCTGTTGGCTGTGACCAGGGGGGCATTTGCCCAGGTTCCCCTGGTGTGCCAGTTGCGTCCCTACCTGAACCGGGAGGCCCTCATAACAGTCACTCATGCCCTTGTGACCTCTAGACTGGACTACTGCAACGTGCTCTACATGGGGCAGCCCTTGAAGAGCATTTGGAGACTTCAGCTTGTCCAGAATGCAGCCGCACGAGTGATCGTGGGTGCACCTCGGTTCACCCACGTAACACCTATCCTTCGCGAGCTGCACTGGCTGCCTATTGGTCTTCGGATATGCTTCAAGGCGCTAATCATCACTTATAAAGCCCTTCATGGTATTGGACCTGGGTACTTGAGAGACCGCCTGCTGCCAATTACCTCCAATAGACCGATTAGATCCCACAGATTAGGCCTCCTCCGAATTCCATCCGCCAGCCAATGCCGACTGGCGGCTACCCAGAGGAGAGCGTTCTCTGTGGCTGCTCCGACCCTCTGGAACGAACTCCCCATGGAGATTCGAACCCTCACCACCCTCCAGGCCTTCCGCAAAGCCCTTAAAACCTGGCTATTCCGTCAGGCCTGGGGCTAAAGAGCTTCTGCCCCCGCTTCTCAAATGGTATGATTGTTGTGTGTTTTAAATTGTGTATTGTTTGTTTGTCTTTTATCCCCTGTTTGTACCTCCTTTCCCTTGACTGAGTTGTGAGCCGCCCTGAGTCCCCTTCGGGGAAAAGGGTGGCATATAAATGAAATAAATCCTAATCCTAATCCCCAAGAACTGCCGGTTCCTCTAGATTGTCCGAGACATCCATTCTTCTCCCCTGTCCCTCCAGGACAGGTTTCAGTCTGAAGACCTCCCGACAATGGTTTGTCCAGCTGGATTTCCGCAAGGCACAGGAGAGCTTGCTTTTTTCCAGCTGGTCTCGTTGCAATGCTTCTGGCTTCTCATCTTTTATCTTTTTCTCGGGGGTTATTATTTTCCAGAATATATGTGGTAGAAAATGTTTACATTTTTCCATTGAGGATAATCAGTTTATTTGATGAGGGTCACTCCACAGTAGGGGTGTCAAACCCAAGGGCCGGGAGCCAGAGCTGGAGCCGGCTCGCAGGGTGTTTAGATCAGGCCTGTGAGGACTGGCCTGCAGTGCCTCTGCCAGTGAAAATGGGGCTCAGGAGGGTTGCATACGCCCCTCCAGAGCTCCATTTTTGCTGGCAGAGGATTGCAGGAAGCCATCACAGCCAAAATCGGAGCTCAGGAACTCATTTTTGTTGGCAGAGCACTCAGGCCACCACAGGCATCCCGACATGAGTGACGTTGAGCTGGCCATGCCCATTCTGGCCCCCTGAGATAAAACACAACACCGATGCGGCCACCAATGAAATTGAGTTTGACACCCCTGCTCTACAGCATTATTCAGGAGCAGCTAATGAAACAGTGACTTTTATCTTCATTTTTTCTTATTGAAGGTGACTTTCAGGTAGTGTAATGTTGTGGAAACTCCATGCAAAGTCATCTATCAACAGGCTATCTCTATAGAGTCACTTTCTGTAGGTTGAGCTAATTAAACTAGTTAGACTTGGCTGATCTTTTAAATTAAAGGAGAATGTGCAGACTTAAAGACTGACATGTCTTTAAGACTCTGCTATTCTAAGCAATAGCAACAGCACTTAGACTTGTATATCACTTCGTAGTACTTTATAGCCTTCTCTAACCTGTTTATAGAGTCAGCATATTGCCCCCAACAATCTGGGTTCTCATTTTACTGACCTCGGAAGAATGGAAGGCTGAGTTAACTGTGAACCAGTTAGGATCAAATAGCTGGTATAAGCAGTGAATTAGCCTATAATACTGCGTTCTAACCACTATGCCACCACGGCTCTAAGGTAATTGCTTTGATAAAAAAACATGCCTGATAGCGCCTCCAGTCCTACACTTCAAACTGAATGATTAAATCAGCATAAGAAAAATAGAAGGACTATATTACTACAGTAAAATTAACAAAAACTTGATCAGTGTTAATTTACTGAGAGAACATAAGGTATCAGAACATTTTTATCTTTTTATACATAGTTCCTAAAAAATTAAAGTCTTATCTCTGATTTTATTGCTTGGATTTGACCAGCCTGTTGACAAATATGTCAGCACCAGAGTGGAAAAACATTGAACGTCCACTAGAAAACTCATACTCTCTTTTTTCATATCAAAAATCATTTTAGGCTGAATATTGTTGTCCCCATAAATTTTGATGTTCTCCCAATTCCGTTTGTTTGTCTTGAGCTACTCTTAAAAGTCAGCATCACACACTTGACAACAGTCCTTATCTAGATAAAAAGCTTTCTTTTCTCCATCTCAGTGTTCTAAGCGTTATGTATTAGTACTACAATAAACTAAACAGACATTCTTTGTGGCTATTTCTAGATCATCAGAAGCCAGCACATTATACCCTCAGTGTTAAATAATAATCCAAAAGCTGATTATTTCCACCTTTAGGTATCTCTTCAAAGATATTTTTTTCAAGATTTTTATACTCTCTTGTTGATGCTTATCTTCAGCTGGATTATGGTTTTGTATGTAGCCAGGCTATAATGTACACATACTGGCTCCTACCTCAGCAGGGTAACACAATAAACTTGCATTTGTGATGATCATTGAGAATGATGAAGATAACATTTCATTCTTCTCAGTTTTACATATTTTATTTCCTTTAAAATAAGAATTATTAATGTCTGCAATAAAAATTAGTAGTAGTCTCAGGTAGAAATTAGGAACTTAATAAATATTACTATGTAAACAAATTGACCCAGACAGTACGCTGTTCATTAAGCACATATTGTATGTAAAAAAAAACTATATATAACGCAACAGTAAAAATAACGGCTTTCAGTCTGGATGGCCTCTTGTGATGAGCTGATAGACAGAGAAAGGAAGCAGTATGCTTCCTCCCATATTTGGGCATACCAGGGGTTGTGACACAATACATACCTATTTCCCTGGCTTAGCTGATATAGGAGGAGAGCCTGTGGCCTAGTGGCTAATACAACTGCCTAATATGTAATACAACCCAGGTTTGTATCCCAGTCAGGGTATGGCTAGCTGATGAGAGCTAAATAGCTTGAAATAGCAATAGCAATAGCAGTGGACTTATATACCGCTTCATAGGCCTTTCAGGCCTCTCTAAGCGGTTTACAGAGAGTCAGCATATTGCCCCCAACAATCTGGGTCCTCATTTTACCCACCTCGGAAGGATGGAAGGCTGAGTCAACCCTGAGCCGGTGAGATTTGAACCGCTGACCTGCTGATCTAGCAGTAGCCTGCAGTGCTGCATTTAACCACTGCGCCACTAGTCTCCCTTTATTTATTTATCAGGACAAATATAACTATATATATAATATATAACATACATACATACATACATACATACATACATACATACATACATACATATTAGTAGTTTCCATCCTCCTTTATGCAATTGTAGTGGCCAACGGTGCTAAGCAGCTATATAGATACAGCCATTAATATTTGTCTGCCAGATATGAATAAACATCACTAGAAGGTGACCAACTCCTTCTTTGAAAGGTCTGTGTTTAGTTCTCTGAGTTTTTATCATGTCCCCTGTCTCCTGTAAGTGAGCCTTAGGTAGGAATGCTCAGACTTGTAATAGTAATTGTTCGGATGACCACTTATGCAGTCACACTTCATTATCTTTCTCCTCTATAGGTGTTGAAGTACTTGCATTTCTGCTTCATGTTTAGTTTTTATTTTTATTTGAAAATTTGAATTGCACAAGAAGGTGGGCCTTTTGTGGTGTGTTTGAGGAATAGGTGTACCTTTTGTGGTGTGTTTAAGGAATAGACTCCTACGAAAAAATTTCCTTAGCTATAAAAGTATTCTGAATAAAACTTTGGGCAAATGCACACTTCAAACGCAGATGCCATTTGAATTATAGTAATAAGCAACTGGTCATATTCTCACCCACCCTAATAAATAGTGCCCTAAATGTTAATAGCTACATTCTCATTATTTCATAACAATAATGAAATTGCAAGTGGCTTCACATCTCATAAAACCAGAGAAACAGTGAAATATGATAATTAAAATATTGATTATATTAGCCATATGATCAAGAAACTCAATCTTGGGCTTTCATTCCTTACCAGCCCAACTTAATTCATAATAATGTGGGGATAAAATATGGAGAGATTCTCTCTGAACATCATATTTTGCTCTCCAATTACTTCTCACATATACTGTATTAAACTCCATAGTTATAAAGAATATTCAACGCTTTTTGAAATCAAAGCAAAACATGGCATGACTTAAAAAGGAAAAGAGACAACATTTGGGCATATGGCAACTATTTTGTGAAAGCTTTTGTAAATGTGTAGATGTTTTAATTGTTTGTGGGTTTTTGTTTTTTTTAGCTTTCTCACATACGTGTTGGCTGTCCTCCCTGGAAAGAAATAATTGTAAAAAAGTAAGTTGTTTCTTTTTCTACTTTTGCGTTAGCTACTTATATTTCCTTGTAACAAAGTTAAATATTAAACAATAAAATTTTAGTATAAGTGTCTGCTTGTGTAACAAATGTAAATACTTTATTAGCCTTTTGGTATTTTGATTGTGTATTATACTGTTACAAGAAGATTCCTGTGTTTTGATTTACTTGTATGGATTTGTGCCCAATAAATTATCCATTTCATAAAATTTCCAGATTTAACTTTTCATATAAAGATATTTCCTTTATAAAATTTATCCCTAAGGCATGTTTTTTACAATTTCTCTAAGAACAATTTTCAGTCTTTGTAAAGAAGGCTCTTTATAAAAAAGATGTTGAAACTCTGGAAAGAGTGCTGAGAAGAGCAATAAGAATGTTTAGGAGACTGGAAGCTAAAACATGCAAAGAATGATTATAGAAATTGGATAGTATAATGAAAAGAAGGACTAGAGAGAGACTGTCAGGCGTGTCTACCTCAATAACCAAGAAAGAAAACTCCTAACTCCATTGTTTGTGGAATTAAAATACGTTTACTGGTTATAAAAAGATAGCAGCAAAAGTAAAGCAAGATCTGAGCCAGAAAGGCCTGAACAATTACATATCAAATGTTAACCCAGCCTCTTCCCTCCAACAACCCCACCCCAGTGTCCAATCTGCAACTCCCTTAGGTGTCATGTGGGGTGCATCCTCAAAAGGCATCATCATGTTGGTATGCAGGATGGTTGGCCTTGACCAAGTTCAAACACCAGCCACCAGCATGCTCAGAAGATGATGAGAAGAAAACTCCTTTTTCCGTATCACTCATATACCATTTATTCCCATCCCAAATACCATGTCCCCACCCTCCCCGTTTCTATGGCAGCAGATTGTAAGTAAGCGAAGCAGAGGATGACATTCGTACCTCCTTCAGGAAAGGACAATAACCACCAACAGCATTATTAAAATTAAGACTTATCAGGATATTTGGCGTAGAACTTCTGTAAGCGTTTGGGAGCCCTAACGTGAGATTTGTCTACCCATTCAGCCTGGGAAGGGGGAAAATGTTTTCAGGACACCAAATATTGGATGTGTCCTCTATGCTTCCTAGAATCTAAGATTTCTTTAATCTCAAAATGTTGCTGTCCTTCAATATGAAGAGGAACAGGGGGTGAGGATTGAGACGGACGAATGGAAGATGTGTGCTCTGGTTTCAGTAAATTCACATGAAAAACAGGATAAATCCTCCGAACGGTTTTCGGCAACTCCAATTTTACTGATACTGGATTTATTATTTTCACAATGGGAAATGGACCCACACATTTCGGACCCAGCTTCTTTGACTTCTGTGTGGTTTGTAGAAATTTAGTGGTCAAAAACACTCTATTCCCAACTTGGTACACTTTAGGCTTAGCCTTTTTTTTATCTGCCTGTTTTTTATGAGCATGTTGAGCCACATCTAAGGCTTTGCGAGTCATTGGCCAAAACTGTTGAAGTTGATTACTCCACTCGGACAAGGATAAAATTTGAGGTTTCTCTTAAGGCAATTAAGGAATTGGTACAAAATCCTGGCCAAACACAACTTTAAAAGGGGTCATTCCGGTACTGCTATGTACTAAATTATTGTACGCCACCTCTGCATGTGCCAAAAGTTCCGCCCAATTATCCTGTTAATAATTGATAAAACACCAAAGGTACTGCTCCAGAACCGAGTTAGCCCATTCACAAGCCCCATTAATCATGGATGGTGGGCGGAGCTTAGTCCCTGGGTGGAGCCAATCAATTTCAGGAACTCTTTCCAAACGTGGAAGATGAATTGGACCCCCCTGTCCGAAATAATGCGTTCATGCACTCCATGTAATCTGTACACATGTAAAATAAACAATTTAGCCAATGACTTTGCGGATAGGATCTTGGAACAAGGCACAAAATGGAACTGTTTGGAGAACATATCGGTGATTACCCAAATGTATTTCCAAGGCTTTCTGTTAACTCGACAATAAAATCCATCAATATCTCCTTCCATGGGGCCCCAGGATGGGCAACACTTTGAAGGAGACTTTCCCTTGGGACTTTCCCTGTGGTCTTTTTGCGTCCTCACAGACAGGACAACTGGCTATGTAGGACTCAATGTCTTTTTTCAGGGAAGGCGACCAAAATTCCCTCTTAATCAAATGCAAAATTTTTACAAATCCAAAATGACCTGCCATTCTCAAGTCATGGGCCCGTTGAAGGACAACAGTTTTTAGGCTGGCAGGAACATAAAGCTTAGATCCCTCCCAAGCCAGTCCATCTTTCGTGGTGCATTTATCAGAATGTTTTTTGAACCAGTCATCAGACTTGAGGCCTTTCTTAAGGTTGTCAATCAGGTCTGTGGTCACATCTAAGTCCACTGGGCCCTGGCGCCTAGTAACCATTGGGGCAGCCAGGTTCTTAGCCGGGATGACTGGATGAACCACGGTTGGTCTGGTGCTGTTGTATTGGGGAAGCCTGGGCAAAGCATCAGCCATAAATTTCTTCCCTCCTGGGATGTATTTTAGGGTAAAGTTGAACCGGTTGAAATGCTCTGCCCAGCGCACTTGTTTAGGTGATAGCTTACATAGGGTCTTCAAGACTTCCAGGTTTTTATGATTAGTATTTACTTCAAAAGGGTGTTTTGCCCCCTCCAGGAAATGTCGCCAGGTCATCAAGGCCCATTTGACAGCAAAAACTTCCTTTTCCCATATGGCCCATCTTCATTCTGTTTCTGTAAGCTTACGTGAAGTGTAAGCACAAGGTTGCAATTTATCTTCTGTGTTTGTTTGGAGCAATACTGACCCCACTGTCACATCACTGGCATCAGCTTGAACCATGAATGGTGCATCCATGTCTGGGTGTTTCGCAACAGGCTCAGAAGCGAACAATTGCTTCAATTTCTCTAAAGCTGCTTGACATTCCATAGTCCAATTCAGAGGCTTACCCGGCCTAGGTTTAACCTCTCCCTTTGATTTTAGGAGATTTGTAATAGGCAGCGCAATGCTCGTAAACAAGGGGATAAGTTGGCAATAGAAATTTGCAACTTCCAAAAAACTTTGTAGTTGCTTGCAGGTGTGAGGAGGTGCCCACTCAATGAGAGCCCAGACTTTTGCCAGGTCCATCTCGAGGCCTTTGTGGGAGATACGGTATCCCAAATAATTGATCTCTCCTGATGAAATTCACTAGACAGTTTGGCATAAAGTTCAGCAGCCCAGAGTTTTTTGAGAATCGAGTGTACCAAAGTCACTTGTTCATCACGTGTTTCCATGTAGATAAGGATGTTGTCAAGGTAAACCAACACCCTCTTGTTCAGGTGCTCATGCAAGACTTCATTTATTAATTGCATGAAGACTGCTGGCACCCCCTGAAGTCCAAACGGAAGTACTCTAAACTGGAAACATCCCAAAGGGCAATTGAAAACAGTTTTCCACTCATCTCCCTCCTTTATTCTGACTCTGTAGTATGCTTCCCTTAAGTCCAACTTCCCTTCAGCCAACTGGGCTAACATGTCCTTCATGAGTGGCATTAGGTACATGGTTTCCACGCAAATTATGTTTAGATTTTTATAGTTCACGCATAAACGAAAGGAGCCATCTTTCTTTTCCCTGAACAATACGGGTGCGGCCACCTATGGTCTAGCTAGTTGTATGAACCCCTTTTTTTAATTTTTGTTTATGAACTTTCATAATTCCTCCATCTCACGTGGGGTCATCGAGTAAATCTGAGGCTTAGGGAGTTTTTCCCCTGGAAGGATTTCAATGCTGCAATCAGTGTTGCAGTGGGGGGGGGGGTAGTTTGTTGGAGGCCCTTTCACTGAAAACCTTCCTGAGGTCCCAATATTCTTTGGGGATTTTCTCTTCTCCTTCAATCTTTTCCTGCACTGCGGCAGCTAAATTCGTTTTGGCATTGGCTACGTGGGACATCCTCCCCTTCCCCTAGGGGGTTTAGCGGAACAAATATGCAACCACCCTTTCTTCCAGTTCACATAAGGGTTCCATTTCCGTAGCCACGGTAATCCCAGTATGAGGGGCTGGTCCATCCCAGGTGCCATGATGAAACTCAAAGTTTCTTGATGATCCCCCATCCACATTTCTATTGGTTCAGTTACAAAATGGGCAGGGGCTCCCCTAGCCACTGAGCCATCCAATTGGCAAAAGGCAATGGGTACTTTTAAAGTCCTCAGTCTTTAATCCATTTTCTCCACCACTTCTGGGCTAAGTATGCAACAGGTGCATCCAGAGTCTAAGAGGGAAAGCATCTTCCCTTGGGCTCCAGTAGAGGGCACTTTAAGTTCTACTGGAATGGTCATGGGGCCTGATCGGGGACTTACCAAGTGGTCGTCATCAGAGTGAGTTTCATTTTCTCCTGAAAGAAAGGAGGACTCTTCTCCATCCTGGGTGGGAGGGAAATCCTCAACAGCTTCCACTCCTTTCAAGGCGGTTTCTTTGCATTTCCCTGGCAGTGGTTCTGATTTCTTCTCTCCAACAGCGATGGGCTTTGGTCCAAGTTTTGCATAGTTGCTCGCTGCTTGGTGCCCCTCCTTCCCATATCGGAAACAAGCTGTAGACCGGGGCTTGCTTGCACACCATTCCTTTCCTCCTGTCAGAGCTCCTTTGGGGTGGGTGGGAGGGGGAATTCTTGACTTTATCGCTGCCTCCTCAGTATCTATTCCTGGCTAGATCAATTTCCACATCTGTTGCCATTTCATTTCATTTCATTTATTGGAATTTGTATGCCGCCCTTTTCCCTGGGGGGACTCAGGGCGGCTCACAGTTCAAAAAGGGGAGGGGGAAGGACAGACAATATTCACATGGAGACAATACAACAAATTAAAAGAGAGCACAACAGTCACACAATCACACAATTCGGGTGGGGTTGAAATCTTAACCCCAGGCCAGCCGGGACAGCCAGATCTTTAAAGCGGCGCGGAAGGACAGGAGGGTGGTGAGGGTCTGAATCTCCACGGGGAGTTCGTTCCAGAGGGTCGGAGCAGCCACCGAGAAGGCTCTCCTCCGGGTAGTTGCCAGTCTGCACTGGCTGGAAGATGGAATTCGGAGGAGGCCTAATCGATGCGATCGGATCGGTCTAGTGGAGGTAATTGGCAGTAGGCGGTCTCTCAAGTACCCAGGCCCACTACCATGAAGGGCTTTGTAGGTGGTAAGTAGCACCTTGAAGCGCACGCGGAGATCAACAGGCAGCCAGTGCAGCTCGCGGAGGATAGGTGTTACATGGGTGAAGCGAAGTGCACCCACAATCGCTCGCGCGGCCGCATTCTGGACTAGCTGAAGTCGCCGAATGCTCTTCAAGGGCAGCCCCATGTAGAGCACATTGCAGTATTCCAGCCTAGAGGTCACAAGGGCACGAGTGACTGTTGTGAGGGCCTCCCGGTTCAGGTAGGGCCGCAACTGGTGTACCAGGCGAACCTGGGCAAATGCCCCACTGGTCACAGCTGACAAGTGATGTTCGAAGGTCAGCTGTGGGTCCAGGAGGACTCCCAAGTTGCGAACCCTGTCTGAGGGGCGTACAATTTGACCCCCCATCCTGAGAGATGGAACACTTGGCCAATTCGTGGGAGGGAAACACAGCAGCCACTCGGTCTGTTCTGGATTGAGCACAAGCTTATTGGCCCCCATCCAGTCTTTAACAGCCTCCAGGCCTTGGCTCATCACATCCATCGCTTCGTTGAGTTGGCAGATACAACTGAGTATCATCCGCATATTGGTGGTATTTTATCCCGTGCCATCGAATGATCTCACCCAGCGGTTTCATGTAGATGTTGAAAAGAAGGGGGGACAGGACCGAACCCTGCGGCACCCCGTACGTTAGGGGCCTAGGGGTCGATCTCTGCTCCCCAACTAACACCAACTGCGACCTGTCCGAGAGGTAAGAGGAGAACCACTGTAAAACAGCACCTCCCACCCCCACCTGCCACAGTCGTCGCCGAAGGATACCATGGTCGATGGTATCGAAAGCTGCTGAGAGGTCAAGGCGTGGCCACCATCCCTGGCTCTCCAGAGATCATCGGTCAATGCGACCAATGTGGTTTCTGTGCTGCAGCCAGGTCTGAAGCCTGACTGGAAAGGATCGAGATAACTGGCTTCCTCCAAGGACCGCTGGAGCTGAAAGGCCACCACCTTCTCAACAACCTTCCCCACAAAGGGGAGGTTGGAGACCGGACGATAGTTATTTAAAACAGCTGGATACCAGCGATGCAGGTTGCGTGGGGCCCCTTTATTCACACAGCTCTGGTATATGTCTTCATTTAGACCATCCATAAAACTGTCCATTAGAGCCTCCTCAGACCAACCTCGCATATGCACAGACAACTCACGAAACTATTGGATGTATCAATCACTGGACTTCTTCCCTGAGTAAGAGACTTCACTCGGCTAGGGGATCATCAAAGCACTTCCTCAGGGCAGCCATAATCATATTGTAATCCTTCAGCAGGGGGGAGTCATCATTATACAAAGCAACCATCCAGACTGCCGCTTTGTTCTCCAATGCCATAGTAACAGCTCTTACTTTGGCTTCCTCATTAGGGAAATCCTCTTCAAACTGTTGCATGTAATTTCAGACCTGGACCAGGAAAAATCCCAGCTCTTTGGAGTCTCCTCCAAATTTCATGCCAAGGGGAGGAACTTTTGGCATTGGCCATCTGCGGGGGGGGGCCCTCCTCCATTTGGAGGGGCTCGGGGGGCTGCTGCTGCTGCAGCTGGGGCTCTCCCATTCCGATCAGCTCCGCTATATGCCCCTAGCCCCCCTCCCCAGGATAGACAGGTCTTCTGCCCATCTCTCTTCTTGATTAGCAAAATCCACTTCCCTCTCAGCACGGCTCTCACAGAAATGGCATTTCTCCGATGCCTCTTGTAAAGGTTTCAAAGCATGGGTCATCTTGTTCGGCTTCCTTCCAGGCAGCCTCAGGTCGTTGGCATTGGCTGGTGATAACTCCGGCAGGAATCTCCTCAGGATCACTCCTCTGCCCCACTCCCAACGACCACCTGGGACGGACGCAGGGCTGGGTTTCAACCGGTTCGCACCGGTCCCTGCGATCCGGTTGGTCGCCGAACCCGGAAGTAAGTAACTTCCGGGAACGGCGAAGCCCCCCCCCCGCGCCTGCTCCTTACCCGGTTTTTTTGAATTTCGCGCTTTCCACGCATGCGCAGAATGCCTGCGCGATCCTCCAGGAGCAGCTGGAGCATCGCGCAGACGCTAATACGCATGCGCGCGCCGCGTGCGTGCGCAAGGATGCCGCGTGCATGCGTGAGGACGCCGGCGGCCTCGTTCCAACCGATCTGGTTGGAACGGGGTGAGAAACCCACCCCTGGACGGACGGCTCTTTTCTCCAAATCAAGTTCAGCCATCCATTCCATTTCCAAAGGGCATGACAATCTGGTAGTCCTCGTGTTGTCCTCCTGGTCACTGCCTGGATTGGATATCTCTGTGGAGGATTTTTGTTTTAAGTGCACTTCCCTCAGAAGGTGTTAGCTCCAGGATGAGCGTGACTGGAGAGCTTGCTTAATGTCAGGTGTGCCTTCCTCAATAACCAAGAAAGAAAACTCCTAACTCCATTGTTTGTGGAATTAAAATACTTTTACTGGTTATGAAAAGATAGCAGCGAAAGTAAAGCAAGATCTGAGCCAGAAAGGCACAAACAATTACATATCAAATGATAACCCAGCCCCCTCCCTCCAACGACCCCACCCCAGTGTCCAATCTGTACCTCCCTTAGATGTCATGTGGGGTGCATCCTCAAAAGGCATCATCATGTTGGTATGCGGGACGGTTGGCCTTGATCAAGTCCAAACACCGGCCACCAGCATGCACAGAAGATGGTGAGAAGAAAACTCCTTTTTCCGTATCACTCATGTACCATTTATTCCCATCCCAAATACCATGGCCCCACCCTCCCCATTTCTATGGCAGCGGATAGTAAGTAAGTGAAGCGGAGGCTGACAAAGACATAATAGCAATGTTCCAATATTTCAGAGGCTCCTACAAAGATGAGGAGTCAAACTATTTTCCAAAGCATCAAAAGGCAGGACAAGAAGCAATGAATGGAAACTAACCAAGGGAGAAACAACCTAGAACTAAGGAGAAAAGTCCTAATGGTTAGAATAATCAACCAATGGAATAGCTTGCTTCAGATGTTTTGGGTGCTTCATCACTGGAGGCTTTCAAAAAGAGACTGGACAAGTCACAACAACTTTGTCTGAAATGGTATAGTGTCTCTTGCTTGAGCAAGGGGTTTGGCTAGAAGACCTTCCAACTCTATTGTGCTATGTTCTATTTTACCTTTAGCTTCGTACCTAAATATTTTTTATTCTGGACATAATTATTTTAAGAAAAATGTTAACGGACATAGACATGTGCATCCAGCCTCTAGAAATGGACTAAGCACACAAATATAGCAAGGATTATTTGTATTTACATATTTCTAGAAAAATAAAAAACAAACTGAAGAAAAAATATTTTTTGAGATAAATGACAGAATTTTAAACATTTATAACATACAGAATTAAGACTACTAATTAGGATGTATACATGCATGTCTATTGATATGACACAGGCAAAACAAGTAAATGACTTATGATAAAGTCAATACAAACTTTTATAAAAACAAATTACAACAATGGAAGGACTTCTGAAAAAGTAACCACTAAAATTTATTCCAACCAAAACTTTAAGAGAAAATTGATACAGAATGATTTAGAGATGGTTCATAACTCTGAGTTTTCCTTGTTGTGTGACGTGTAATATACAAGGAAGTCATTCTTGCTTCAATTTAGTCAAAGATCATGAACAAGCACAAACAATGTCATTTCCTTCCCATAACAAGACCTGAATCTTATTGAAAAGGGTCCAGATAATCTGTTTCATCTCTGAAGCTGCCAGACCACTACCTTTTCCACAATCTTCTCCCAAGAGGGGAGGTTAGAAACTGGATCAAAGTTGTCCAGGCAAGTGGAATCCAATAATGTTTTTTTAAGGAGCGAGCAAATCGGGACTTCCTTAGAAGTCTCTGGAAATATCCCCTCTTTTAGTGACCTATTAATCACTGCCTGGACCCACCTGCTAGTCACCATCCTGGACGCTTTCACCATCCAGAAAGGACAAAGATCTAACTGATAGGTGGTAGCATTGACAGCATCAAGGATCCTGTGCACTTCATCAGGGCCAACAGGGTCAAACCATTCCCAGATAATTGAGCAAGGCCTCTCCTCAGGCATTTTACATGGCCTATCTCCACACATGGGATCCAATTGGGAATGAAACTGTATTACTTTCTCCAGCTGAACAAACTCCTCTGCACAGCCCTGCAGATGATCAATTGAGCCCTCTTGACCAGTGACGTGCGGTGAGGTTTATGGTTGGTGAGGCACTGACACAGTGGTGGGTTTCAAATTTTTTTAGACTTGTGGACTTCAACTCCCAGAATTCCACAGCCAAGAATGCTCAGTTCCGATTTAAAGTGACAGCATTTGTTTTTCTCCTTTATGAAAAAGTTTCCTTCATTCTTTTTCTTCTCCCTCCCCCTCCTTCCTCCCTCTCTCTCCCCTCTCTCAAAAAGACACATGCACACAAAGAAGTTGGATTGGACTATCTCTCCTACCCCCTTCCCTCTCTCACTCACTCTCTCTCAAACAAACACAAACACAGAAGTTGGATTGGATTTATTTTCCAATGGCTTGAAAGCAGCTCCTCTGCCATACCCCCCACCCCACCCCCCACATTCCCCTGCTGCCTTCCCCAAAAACCTCCACCATTGCAAATGCAGCCTGCTGTCTGGGTGGGAAATGCCTGAAACGCAATAAAGCCCACCCACCCACTCACCTCCTGCTTGCAGTCTGGGGTGAGAGAAAAGGCAGAGAAGCCAGAGGGGAGCCGATTCGAGCCTTTGATTGCAGGTGGAGCCACGTTGCCTTTTCAAACTTGTAATCAGTGAAGCTGGGCTTATATAGTTTTATCCAGGTGTGTGTGTGTGTTTGTGTGTGTGTGTGTGTTTGTATGTGTGTTTGAAAAGGCAACGTGGCTCTGCCTGCAATCAAACTACATTTGGGGAGGGATCTACGCTTGAGGATGAAGTTTGAATTCCTCCCCCTCCCTCCGACCCACACATACCTTTTCCAGTTGTTTCAGAGAGGATTTCAACTCTGCTCTTGCCTGTCATCATGAAAAGAAAAAAAATGTAAAAGGAAAAAGGCAAGAGCTGAAGTCAGGCTGAGCTAGTTGCTGCCAGTGTCACCGTGGATGAGTTTGCTTAACTGTTTAAAAAAGCACCCTCTACAGGAGGAGGCAGGAGAACGATGTGACTCACCTAGTCAGGAATTTTTAGGCTTTTAACCCTTGCTTAACTCTGCTCAAGTGATCATAAAATGCCTAAAGTCAGACTAGATGAGCCACACCGTTCTCCTGCCTCCTCCTGTAGAGGGCGCTTTTTAGAGGCTTTTTTAAACAGTTAAGCAGAGTCATCCGCGGTGACTCTGGCAGCAACTAGCTCAGCCTGACCTCAGCTCTTGCCTTTTTCCTTTTACATTTTTTTTCTTTTCATGATGACAGTGGTGAGGCTCTGCAACCCCTGCCTCCCCTGACTGCATGTCCCTGCTCCTGACCAAGGATAACACTCTCAGGATCCATTAAGAGTGAACCTGTCCAAAACTGCCATTAGATTCCAGATCACCACCAAGGCTTCAGCAGGACCATGGTGCAACACCTATGATATCCCCCAGTTCCCTATGGAACCCATCATGAGTCCACACTCCCTGTGAAGGGGGCATCATATGACAGTCTCAAGGACACCAGGGTGTAATTGGACCATGAAAAGGGGGATAATTTTAAATTACCCACCAGATCATGTTGCCATTGCTCAGATCAAGAAAATCGAATTTTGGTGTGTAATCACTATCCTTAGTTGGACCTATAATAATCTGGGATAGGCCCATGGCTGTCATGGTGGTCATGAATTTCTGGTCTGCTCCTGAGACCACACCCAGGGATGCAGTGGTGGGTTGTTCTTACCGTCATTACTGGTACGCTGCTCGTAGTTTGGTCATGCATGCACCGTCTCTGTGCTGTGCACGTGCTTGATGTGCACTCCGCATGCATGTGCACTCTACCACCCCTGCGACACCCAGCTGCTCATCAGAGATCGCGCATGCGCCACACACTCTCTTTGATTAGTTTCCAGATATTGTTTCTTGTCCTGCCCTCTGGTGCTTTGGAAAATATTTGACCCCCTCTTCTTTGTGGCAGCCTCTCAAATACTGAAATACTGCTATCAGGTCAGCTTGTTCCTCCTGAACAAGATCTTGAATAAGGGTAGCCTTGTTATTAACTTACCTGGCATTTAGCAGCCACAGCTGAACCTTAGGGCCTCCAACAGTATTCTGCCCAAGAACTGAGGATGAGCTCATATTGGCCGAAACGCATCACCAATATTATGCATCGGGGGCATCTTTCCCTCTAATGGCCAGCCCTCTGACTCCTATGTCCCATGCCCATCACCACTGAGATACATTGTCTTATGCTACATCCCCCAAGATGATTATTCCCTCTTCTCACCAACCCTTCTTCCTGAAAGAGCCAAAGGCTCTGCTGTCCTCCCCCAGTCATTCAGTCATACTCCCAAGCATTTGGATTGGAATGTCCTTGCAACAGTGATTCCATCACCCTATGGTTAATCTGTTACAATATACTTTATTTGGTGTTTCCTTAAAAAAAGATTAAAACCTCAACCGATTCAAAATGTAGTGGTCTGATTGCTGATAGGAGGTGCTTTAAGCATTGTGATGTCTATGCTTAGATTGCTACATTGATTACCAGTAGGTCTCTGGGCCCATTTCAAGATGTTATATTTTAACTTTTAAATCCCTACATTTCTTAGTGCCAGGTACTAGGAGACTCATTTCCTTTCACCAATATTCATATGTTCATCCTGAGGGAAGCAGATCCAAATGAAGAGGGAAGAAGGCTGGAGTTGTGACTTCTTGATGGCAGTCTCTCACACTGTGGAAATGTTTGTTTGTTCATTACCATGTTTCCCCAAAAATACAACATGTCCTGAAACTAAAGCCTTGCATTGCACAACCCCCTTCTCCAGATGGGCAGAGCTCCATGCACTGACCTAGGGGGGTATCCCGAATGTGCCAAGCCGCAGAAGCTGAGGGGCGGGCAGAGTGCTACATGGCTTGGCACCTTAGGGATACTCCCTAGGTCAGTGAGTGGTGCTCTGCCCGGCTGGAGAGGGGGTTTGCCAGGTGGCTGCTTGTGAGCATGGTCACCTCACACTTGATTAAAACCACAGTTTTGAAAACAGAATTAAGAACAAAGTTCTTTTAAAAGTTACAACTTAAACATGAAAATCAGAGCTAAAAATTCAGTATTCTTCCATCAATAAGGGGAGCTCCTACTTGCTTGCCCTTTGTAAAACATCTTATTCTTACATGCTTTTAAATAAACAGTGCACTTGGGTTACCTGTGTAATTTATATTGTATTTTATTTCATTTTTGTATATAAAATGCCTTCCTTTTATTAGAAGTTGGGGTACATTGTATTCTTTTTTCTTTCTTTTCTATTTCTTTCTTATTCAATTTTATTATTGTTTTATATTCTTCTTACCCTCAATTCAAAATTTGTGTTACCTTTATTCTGTTGAAAACGTGTTTAATAAAAATTATATATAAAAACTGAGAATGTTTTCAAGGAAAATCTACCAAGTTACTCTACTCATAGCCTTTTAAAATATTGTAAACACTCAGAGTTTTTTATCAGAGTTTACCAGAGTTGGGAATTGTGTAAAATGTTTTGTTAGGATACTTTAATTCTATCATCTGTCTGTATCTGCCTGCTTGCCTGCCTGCCTGCCATCTCTCTCTCTCTCTCTCTCTCTCTCTCTCTCTCTCTCTCTCTCTCTCTCTCTCTCTCTCTCTCTCTCTCTCTCTCTCTCTCTCTCTCTCTCTCTCTCTCTCTCTCTCTGTCTCTGTCTCTCTGTCTCTGTCTCTCTGTCTGTCTCTGTCTCTGTCTCTATCTCTATCTCTATCTATCTATCTATCTATCTATCTATCTATCTATCTTATTAGAAAGAATTTGATTCTATAATATACTTTTAAAATTTTAACCAACTAGCCTGACACTGGGGACACTGAAACAGAAGGTTAAAAGTCATATTCAGTCAATGCTGGTTTTTAAAAATAAAATTACATAAATACCTTTTTCTATTTTGTCATAGGAAACCTTCAGAGTGTAAGAACTTTACTTTCACAATACCTCGGTAAGAAGTCTATACACATTACATATAGGCTAAATATATAAAATGGTTAAAACTGTATCTAATTCTGAATATTGACTGTAGAAATGGACCACAAAGACTTCTTTATTTATTATACTCTTCCTGCCAACAAAGCAGCAACAATTGATCTTTAAAAAAACAACGCATCACCAAATGGAAACTCAGACTGGAAAATAAGATCAGTAAGTTGAGATCAGATGCAAGCAGTCTAGAGGAGATGAAAGAAAAGAAACTGAAGAACAAGAAGATCAAAGAATGCCTAATTAAGAAATATCATCTAGAAACAAGAAAGATTAAGGAAGTCCTAGAAATAATAAAGCAACAGCTTTATTAGCAACTATAAGCATGAAGATCAGCAGATACAAAGCTAAAAATGCGCACTATAGGCAGAATCAGCTATTTCAGTTGAATAAGAAATGTTTCTACAAATCCATCTCAGGAGAAGCTGCAGTGAGTTAGTCAACACCTAACAAAGAAGAAACAGCACAGTTCTGGTTGCATACAAGAAAAATGCAACTTGAATAAAAGAAATGGATAAGAATAAAAAAACCATCTGAAAAAACTTGTAATAGCAGCAAAAGTGGTAGATAAAAAATGAAGGAAGATCAAGAATTGATCAGCACCGGATAAAGATAAATTGCATGGGTTTTGGTTCAAACATCTGACTAGCCTACACCCACTCATTGCCAAGTAATTTAATAGCATACTGCAAAAGATAAAATTGACAAGTGGTTAATATCTGGCAAAACCTACCTGATAATGAAAGTCCACAGAAAGGGGCCAGCACCAGACAATTATCCACTTATGGTGTGTAGCAGTCAGTAGCAACTAGCTGAAAACAAACTCCACCAGAGCAGAAAGAAAATAGTCAAACATTAGAGGGTCACCTCCTAATCAACAAGATGATTTTGGAAAACTACAAAAGAAGGAAGATCAACTTGAATGTAGCATGGATTAATTACAAGGTAGCATTCAACTCCCTGCCATTTGAGTCAGTAGAAACATCAGAAGCTTTCTGCAAAGATCAAGGACACAATGAAAGACATAGTTGCTGGTGAATGGTAATAGACTAGAAAAGATTAATATTAAATTGACTCAGCTTCTATTCTCCCGAGATCAGTAAAATGAGGCCCCCGATTGTTGGGGGCAGTAGGCTGACATGGTAAACTGTCCCAAAGAGTGCTATAAACCACTATGGGGTGGTATATAAGTCAACTGCTATTGCTACCAGGAGATAAAATTTTCAAGGAGATTCACTATCACTACTAGTGTTTGTTGTTCCACAGATTCCTCTATCAAATCAAACCATGGTTATCAAACAACAAAATCACCTGCCAGGCTATCCCATATCATTTATATGAGTATGCATTTAAAACATAGAAAAACATTATTTAAAATAAAATTGCTGCTCAACAAATCAAGAAGAAGATTAGAAGTGAACACATGAGTATGAGGAAGATCTTAAAGTCCAAATTCAGTGGAGAATATACTATTGAGACAATTAATACCTGGGCAAATCTAGTTATTAGATTCACAGTTGGAATAGTGGACCGGACTCAAATAGAACTAAAAGTTCTAGATAGAACAATTGTTGCAAAAGAAAATAAAGATAGTAATAGGATAGTGAAATGCCAATTCAACTGGAGCACCATCAGCATTGACAAAATCAGTCAATTGCAAAAGGCAGATTTATTAGGAACAATTTGCAATCTGTGACAATATCTTAAACACTGTTAGGCATCTGCCTTTACCACATCCTTTGGAAAGACTCAATAGGTAGATAAAAATTCCAGATCCAGTCTAAACATGACTGACTATGCATTAGATATTTCATTGGCACATATCCTGGAAATATCTTTAATTATTGGTATAATAGTAATTACGATTGGTTGTTTGATAACCTTCCTCTACATTAATTCTCGTTTCTCACCAAAAACATAGGGAACCTATATTCCTTATGAAGTGGTAAAAGGCTAAATCATTTATCTAAGGCAGATGGCATAGAGAATATTGAATGCAATGTCTAATACTGGAATATTGCAATTACAGTTCAGAATCTCTTTCTCTTACATTAGGCAGTATCTCAGAGACAAAAGCCATAAAGGAAACAAGGTAAGAATTACTATTTTATTTTAGTGAACTAACTGATGCAATTTGTTTTGCTTTTTGTTTTTTAACCGTACTAAACTGTCTTTTCCATAGGAAGTAATATTTGATATAAACAAATATGGCTGCCCATTACAGAATCATTATACTCAAAACTTTTATCCTCAAGTTGAGATGTAAGTAAAACTAAAACAGTGTGAAGAATGGGGGAAAGATGCATTAGGAAGTACATGTATTATAGACCCTTAATGACTATCATTAAATGTTGTACCTTATGATTCTTGATGAATGTATCTTTTCTTTTTGTGTACACTGAGAGCATATGCACCAAAGAAATTCCTGGTGTGTCCAATCACACTTGGCTAATAAAGAATTTCTATTCTATTCTTTCCCCAACTCTTCATGACAAAAATTGAAGGTGTCAAAAGAAATCAAGATTGTGACCACAACTGTGCTATTGTAGATCCACACCTTTTTATATGGACACAAAGGAACAGCATTCCAATCACGTAGTCACAACTGAATTTTTTGATCCTCATCTCGTAAATATCCCTGAAAAGGGAGGAAGGCTCTCTCTGTTCTGTGCAAAACTCTTCCAGTTTTATTTGACAAAGGACAAATGCTAACAAAATTGGAAGATTTATTGGAAAGGAGGTAGAGGGAAGTTAGCAAATGATAAATATACTTGAATCCTTACTATGGCTTTACACTCTTAGAAAATATACTGTACTGTGCTTCTGTTGTATACAGATTTGAGGGTTCTAAAGGTTTCGTACCAGTTGAGGCAAACTATATATTGTGGGAGATGAATGGAAGGATTGACTTTGCCTACACGGCAACTATGGAAAAGGTAAATTGATTTATAATTTTTGTGCTTTATGTATTATCATTTTGAATCTGTATAATATAGTTTGATGAATTGAAATAAGGTATTTGGATCAGGATTCGTTCTTAGAAAGAAAGGCAGAGAAAATACTAACACTTGTTCAGTGGTGGATTCCGGATCCCATTGCAACCGGTATGGTGTAACTGGGCCGGGTGTCCACCACATGAACGCACGCAGCACGCGCACGCATGCTGACTTACCACCCGCGACACTCCACGATGCCTCCATAATGCTCCAGCTGCTCGGTGGAACATCGTACAGGTACCGTATGCTCTGCGCATGCGTGGAAACACCGAACAGCTCAAGTACCGGTAAAGAGGGCGGACGGGTGGGCCCTCTGGAGCACCATACCGGAACGGTACCCGGTGCTCCCAGCAGGCACCGGTACACCCTTACCAGGGCGTACTGGTCGTAACCTGCCACTGCACTTGTTCCATATATAAAACTCCAGGCTACTGACTGGCTTAAAAAACAATGAATGGAAAAGTAAAGACTGGGACTAGTTTTTGTCTTTTTCTGTGCTATGTAAAGGAATTTAGAGATATCTTTTGAGAAAATGGGAAAGAACAGTCAGGGAGGATCTTGCAAAAAATATTACTCATTTTAGACATTGAAGCAAGTGTAAAAAAGAAATTCAAAATAATCCCCTTTTGGTTCTTTATTATAAGATGGGATAAAGAGAAACTAAGATAGGTTTTCAAGGTTCTGTTATTCTACCCTACAATTATAAACTGGCATTTCTGTTATTCTTTAGTGTCTGTTTCTTACCCTGGCCTCCTCATAGAGCTGACAGTTCTCTTCCTTAGGATTGAGAAGATGCTGAGGAAAGAAAGTTGAACAGAGATGTTTCTTCTATCATTCAGTTCTTAACTAACAATCATTTTAGAGATAGAAACATAAACCAGTAATTTTAGTTTCTTTTGAGTTGTTTAAATTTTTCATAATCAATTTTCCCAACTACTATTGTTTCTCAGTTGTATTTTTATTATTAAGATGTGATTGTTTTCTGATTAATTTTGTGTATTTTGATATATAATCAATTTTTACATTCTGCCAGGATTAAAATCTGGATATTATAGGAGGTTTTCTTGTTGTGGTTGTCTTGATCTAAGTCACAATGCAGGCTGTTGAAATTCACTATTCAGCTTCAAGACCAACCTCTCTCCTTCCTAGGCAGATGAAACATTTCCAATTTAAGAGAAAGCTTGAATTAAAGTTAATATATGGGGTGAGTTCAGAGGTGGTATTCAGCAGGTTCTGACCAATTCTGGAGAACCAGTAGCTGACATTTCAAGTAGTTCGGAGAACCGGTAAACTGCCTGCTCCTGCCCCCATCTATTCTCTGCCTCCTGAGTCTCAACTGATTAGGAGGGAATGGGGATTTTGCAGTAACCTTCCCCTGCAGTGGGGAGGGAATGGAGATTTTAAGTATCCTTCCCCTGGAGTGGGGTTGGAATGGAGATTTTACAGTATTCTTTCCATGCCACACCCACCAAGCCATGCCATGCCCACCTAGCAACGCCCACAGAACCAGTAGTAAAAACAAAGAATCTCACCACTGGGTGAGTTGTTGTTCAATCACTAAGTTGTGTCTGACTCTTCATGACCCCATATCTACAGGCAGCACACCAGGCCCTGCCTGTCCTCCTCTCTCTCCTGTAGTTCAAACCCAAACCCTTGCTTGCTACATCAATGCAGTGGTGCGGTGAGGTTTATGGCTGGTGAGGCACTGACACAGGGGTTTCAAAGTTTTTTAGACTTGTGGACTTCAACTCCCAGAATTCCACAGCCAGACATGCTCAGTTCCGATTTAAAGTGACAGCATTTGTTTTTCTACTTTGCGAAAAAGTTTTCCTTCATTCTTTTTCTTCTCCCTCTCCCTCCTTCCTCCCTCTCCCCCTTCCTCCCCCCTCTCTCAAACAGACACACGCACACAGAGAAGTTGGATCCCTCTCACTCACTCTCTCTCAAACAAACACAAACACAGAAGTTTGATTGGATATATTTTCCAATGGTTTGAAAGCAGCTCCTCTGCCATCCCCCCCCTTCCATTCCCCTGCTGCCTTCCGATCCGAGCCTTGATTGCAGGTGGAGCCACGTTGCCTTTTCAAACTTGTAATCAGTGAAGCTGGGCTTATATACTTTTATCCAGCTCTGTGTGTGTGTGTGTGTATGTGTGTGTGTCTGTGTCTGTGTGTCTGTGTTTGTGTTTGAAAAGGCAACGTGGCTCTGCATGCAATCAAACTTTTTGAATTCCTCCCCCTTCCTCCGATCCACACACATACCTTTTCCAGCTGTTTCAGAGAGGATTTCAACTCTGCTCTTGCCTGCCATCATGAAAAGAAAAAAAATGTAAAAGGAAAAAGGCATGAGCTCAGGTCAGGCTAAGCTAGTTGCTGCCAGAGCCTCTAAAAAGCCTCTAAAAAAACACCCTCTACAGGAGGCAGGAGAATGAGGTGCCTCATCTACGTCAGAAATTTTTCAGCTTTTAACCCTTGCTTAGCTCTGCTCGAGTGATCATAAAGTCAAACTAAATGAGGTACCTCGTTCTCCTGCCGCCTCTTGCAGAGGGCACTTTTTAAGAGGCTTTTTTAAACAGTTAAGCACTAAGCAGAGACATCCATGGTGATTCTGGCAGCAACTAGCTCAGCCTGACCTCAGCTCTTGCCTTTTTCCTTTTACATTTTTTTTTCATGATGACAGTGGTGAGGCTCTGTCTCCCCTGACTGCACGTCCCTGCATCAGTATTACTATCTAACCATCTCATCCTTTTCTCCCTTTGCCTTCAATCTTTCCTAATATCAGGATCATTTTCAAGGAGTCCTCTTTTCTCATTAGATGACTAAAATATTTGAGCTTCAGTTTCAGTGTCTGTCTTTCCAGAGAATAGTCAGGGTTGATTTCCTTTAGGATCGATTGATTTGATCTCCTCGCAATCTAAGGGGCTCTCAAGAGTCTCCACCAGCACTACAATCTGAAAGCATAAATTCTTTGGCATTCAGCCCTCCTTATGGTCCATCTCTCACAGCCATACATTATTACTGGGGAAACCATAGCTTTGGTTAAACAGACCTTTGTCAGCAAGATGATGTCTCTACTTTTTAATATGCTGTCTAGATTTGCCATAGCAAGCATCTTTTAAGTTCATAGCTGCATTCACCATCTGGTGACCTTGGAGCCAAGAAAACAACACCTGTCACTATTTCCATTTCTTCCCTTCTGTTTGCCAGGAAATGATAGGACTGAATGCCATGATCTTAGGTTTTTTAATGTTGAGTTTCAAGCCACTTTTTACACTCTCCTTTTTCATCTTCATCAAGAGGTTCTTTAGTTTCTATTCATTTTCTGTCATTAGAATGGTATTATCTGCATATCTGTGGTTGTTGATATTTCTCCCAGCAGTCTTAATTCTGACATGATTTATTCAGTCTGGCATTTTGTATGATGTTCTTTGCATATAAGTTAAATAAGCAAGGTAACAATGTACAGTCTTATTGTACTCCTTTCCCTATTTTCCCTATTCCCTCCTTTCCCCATCAGTTCTTCTATATCCTATTCTATGCTTCTTGACCTGTAAAACAGGTTTTTCAGGACACAGGTAAGGTGGTCTGGTACTCCTATTTCTTTAAGAATTTGCCACAGTTTGTTCTTTGATTGTGTAGTTTACTGTAGTCAATAAAGCAGAAGTAGATGTTTTTGTGGAATTCCTGTTATGGTCCCATTGGAGCCTGGGTTCGAGGAGGAGGAGATGGAGATGGGCCCAGTGGAGATGGATGGCGCAGTCCCTATGGCCCAGGAGGAATGATCGGGGAGGAGGATGAGACAGTCCTAGGTCCCCCTGGCCTCGGAAGTGTAGGGAAGAAGGAAGAAAGGGCGCAGGATGACTGAGCAAGGGGGGAGGAGAGGGAAAGGGCAGGCAGCAGAGCAGAGAAGCAACAGAGCATGGAGATGTGCAACTGCTTCCCTTGCCCGATCCCCGAGTGCAGAGAATGGTGAGGAGGAGGAGTCAGTACAGGGTGGCCCAATACTCGGGAGGAGGGCACCTGGCCCCTTCTCACAAGGCTCACAATATGGCATCCAGCCGTATTTAAGGAGAAACAGTGAGAAGAGGCTTTTGCCAGGAACAAATGTTTGTTTTCACATAACACTCCTCCGGCTGTGACTCAGACCTTTTGCCTTGCTGTGAAGACTGCTTTGCCTTGCTTTGAGGACTGTTCCTATCCTAGCCCTTTGGGTCATAACAATTCCCTTGCTTTTTCCATATTCCAGTGAATGTTAGCAATTTGATCTCTAGTTCCTAAGCCTCTTTGAAACCCAGCTAGTACTTCTGATAGTTCTCTGTTCACATATTGCTGAAGCCTAAGTTGTAGGCTTTTGAGCATGACTCTGCTTGCATGTGAAACGAGAGCAATTGTATGGTAAATTGAACATTCTTTGGCATTGCCCTTTTTTGAGATTGGAATATAAACTGTCCTTGTTCAATCATGTAGACATTTTTGAGTTTTCCAAATTTACTGGCATACTGAGTGCAGCATTTTGCAGCATCCAGTTTTAATTTTTTAAATAATTCAGCTGGAATACTGTCATCTCCACTAACTGTTGTCAGTAATGCTTTCTACCTATGTTTCCCCCAGAATAAGACCTGGTCTGATTTTTTTTAGACCCCAAAATAAGCACCATGTCTTATTTTCAGGGGATGTCTTACCCGCTTATCTTAGGACCACTGCAGCCAGGCCTGTCACACCTAGACAACTGTTCTACCTGTGCGACTTCTTCTACAGCTGCTTGCAGTCGTTCGCAGCAGGACACCACATGGCTTGTCGTGCCGGTGCCACCACTTATGGCAGGACGCAAGGATGGTCATGCTGGTGCCACCACTTGGGGCAGGAGGCTGCATGGTGTGTTGAGCCATTGTGCACATGAGCAGCAGCACCAGTGCAACAAGCCACATGGCATCCTGCTGCAAGTGATGACACCAGCGCAATGCTCCAGGTGGCATCCAGCCATGAGTGGCCACAAGTAGCTGTAGAAAAAGTTGGGCATCAGGGCAACAGGTGTCAGGTCCTTAAGCAGTGGTGGGATTCAAAAATTTTATTACCAGTTCTGTGGGCATAGCTTGGTGGGGTGTGGCATGGCTTGGTGGGCATGGCAAGTGAAGGATACTGTAATATCTCTATTCCTATCCCACTCTAGGGGAAGGCTACTGCAAAATCCGCATTCCCTCCCAATCAGCTGGGACTCAGGAGGCAGAGAATAGATGGGGGCAGTAAGAGGTGGTATGTACCGGTTCTCCGAACTACCTAAAATTTCTGCTACGGATCCTCCAGAACTGATCAGAACCTGCTGAACACCATCTCTGTCCTTAGATAAGTGGGTGCGAGGCGTGGGGAACTCTACCCCCCCCCCCAATCCCTACCCTAACTTGATTTTTATGCCTGTTACTCGCCCCACCTCGTACAACCAGATGATGGGTATGGCTAATTTTGGGGGTAGGACTTATATTAGGCACAGGCGTGAAAATCAGGCTAGGGTTCTATTTTTGGAGATACATGGTAAGAGTCACACTTGACTTTGCATTCCAAGAGATCTGGCTCAAGGTCAGCGAACACACCATTGTGGTTATCACGGACGGATTTTTCTTATATTTTATGTAAGAAAATATGTTTCCTTTAGTTTAATCTCTTTTGGAATTTCAACCTTGTCTTTCTTTTATTCACAATTTTTATTACTTTTATGTGTTTACTTTTTTCTGTTAATTATTTTATTATTAATATAATTGTTGAACAAATGGTTGTTAAGTAAGGACTACCTGTAACAAAAATCAAATAATCCTTAGAGAATAGAATAATATTCTAAACATATATGGTTACCATAACTTCATAGAGTTTATCTATTCTTTGAATACTTTTCTTGGCTGAGTTTTGGATGCTTATGTTTTTAACAGGTCCGTTGTTTAAATACTGCACAGACTTGGCGTGAGATGATTAAATTATATAATAAATCAATTGAAACAATTGAAGATGTAGATGAAATATGGGGACCTCATGTAAGCGTCAACATATAAGTAATAATATAAGTAAAATCAGTCTTTAAATATATATCTAATACTATTTAGTTATTAATCTTTATTTAAAATAAAACGTCCCTTATAGGTTACTTCTAATTTTGTTATTGATTTCTGAGTTGTTCTTGTTACTATAAGTGTTTTTCGAGATGACAGCCAAACGATGTAACTCAAGAGTGCAAACACACTGGAGGAGATTTTGTTATTTATCTGTCTGCTGTTTTATGCTTTTGGAACAATCAGGATCTTTGCAGTGATTGTACTCCTGAGTGAGAGGCAAAAGTGAAGGAGAATTCCCCTGACATGAGAATATGGAAGTATGGGAGAGATGAGGAAATATATTGGCTCTGACAATATATCTTAGGGTAGGAATGCAGACGTGATTTTCTAGTTGGTTTAACTATTCCTATTGTACAGTAGGAATGTGGATTTGATATATCTAGTTGGTTTACAATGCTTGGACCATTGTTTTTCAGAAATTTTAATAGGTTAGTTAAAGTGGCTTGTCAGGTGTTGGCTTCCTTAGGAGAGGTCTTCTTGTAAGTCTTGATTGTGGTTACGATAGGAATAATCTTATAGGGAAGTCATGGCTTTGCAGGAAACTCTGTGGTTGATAGTTACATATCAGTTGTTGCCTCTTTAAGTTCAGTGGGTGGAGATGGAGGTAAGCAAATCATGACTATCATAGAAAGAAGAGATATGGTGGGAAATGTTGGGCAAATCATTTCAGATTTTAAAAAAACTTGCAGCTTAGGGTTGGTCTATACTTCTGTTTCTACAGTTTCATTCCTAGATCTAGGAAGTTAGAGGACTAGTTAACTCAAGTTGGTGCCAGTAAATGCCAGCTTCATCAGTCACCTATGGTGGGTGAGTTGTCAGTCTCGAGTGAGGATATAGCATTTTGGTTCTTCATCAGCCTCAGTATTAAAGAAAAATAAGGGGGGGAACAATAATTTTCTGAGACAGTGTCCAGGAGTCTTATTTTGGAACTGACCAGATGTTAATGTCTCTATGTTAAACTGAGCTGTACAGACAGGATTGGGATCCTGCTTAAGAATAATTTACTCTTCTTCCTGGCAGGACCACTTCCTGTGCTGATAAATCTGGTTACTGGGCTTATTTAAGTAAAGATACATTGGAATTATCTTTGTTTTGGAGCTATTGGTGGGTGAACTAGACGTGGAGAACATGACAGTGTGTACTTTGCTATAGTCAAATCACTTCCTTGTTCAGGTGAGCGTTATTGCCATCTGGGAGCTCCATGAGGTTAGGATAGTCACCTTAGAGATCTCATGGATATAGATGAGGGGTGGGTTCCTGCCAGTTCTAACCTCTTCTATAGAAGAGGTTCCACAAATCTACCATGCCATTTAGAATTGGCTCCAGCTCCCTCCCCCCGCCCGTCTGCACCACGCTTGCCCTGCCCTCTGCTCACCAATTGGCTGACTCACCAATCGCCCTGCCCACCTATCCTATCTAAGCCTTAAAGTCTTAAAGCTGTCAAGTTTGAACACCCCTGGAATTTTTTTTCTAAAAGGTTAGGGTTGCAAGGGTATTGTAACTTGACAGCTTTAAGACTTGCGTGCTTCAAATGCCAGAGTTTCTGAGCCAGCATTTTGGTTGCTAAGCAAGAACGTTGTTAAGTAAGTTTCACCATTTTTACAAGTTGGCCACGCCCACCCAGTCACATGACTGCCAAGCCATGCCTACTCTGTCACATGGCTGGCAAGCCACTCCCACTCGGTCACATGGCTGCTAAGCCGCTCCCACAAAGCAGGCCACACCTACAGAAGAGGTTCTAAAAATTTTGAAACCCACCACGGATCTAGATGGTTTCCAGGAGATTTTCCCTGCATTGTTGCAGGTAGCCATTGCATTCAGGAAGATTATGGAGAAGAGTTGTGGATTCTCTTACGACCCTTATAATTAAAATAAGTAATTCTGAAGATGTTGATAAAAATAGGATCACCAACATCTGATGATGGATATGGCACAAGAAGAAGAATTCTGAAGATGCATTTATTTTCTGTGTGTTTATTTGTATCATAAAGTAGAATGGACACAATCTAAATACTTGTATTTCATAATCTAAAGCGATGTTATTGAATAAATGAACACATCCATTTTTCTTTTCAGAATTACAAGTCCTGTTTTAAAAAAAGAACAGGACAATTAAGGAAACTTGATGGAAAATATGAGATCTTAAATAATTCTGGTTTGAACTTTTTAAGTTGGCCTCAGTATACCAGTACTTATATGTTCAAGCTGATAATACTGGATCCAAATTTCAGGTTAGTTTTTCAAATTTGATTTGAATCTGATAGATATTCATTTTTGTGACCTCAAAGGTATTACACAGAATGCTTCCACAATGTTTAATGTGAAATTACTATTTTATTAATTCACTTTTTACAGGGTATCTACACGTTGTCATCGAATGGTTATCAAAGTTGCTTTCCTTATACTTTTTCCACCTTTTCTCAAACTATATCTAAACTGTCTTCATCTAGTCCTTGGAATTTAAACTCACAGTGCAAAGCTATTTTTCATTTTTTTTTTCATTTTCACTTTATTTGTATGCTGCCCTTTTCCCTGGGGGGACTCAGGGCGGCTCACAGTTCAAAAAGGGGGGGGGGAGGACAAACAATTTACAACATAGAGACACTGCGTCATTTAAGAACACAACAGTCATACAATTCGAGCGGGGTTAGAATCGTTAACCCCAGGCCAGCCGGGACAGCCAGATTTTAAGGGCGGCGCGGAAGGACTGGAGGGTGGTGAGGGTCCGAATCTCCACGGGGAGTTCGTTCCAGAGGGTCAGAGCAGCCACCGAGAAGGCTCTCCTCCGGGTAGTTGTCAGTCTACACTGGCTGGCTGATGGAATTCGGAGGAGGCCTAATTTATGCGATCTTATCGGTCTAGTGGAGGTAATTGGCAGTAGGCGGTCTCTCAAGTACCCAGATCCAATACCATGGAGGGCTTTGTAGGTGACGAGTAGCACCTTGAATCGCACCCGGAGATCAACAGGTAGCCAGTGCAGCTCGCGGAGGATAGGTGTTACGTGGGTGAAACGAGGCGTACCCACAATCGCTCGCGCGGCCGCATTCTGGACCAGCTGAAGTCGCCGAATACTTTTCAAGGGCAGCCCCATGTAGGGCACATTGCAGTTCTCTATTCTCTAACTATGTATCTATCAAGCTTTATTCCTACTTTTCAACCTGCTCTTTATGACTCTTGGACTATATCATTTTTTTAGCAAGCTTAAACATTTTTAATCCGCTAGCATTTTGTTTTTGTTTTTCACAGAGATGTAGTTATACTTTTTCCCCTTTTCTGTTCATTTTGAACTTATTTAGAGAAATCTACTGCAATTCTTAGAATCAGGACATTCTGAGGTGCCATTTTTCTGACACCAATTCTCCAAGACCAGGCTGTCTATCCATATCTCTTCCTTTGTGACCTGGCACAATTTTCTTTTTTGCTACAGATCTTTCATTAAACGTTTTGTGTGTCTCTTGCCTTAGGATTCTATTTGCTATTGCTCTGAATATTTTAAAAATCAGATTTTGAAGTCCAATATGTGTGTTGCATTATGTTCAGTTTTAATTTCTCTGAAATTAAGAATTGCAGCATTCGAGTGTGCTGGAAAACAGCAGTTCATAGAATAACAAACAATAAAAATAGTACTGAGCCACTGTGATACACGTTCTATCCCTTTTGCAGGTGTGTCGTCATGACATCATCAACAAGAACCAAAAGGGTGGGGCTTTTGTAATTTTTATGAAAGCCCTCAATTCTATGGCCATCTCTGCCACTTTCTCTCTAGGTGTTCTCTGCTGATTAATATGAATCAAGGATAGAAGATCCTTTTGTCAGTGTCTAAAGTGTTTCCATGACTACTATCAACTTGAGGAGGGGGGAGGGGAAATGCCATGCATACTTTTGGCCAGAGTAAAAGTCTCATATTTCTGTACTGGCATGTGAATGTGCATGTCCCGAACCTTGCCATAACGTCCTGTTGGAGAATGTGATTAATGACCTCAACCAGAGGGGAGGGGACACAGGGGTAAAGTTCAGACGCCATTAAGTGGGATTTAGTTTCTGCTCCACAGAAGTCCGTGCCGAGATGTTAGTCCTAATAAATGAATGTATTTTCTTTGAACTTTGTCTGGAGGCTCATAAATTAATTAGGCCAACTCTTGGAAACTTCACTTTTGTTTCTCTCTGCTACTCTCTGAACAGAAAGAATATCAGCAAAAAAAGTCAGGAAGTTTCAAAAAAGATCATGTTTGCAGAGTTTGTCTCCCAATAGATGCTGCTAGGGTAATTCAATCTGCTATCACTATAACTTCATGGTTTTTTAAAGCATTTACCAACTGGTTTTGAAACCATTCAAAATTGTTTCACTCAAATCTTATCCATTCCAGGGAGAACTATAGTAGACAGCCACAAAAACATTGCTTTCATTCCCTGCCCCATTAACTTCAATTCAGATGATCTCTCTAACATTGCCAAGCTCATTTATTTGAATGTCTCATCAGCAATGGATTTTTAATATACAGGGAACTCCCTATTGCTTCTATTTGAAAGAAAAAAAGAACAAGTGGCATCATTCAACTGATATATTTGTCGTAAGAAGTTAACCAGATCTCTATTATGCTTATGGAATTATATTTACCTTTCTATCAAGATCATCTTTATTTCCAATAGTCTGAACATCAATGTACTGTAGAGGTAACAAAGCTCTGAACTATGAGCCAGAGTTCTTTGCATTTTTCCAAGAGTGATTTAAATGGCTCCTTTTCAGTAACACTCCCAGTAACTGCAGCACACAGGTTTTTAATCTGAAGTCCTTATTTCAGAGTTTTTATTTCATTACAAAGGATTTAATTTAAAGTTTTCCTAACCAACCTTGCCTTCTGAACTACCTAGTAACAACTAGTTACTAGTGCACAACCAGTTGTTGTGAATTGCAGGTAATCCTATTGTTCCTTTTGGCCTTCATACTGGCATTCATTTATCAATTTGGGATGGAGAATATTTAATTAAGCATGACTGTATTAAAACACATCATTAACACTTACATTAACTGTTACATATTTATTAAACCAGTATATGCCTGCTACTATCATTTTATCCTCATGCTTATTTTCTTCAGATCTGGGGATTTGTTTACTTTCCAACATTCAAAAATATTTACAGAAAATCTAGAAGTAATTATTATGAAATAACATTCAGTAATTATACTGAAAAAAATAATTCAGAGAAGAAAAAGTATGAATTATAATTTTCACATGCATTTTAACTCCAGCACAGTACTGGGAAATGCTCCAGAATACTAACCTACACTCCAATAGTCTGGACTCTGGAGTATACCAATATTTATGTGGATCCTTATATCTGATCTATATATCAATATCTCCATATCCATATCTATTCAAATGGTGACCTGTTCCCCTCTTCCCAACAAACACCACAATTTCACTTAGATCTAACACTGAGAGAGAAGAGGAGGGGTAATTATAGTGCATGGAGGTTTAAATCCTCTATACTATATCCTAGTGAGTAAGGGGATGGGGAGTCTGTCAGTAATGGACTAAGGAAAAATTCTTTGCAAGGCAAGCCATTTATTTTTTCCTTATTTTCACCTTTTTCCAATGAAGAAGTGTGATCCCCCCCTGTAGTTACTAAAGGCAAAAAAAAAATACCTTAGACTAAAGTTAAAAAAAATCCTCTGCCATTTAGAAGATATCCCCTTAAAGTCTAAAGGGAAAAAAATATTCCTTTGGGAGAAAGTTCCCTTCTTCTCCTAGTCTTAATCCTGCAAAATCCACTCCCATTCTCACAGAACACTGCTGGAAAAACTCCATTCTACGTAGCAATTTGGATATTTGGAGAAAGCAACAGTGTCTCTTTGTTGTCTTGTCTTCTCCAACATATCCAACATCTCCAATTTGTGTGTGTGTGTGGGGGGGTGTTATTCCTTCCTGGTCCTTCAGCATCTTGCTTGCTTTGCTCTGCTATATCCTTACTAAAACCTGTTGCTGAGATTTGAGCACAGCTTGTTGGACAAAACTAATTATTTTGTCTTATTCACATTTATACCAGATACAGCAGATATTCATTGATTTTCAGTGTAGTCTGACCAGTGCAGAAGAGATCAGAGGGCCCAAATTTCAGTTTGTTGCACAAAACTTATTATTTCATGTTATTCACATTTATATTGGATACTGCAAAGATATTCACTGAATTTCTAGATGAGAATTTTCATACTGCATGCAAGACACTCTTATATTTGCATGCACTGCATCCCACTATTGTCTTCCTTGTTCTATATTAATACCCTTGATTTTCCCTACCCCAGGCTATTTAGCTAATATTCAACTTGTTGGTTTTATTCATTATTCCAGTTTGTTAAGGTATCCCTGAATTTTGATGTCTTTTAACTGAACTTGCAATTTAGTTCCTATTTTTCAATTGTACTTTTGTCTTGCCTGGATTTGATTTCAACTTGTTATCCCACCTCCAGCTTATTTCAAACTTGGGCAACATTCAACATTATTAACATATACTAGTGAATAGTATACTAATAAACCACCATATTTAGAGCTCTTTTGTCTGTCCTCTATTTTTTCTGCATTTTAGACATAATCTTCCTGGTATATTATAACTGTTCTTATACTTTGCATACAATTTTATATTTTATTCTACAAGACTTAACAATGTTTTAACTTAAAATAACAATATTTTATGCTCCATCCATACTTTGTAATGCATGGGAACTTTCTAGATCAGTGTTTCTCAACCTTGTGAATTTTAAGATATATGGGCTTTAACTCCCAGAATTACCCAACCTATATGGGGAAATATTTAAATTCATTTTTAAATCAGCATTTAATTATGGCTGCTCTATCCAATTTGTGCATTAATTTGCAGAGGAAACACTGCAAATTACTGCATGAACACTAGTTTTAAAATAGCTACATATTTGTATACAAATAGTCCTTGACTTACAATTGAGCCCAAACTTTATGTTGTTGAGTGAGACAGTTAAGTGAATTGTGCTTTATTTTACGACCTGTCTTACCACAGTTAAGTAAATCACTGAAGTTGTTAAGTTAGTAATAATTGTTAAGTGAATCTGGCTTCCCTATTGACTTTGCTTGTCAGGTGATCATATATGATCCCAGGACACTGCAACCATCATAAATGTGAATAAGTAGCCAAGTGTGAAAAATGGTCAGTGCTTTTTTCAGTATCTTTGTAACTTCAAACAGTCCCTAAACTGTCGTACTATCTATTTAGATACATTTGATTTGAACTGAAAATTGGTAATAATTTAGAAAGACCAGGAGTTAGCAAATAAATAAGATACCTCTATCACCTGGATTGTATATTGTTTAGAATTGTTATAGTTCCATTTATTTTAATTTTTACTATAATTTAACACAAGGACAATATTAGCAAAATATTAATACATTTATTTTCTCTTTCAGTTTTTGTAATTTGTCTACATATTTTGCTGTCCAGACCTATGGTATTATTGAAAGGTAATTGCCAATGGGCTTTAGCTAATTTTATTACCAATGAAATTTGAGGGAGAGGGGAAATGAAATAGCTTTGGTCTCTTGTCATTGAACAGGCACAGATATAGGGAAGCTGTGGTCCTGCAATAAATTTTCTGGAACTTTTGGGGTAGAACCTACCGCTACAATTTCAACACGCATGCTTATAAAGGCCTCGGTGGAAAACATTAGAGGAATTTAATAAGACTTCTTTGTATGTAAACATAAAACAACTTAAATACATTGATACATTAATATATTTTGATACTGATTAATGAATACGTCTTCCTAGGTGTCTTGCAAAAGCTTACATAGTTCCTAAGAATGATGCTTTCAGGATGTAACTATCACCATTTTACAAACAGAAATCGCTAGAATTATATTGTTTTGCCAGTTTAATTCACTTCAATATGCTGTAGGTTAAAAAATTATATAATACACAGTACAGGACAGCTGAGTTGGTATCTAATGATTCAATACATAAAAACACATCTATGATACTAGTATGTACTTTTCCTAACAGGTGTCGTGGAAAAATGTATTTCAGATACATTTATATCATATTACAGGTCCTAGGAATAAATTTCATTCTTCAATTTTCAGTTAAATGAGACAAAAATTGGAAACAAGATCAGATAGAAATAAACTTCTAGAACACAGACTATCATAACTATATTAAATTTAAATGCATGAAAAATTAGCAGTGATGTTCCTTGACCATTCCCTGCCATTTTGATAACAGAAACAACTTGCTTTGTTCATTCATGTAGTATTTAAGTGTAGTACATATTTAAAGGTTTTTTAAAAAAATCTGAATTCAAGTTCCAAGAGATAAAATTGAACTTCCGGATAAATTCATTTTTCTTTTGAAGTCTTTTGAAGCAGGCACAAAATGGCTGAAAAGGCTGACCTCATTGATTTCTTAACACAGATGTGTCAGGTTAATGACCATTTATTATTTTATGCAGAGAACAGCTTTTTGCTTTTTGTAGAATTCAGGAAGCTGTGCAGGAAGATGGTTGCTTATTTAATACTGAAAGATGGATAAATCAAGGAATGTTTAATGTTAATTCTTTTCAATCCTATAATAGCATCTCCTGATCTGATATAGTATGATGGCGGAGTTAACATTAGGGAATATGCAGGGTTTGTGTTGAGAAGGCGTTTTAGATCTGTGTATCTCTAGAAAGGATTGTAATCCAGAGGTTTTAAAAGGGATATGGGATTATGCTGGGATGGTATCAATTGGAAATGATAAGAGAAATTCTGCAATGTCTATAAACCACTAATCTGGACTTTTTATCTGGATATTATAGCCTGGAAATAATTGACTTACTTTTTCAAGTTGTATGTTTATATTATAGAACTTGGCTATAGATAATGTTTTCTTAATATTCTGGGTGAAATCTAGCAGCATATATAGTCACTAGTTTTCTGATCTAATATTACCAATGGAGCCAGAAACAGATATGTCTATTAGATGATAGGTTTTGAAATAGGTAGTCATCCACTTACGATCATACGTGAGCCTGGAATTATGGTTATAAATTATGCTGGTCATTAGGCATGTCATCATAAGACCACACCCAATTTTATAACCTTTTTGCAGCAGTTAGGCAAGTGTGGAGGTCATGAAGTGAAGGCTGCAGTTGTTAAGTTTACATGGCATTCGTTAAGCAAATCCATTGTCCATAATGAGCGGGAGGGGGGTTTGCTAGAAGTTGGAATAAATGCTGGTTTCCAACAAAAAAGTCATACATCATGGTAGTATGACTGCAGGACATTGTAAATTCAGGGCAATTTCCAAGTGCCCAAAATATGTGACTTAGGAGGAGGAGGGGAGAGCCACTGGAACTTTGAATTCTGGCTGCAGGACTACCTGTACTTTGAAGTTAGTTGACTATTCATTGTCATTGATTGAAAAGTTTTTGCAATTAAGCATGTTTGATATTTCATCTCCAGTTAAGTTGAGATTTCCACTTCTTTCTTCTCTGGGTTTAGCTGGCAATAGATGAAACAAAATCTAACTGTTCTTATTGTAAAAGACTAAATTATCTTTCTGGAAATGGTAGGTATTACACAACAACTTATGAATGCACCAAAAAATTACTGTCTCCTCTCCTTTAATATTTTAATTGTTCTGATTATATTCATAAATAAACTATGTGTTTATATGCTACTTTTGTTACATTTAATCAGTTTTTTAAAAGTACAAATTATATTATTTTTCAGACCAAATTGGATTCATATTGCCGGTTGGAACATCTTGCTATTGACTTTATTTTGGGCATTCCTCATCTTCAGCTACTTCAGATATGTGAAGACATTCCGAGCATTCCCTTTTGTTGATCCCCTGAAGTCACTTAGGCCAACTGCCACTGAAGAAAAAGCATAAGATCAGAAGAAATATTGATTTATCACATTAGATGAAATAATATTTTCAGTGAATTTCTATGTTTAACTTATAAGAAAAAATATTGTTCAACTTTTTACTTTTCCGGAAGTTAATACAATCTTAAAAATACCTTTAATTATTATTATTGTGGATTTTAAACTTTGACATATTTTGCCTGCATAGATCATCTTTTACCATCCACAGCATACTTCAAAACTTTAAATTTAAATTCCCAGATTGTTACCTATGCATTTAGAGAATACTAAGGAGAATGCTAAGGACAAGGCAACCATAATTTATTTTTTTAACTTTTCTAACTTTTCCTATCTTTTCTTAATATACCTTCCCATTCTTTAACAGAAGTACTACCATAAAGGATAACTAGTATAAATGGAAAGGCTATATTACTATGTGCAGTAAATAATTGTCATTAGGTGGTAACGTAGATACATCTTTTCCATGTTGCCGAAAGGAAGTGTTTGAAGTCAATTTAAAATAAGAAAAGTAGTCCAATTTAACGCAATAAAGAATATTTAACCTCATTTTAATATATGTCAAATTGTCTGCCATTTACAATATGTAAATATGTCGATAAAAAGGTCAAAATAAAATTCAGTTGACTGATTGAGTGTTGTCAGCATTTTAAGTAAAATATAAGTCCATAGTATTTATTGCTTTACAGATGTATTTTACTATCTTTGTAATATATCTAAGCCAGAACATATGCTATTTGAATGGGAGGCCAGGAAAACCCAGAGATATATGCTAGACTGGGAAGTTCAAAAAGGTTCCCTACAAAGGCAAGGAAAACTGTTTCTCTGCTGCTACCAAGAAATGACATGAATGTGTCTGTACAGTTATGACTATGCTAAGTTAAAAGAAGCATATGTATTTAGAATATTATATACACCATATCTGTTCTTCAAAAGATTCTAGAAGACCTAGCTCTTTGCCTAGACCCTGGCCCAGGATGGAGCTTATACCTCTTAGAGAAGGTGAGCATGACGTAAGTGCTAAATTCACTCTCCTGTACCTACCATAATCTTTTATTTGTGGTTTTGTGTTATTTTTCAGTTGTTAATCTCTGTAAGCCATAGAGAATTGATAATTGAGCAACCCTAGAAATTTAAATGATAAATCAATGTACCAAATAATGGGCATTTACTTATTTGAGGCATATACAGTATATACCCTATTTTTCAGGAATTTAAGATAACACAAAATAATATTGCCTCTTCCTAGTCCCCATAACAAGCTTGTGACATAGGTTGATGTAGGAAAGAATGGGCTTGGAGAGAATGGTTGTCCTAGTGTCATTTTAGCTTTCAAAGTTGATGGTGGACATGGGTCCCTTTGCGTCTCTCCCAACATTTTTAACCATTATACTAGAGAGCATAGCTTATTAAATGACCTGGTTTCAATCCATAAATACTAAAGGGAAATTCCACATTTTGTACCAAAGAGAACTGTACAACCTCCAGAGCACATTATTAGTACTTCATGAATGAAACTCACAAGACCCTAAAACATGGTTTCATCAGTGATCCTGGGAGCACAAGTAGTGATAGAGTTGATAAAGTGGTTGATTTGATTGTGTTGCTGCTGCTATGGGGGTGGCGTGGGGTGGGCATTTTTATGGGGTTTTATTATGCAGTGGATTTTTAAATGTTGTAGGCCACCTTAAGTTACCTATGTGTGAGTTGGGTGGCTGTTGTGGTCTAGCAGGAGCCGCTGGAGCTGCCACCAGACTCCGACAGCGAGGGGCCCTATGAGTGGCCTCTGGAGAATGTGGGGGACCCTGGACAGGGTTCCGACTCTGAGCAGGGCGCAGAGAGATTGATTGGCCACCAGTTGGTGCCTGAGCCTTGGACCAGTGGGGAGGAGACAAGGGAGAGTGATCCAGAAGCCAGCAGTCAGTTGTTCCTGGATGCATGCCATCGAAGAGCTACTAGGAGTCTGGAACAATTACACAATTACAGGAGGTAATTGCGCTCAGCTGGTGGTCATTAGGCTCCTCTCCAGACTATAAAAAAGACTGCTGGTGCACACGGCCCTCTTGCAGAAGTCAACACATTGACTAAAGAGTTGTAACTACCTTGGCAGGCTGGATTTCTGCCAAAGTTTGTCTGAGTTGCTGCCAAGGTTTGTCTGAGTTGCTGCCAAGGTCCTTATCTGTTTGTTTGCTTGGCTTTCAGTCACCGAGATTTTGGTCTTGCTATTAAAGGACATTCTAGTTAAGCTTGTCTCGGCTTTTGTTACAGGACGGAGGAGGGGGTCAGAACATGTGGTTATATAAATTTGTTTAATAAATAAGTAAATAGGATTTCAGTCATAAATATTCAACATTTCTACTTCAGAGCTGAAAGTATCAGGTCAGAACGTGCCTTCAGATAAACAATAGTAAAAGGATATTTGCCATAAATCATGCAATTAAGGATACAGAAATGCATGTTAAAGAAATTTTTTAAAGTCATTATAAAAATAAAGATTTGTATATTTTCTCTTTAACATCTAGGTGATTATGAGCTTCCTTCTAGTGTTTTTTGAAATACACGGTACCTTGGTACTCATTTCCACAGAAATTGTGAATGTTGGTTTTGTTTTTAATATGTTGTCTTTGTCTCGTTCCCCACTTTCCCTTGTCTTTTGTTTTTAAATGTTGTAGGCCACCTTAAGTTACCTATGTGTGAGTTGGGTGGCTGTTGTGGCCTAGCAGGAGCCGCTGGAGCTGCCACCAGACTCCGACAGCGAGGGGCCCTATGAGTGGCCTCTGGAGGATGTGGAGGACCCTGGACAGGGTTCCGACTCTGAGCAGGGCGCAGAGAGATTGATTGGCCACCAGTTGGTGCCTGAGCCTTGGACCAGTGGGGAGGAGACAAGGGAGAGTGATCCAGAAGCCAGCAGTGAGTTTTTCCTGGATGCATGCCATCGAAGAGCTACTAGGAGTCTGGAACAATTACACAATTACAGGAGGTAATTGCGCTCAGCTGGTGGTCATTAGCTCCTCTCCAGACTATAAAAAAGACTGCTGGTGCACACGGCCCTCTTGCAGAAGTCAACACATTGACTAAAGAGTTGTAACTACCTTGGCAGGCTGGATTTCTGCCAAAGTTTGTCTGAGTTGCTGCCAAGGTTTGTCTGAGTTGCTGCCAAGGTCCTTATCTGTTTGTTTGCTTGGCTTTCAGTCACCGAGATTTTGGTCTTGCTATTAAAGGACATTCTAGTTAAGCTTGTCTCGGCTTTTGTTACTGGACGGAGGAGAGGGTCAGAACATGTGGTTATATAAATTTGTTTAATAAATAAGTAAATAGGATTTCAGTCATAAATATTCAACATTTCTACTTCAGAGCTGAAAGTATCAGGTCAGAACGTGCCTTCAGATAAACAATAGTAAAAGGATATTTGCCATAAATCATGCAATTAAGGATACAGAAATGCATGTTAAAGAAATTTTTTAAATTCATTATAAAAATACAGATTTGTATATTTTCTCTTTAACATCTAGGTGATTATGAGCTTCCTTCTAGTGTTTTTTGAAATACACGGTACCTTGGTACTCATTTCCACAGAAATTGTGAATGTTGGTTTTGTTTTTAATATGTTGTCTTTGTCTCGTTCCCCACTTTCCCTTGTCTTTTGTTTTTAAATGTTGTAGGCCACCTTAAGTTACCTATGTGTGAGTTGGGTGGCTGTTGTGGCCTAGCAGGAGCCGTTGGAGCTGCCACCAGACTCCGACAGCGAGGGGCCCTATGAGTGGCCTCTGGAGGATGTGGAGGACCCTGGACAGGGTTCCGACTCTGAGCAGGGCGCAGAGAGACTGGTTGGCCACCAGTTGGTGCCTGAGCCTTGGACCAGTGGGGAGGTGCCTGAGTCCTCCGGGAGTGGGCGGCATACAAGACAAACAAACAAACAAACAAACAAACAAACAAATAAATAAATAAATTTTTAATTAGTTTCAGAAGATGCTAGGAGTACAAAAAACACTGATTATCAAACAAACTTTTCCCAAAAGGAATCATATAATGAGTCACAAGGCAGTGACACTGACAAATTATAGCTTATGCGTTGATTACTATACAGCCGATGAATACCGGGACAAATTTTTTCACATCAAAAGTGCATTGATTACCTAGGTACCATTGTATAGTACTATTTCTGTGATGAAAGACAGACAGTAATATTTTCATTGGATAAGTCCACAAACCTGTCAGCGGGCAAAGGCCAAATATGTCCAAACTCAAAGCACAAAGGGTTTTTTTTGTAGCAGCAGCAGCAGAATAATTCCACCATAATTGGAACTACAACTTTGTTCTTCCAAGTATCTCTGTACCTGAGATAGGCAGAAAAGAAACAAGTATTGAGAAGGCAGTTGGTAGGAGTGAGCATTGGCAGCGACTTTTTTAAGCAGCATCTTCTACCTTGTCTATTCTAGGTACTAGGAGTTATACTGTTTATTTATTTATATCCCACCTTTGTTATTTTCACAAATAACTTGAAGCAGCAAATATATCTAACACATCTCCTATTTTCCCCACATCAGGCCAAATAACCTGCAGTAAATGGGCATGAGGAATCTGTGAATGAATGTTTACAAGATAGGTATTGATAGATTTCAGAATGATTTGTAGATTGGCAAAGGCTTTGGACCTCGAATTAACAATAGCTACTGCACCTTTATCTTCATATATTGTACTGCTGAAAGAAAAAATAATAATTTTCCGTATCTATGACTTTAATTATTTTGCACAAGAATTTGAATTCACTTCAGGGTTTTGGACTCAGTATCCTTTATCATTCTAAGCTCCTTGGAAGTCTCAGCTAATGAAAAATATGAAATCTGTTCTGGCAAAATATTCTGTTTCTCAAGAGTGGGGAACTCTAGTTATCTAGTCTCAAGAGTAAACACCACCTCACGTTACTTAGTTATCGACATAACACGTGACGGCAAGGTTGAACTCTTAAGGTTGATCAGTCGTGATCCTTACATATCTTTGCAATATGGAATTACACAGCAGCATTATATTGTATTTCACTGAAAACAGCTCAAGTTGTAGCGAACCCTTAAACATTCCAAGCCTTTTCCTCTGACAAAGTGGAATGCGGGTAATAGAATTCGTATTTCACCTATCGAGGAGCCCGCCATTCTGGGGCTTGGGTTCCTGCTGTAGTGTATGCTGGGAATTGTAGTTTGGCGTCCATTTGCCCCCAAGTGGAAGGTGCGGCTGGCTTGAGAGTATCTCTTGCAACGCTGGGACCGAGGTGGAAGGGGGCCACGCAGCTAATCCTCGAGGAAGGTTTACTGCCGCGATCTCTCGCCTAAAGACAGGCCGGTCGGATCAGACCAGCCAGGTCCCAGAAGCAAGAGGAGAGGCGGAGTCGTGCCGGCCGGGACCCGCTCGAGGCTCTCTCTCTCTCTCTCTCTCTCTCTCTCTGCCTCGCTTGGCGCGAGCGCGATTCCTGGGCGTGCAGCCCCGGCTTCCCTTTCCCCGCACTGAGGCGGCTCCATGCGGCTGGCAGCCTCCTCCACCTCCTCACACTCCTCCGCAAGAGGCAGGGCGAAAAGGCGGCATCCGCCCGCGAGCGCCCTGAGGCCGCCGCCGTCCTCGGCCTGAGAGGAACCCGCGTTTGAAAGGAGAAAGGATGGCGAACCAGCTGGTAGTCCTCAACGTCTACGATATGGTGAGTGACCGGGCAGGCGAGGGCTCCTCGCAGACGCTTCCCACCCTAAGCTCTTAACCCCGGCGCGTCTTCCGGGCCTTTTTCTTTCTTCTTCTTTTCTGTTTATAACCTTCCTCCGAGGATACTTGGCTTTCTCTCAACGGTCCGAAACAGCGAGTCTTCCGTTTTCGTGTTTCCTTCCTTCCCACTCTCCATCGAAGCCTTGGCGAATTTCGGCTTAGCTTCTCGATGTTCAAGTTAAGGACAAGCGGCTTCTTCCGTTTTCCAGAAGTTCTTGCCAGTGCAGTACAGATATCCTCCCTGATTGTCTCCCGCCCGCCGATCCACCCTCAATTTTCCAATAATTTAACCTGACAGAAAGATGCTATAATAGTTTGGAAACAAGGAATGGGCTTAGGAGGAACTGGAAAGTCCTAGCAACAAGTGTGTCTGATTTCACTTTTCTCCTCCTGGTTCTGGATTCACTCAGATGCTCAACCAGTAGGTGTAGTTTATTAAATTACTTTCTGTAAACCCCCTCCCCTCCCCAGATATATCTAAAGAATAATTGTTTTCATAATGAGTTAGCTGGGACAACAGTCCTTAAATTGTTTACAGTGGGAAAGCCTTAAATATACCATTACAGGCTCCCCCCCCCCCCCCGCCTCTTTTTTTTGTCCTTGGACAGAATCAAAAGATGGAGAGTAACAAAAAAGATCAATATATATTTCGTGGTGGAAAATATCTTTTCGAGTAGGTCAGCTGTTGCCTAATATCATGACTTTAATGTTTCTAAATTCTAAATTGTAACGTTTCTAAATTATAGCCTAGTTTCATGTATATGCAGGGAAAATTTGTGAGATATTTTACTCTTGTCTAATAAGAGTAAGACTTAAGGCTAAAGTTTTGCAATTTAGCCTTACTTAAGGCTAAAGTTTTGCAATTTATTTGGTGGACCATAAGTAAGTCAGAAGTTTCTTATCTCAATCTCATTTATTTTTTTCTTAGTGTTGCACACCGTTTTCCAACAGGAAAAACCAATATAGTGCAATAAAGGATGGCATGAACATAGATTTTGAGGTATGATAAATCTAGCTGCAATTGTATTTTTAAGGGCTTGGGAATTTGCTTCTATAACCATGTATCCTGTTCCTAGCATAATATATCTTTATCATATCCTTAATGCATGTCTGTCTGCTCACCTGACTTATTTAGTTGTATTTTGCTCTGGTTAGTGGTTCTAGGGCTTAGAAAAAAAACCAAGGTTTTAGCAAATATCAAAACCAATCTTACAAGCACAAAGCCATTAGAAATGGGTCAGAATGTTGAGTTAGGAATAGAAAATCTGCCTCTGTTAAAATTGTAATGGGTATAATATAGGATGGGAATAAAACCACTTGAATTCTTTGGAAAATAGGGAGTAATATAAATGTACAAAATATAGGAACATTAAAGAAATATTTCTAAATAAATCATGAAGAACAAAAATGTAAGCATCCATTTATTTTGGTACATAAAAGCTTAAAACATCTGGTACTTTGATGCTTCTAAGGTACTTTTAAGTTACAATTGCGTTCTATTCATACAGAATTTACAGAAAGTTTTGAATGAATGTATATAGGTAGTCCTCAACTTACAACCACAATTGAGCCCAACATTTCCATTACTAAGCAAGACAGTTGTTAAGTGAGTTTTGCCCCATTTTTCAACCATTCTTGCCATAGTTGTTAAGTGAATCACTGCACTTATGTTAGTAACACAGTTGTTAAGTGAATCTGACTTCCACATTGACTTTGCTTGTCAGAAGGTTGCAAAAGATGATCATATGACCCCAGCTAGTGGTGGAGTGCTGTCGGTTTAACAATCTGTTCAGTGAGCGCAGGCCTTGTGTGCATCTTAAAGCGCTTGAGCGCAGCACTGAAAATGGAGCATTTAGAAGCTCAGCTGTTTACCTTCCAAATCAGCAATGGTAAGTAAAGCAGCAAGGGGGGATCAGCTGTGCCGCAGGATTGAGATGAGGTAGAAACCAAGAAATAAAGGACAGATTAGAGTGGGAGCGAGGAGGCCAACTGATTGTCGGAGCTATCCGTTCACCCAAACCGGTCCAAACGGGCTGAATACCACCTCTGACCCCAGCACACTGCAACTCATAAATACATGCCACTTACCAAGTGTTTTAATTTTGATGACGTGACCATGGGATTCTGCAACGGTTGTAAGTGTGAAAAACAATAGAAAGACAAGGACTAGCTGTACTTTTATGCATTATTTTTTGTTGCAAATGTTTATTAAAACACTTATAGTTTACAGAAGTGTTTCTCAACCTTGACAGTTTGAAGGGGGGGGGGGTCTTCAATTCCCAGACTTCCTTAGGCAGCATGACAGTTGAAGTCCACACATCTGCAAGTTGCCAAGGTTAATAAACAGTGATCTACAATAGCATGAATTATTAAAAGATAGTGGAAAATAATAGCTACACATTTTCTTGACAAGGATATACATCTGGTCTTTATATTCTATGTCTTTGGCAACAGTCAAGCAGCATTATCAAGAAGTTGCAACATTGGAAGCTTGGAGACAGTTCATATCTTATCTTTTAACTGCTTCACATAGCAAATTAGTAATGAACAGCTGTAAATCCTAGACTTGTAGTACAACATTTCAGCAAAAACAAATCCTGTTTGTTTACTTGAGTTGGTTAACTTGCAAATTAATCCAATCTGATAAATCAGAAGGAAACCAAACTTAACTGGACAAAAACTGGATTTAACTGTTTGTGCGTGATGAGTTGTAATAAAATTAGGATATATTCCAGTTCTCTGTTGTCAGAGCAAATTAGCCTTCTACAAAAACCCTAAGTATTGCTATGGTGAAGAGGAGTGCTGGGGGGGGGGGTGTTTCTCTCCATCCCCTTCATGATTTGAACATTGCCTGGGGTCTCAATGGACTGTTTCAAGATTTTCTTTGTTCTGTAAATTAAAGCAGCTCTATTCATGGCTTTCTAATGTAAAGGTGTGTGTGTGTCTGTGTGTGTGTAAAGCCAAATGTAATGTTATAATCGCAGATCAGGTTCAACAGTCATCTTTCTGTATTTGATTGTCACAGTTGTGATTATCAACCATCTGCAAGATATCTTTGATATAGAGAATAAAGTATTGGAATTTAACCAGAAAGACCAGGGAATTACATTCCCACTACTATGATGCTAACTATGGATATGGATTCTCCTCTTTTTCTTAATTATAAGTGTGGACATGGTTTCAATATTTTATGTCAGAAACTGTTGTGACATAAATTACACAATTTTGAGAGAAGAGCAGAAAGGGCTCTTGTATACTAATTAAAACATAAATGGAGGGTGAAACATTATAATGACTTCATATTTTGTCCCCATAATTTTCTGTTTTTCACAACAGAAAATTCACAACATTTGTGAAATACACAACAGAAACTTCATAACATTTGAATACCTATTTGCTGAAACAGCCTTGTTGCTATATAACCATGTACTGGTGAGGAATATCAATCTTATGATCTACATACATTTTTGGAATGAATGTGACATAAATGTAGTGCAGCTTGAATCTTACAGAAGCTCTTTCCCATAGCATATCTCTTGCAGAAGCACAACCATATGTTTGCACTAGGGATGTGCATGGTGGTATGCAAAGTTTATCTTTAGCTATGCATTTAAAAGGAATTTAATTCTTCAAGGATCTGTTGGAAGGAAGGCAATAACTTACATAGTTTATCAAAATTATTTAGCACATGAGATTACATATTTGCTCATTCAAAACTGATGGGAATTTGCACATAGAAGTAAGAATGTTACTCTCCAAAATATAATCTAATAACTCCTGGAGAATTCTTTATATATAATTATAAAGTTATATTATTACTCATGTTTGTCATTACTATTCACAATAGCGTAGAATGATTTAGAGCTGAAACAGTACATTCTTTAAAGTCCATAATATAATATGTAGTGTGTAGTGTAGTACAGTAGTGTAGTGTAGTATAGTATAATATTCTTGCTTGTGCGATTATTCTGGCCTGATAATTCTGTGATCTTGAAATCTGAGACATGCATATAATTATAGAGTAACTGACATCCCAAGAACATGTTTGCTTTGCTTATCATTTATTTATAACATCGTACTTGGAGAGTAATAAAAACAAGTCCCTTTCTGAGGAGAAGGTAGTCTCCCTTGAGTCAAGCTCAACTCTCAGTTATTACACAGGCACATCCATGTTGTTTTGTCAAACAGTATAGAAGGGTTTACCACTATATTCTTCCACAATGTTTTTCTACTTCCTACACTAACCAAAAGCACTGGAAGTATCCGAGAGGCTGCCATCCAAATACTAACCATTTGTGATCCTGCTTCAGTTTTTTGGCATCAGGCACAAAAAAGATAGAATAGAGAATGTAGGAGAGCATGAGAAAGAAAAAAAAGTTTTTTTCTCCACTATAAGTATTCTTTATGGATAGTTCTTCAATTTCCTTGCATATGTAATGTATAACTTTAATTATAATTCAGAATATAATATTGGGCTTTCGAATAATTTTGCAATGGCTTCTTACAATAATGGGAGTTCTGAAAGGGACTTTTCAAATGCAAATTTCAGTGTTATTTGTTTATTGAAAATTAAAACAAAGCAAATAAGCAGAAAATTATTGGTACTTTCCAAATTGCATTAAATTTTTAATAGCGCACTCTCTTTCTCTTTTTTTCCCTCTCTCTCTCTCCCCTCTCCCTCTACATACATACATACACATGGTTTCTGCTCTTAATATATGTAGTGACAATGCTATTTCTAAATGTAAAACATATTTTACATGACACATAGCTTGCTATGTCAATCCGCATGGATTATTTGAGGAACAAAGGCAATACAATACTATTTACAACAAAATGTATTACTTAAAAATTATAACATAAATATATTAATTAAAAATCATAAATCATTTTCATAAAACTCATTTATTTAAAATGATATGTAAAAATATCTAAATCTTATGTATTTCATAGTAGTCTATATACAAAAGCATTGTTACTTTCAGATGTCTGGACTTAAACTCTCAGTGGGAAATCCTGGGGATTGAAGCCTATATGTCTTAAAAGTTGAAGAGGTTGAGAAACACTGTAATAGAATGTGCCAGGATGAAGTAGTCATATTCTGCCATCGTTGGGAAGAGAAAAATACCTCAAGGCAAGCAGCTGACTCAGTGACTTGCTTAATGAGGGAAAACAAGCTGAATTCACTCATAATGAGGAGCTGTAAACCATAGGTTACACATGACAGCATTGGGTTCCCATAAACTCACTGAACTAAAATTGAAAAAATAATTTAGCATGGTGTGGAAACTAGTAGTCATATAGAACTAATTATAGGAACACATATGTTTTTTGTTTGTTTATAGCTTCTTTCTCAGGTAGTTCCAGGTGGAAAAAGCCATTGTGCCTTGTACAATGACATGGTAAGCTACATTTACCAACGAGTAACAGCTCATTAGTTCGCTCTGGCACACAGGAAGATCCAGGGATCTGACTAAGCCATTAGTCTAACTTGCTATCTGAATAGATGCAGTTATTGGGTAAGTTGTTGTGGCCGAAAGGCATGAAACTCAAGAAAAATATGACTTCCCCTTTGAGACATCTTGCTGGAAAAAGATTTGAAACTGATTGCTGGCTAAACTGACAGCTTGTCATGATGAAGGTGAAGAATCGAATAAAAAAGCAGATTTCTGAAAAAGGACCATCCACAGGGCAGGGCAAAGAATTAAATGGAAGTTGAGTATAAACAAAACCACTTTGCAAGTCAAAACAACCAAAAGGACTGAAAACAGAGGAAAACTGCTGGATAATATCTCTTCTAGTTATGTTGGATTTGGCTATAGTAATAAGGAAATATGACATGAGAGAAAAGCCAGTAAGAGGTTATTTTCTCACATAGACGTAAGAGGATAATGAAAACTTCATGAATTGCCAGACACTACAAATATACTGTATTTTTTGGAGTATAAGTATTCCCTCAAAAAAGAGGCTGAAAATCTGGGTGCACCATATATACTGAATATAGCACTTTTTGCCTCTCAAAACCCCACCCCCTTCACCAAAATGGCCATGCATAGCCTTTAGGAGCCTTGCAGAGTGCTCCTGGGGGCTGGGGAGGGCAGAAATGAGCAAAAAATGAGCCATTTTTTGTTTGTTTTGCCCCCCCCCCTCCAGTCTTCAGGAACACTCTGCAAAGCTCCTAAAGGCTATTCATGCCCTTTTTTTTGAAAAACAAATGAGCATTTTTTGCTAATTTTTGCCCCCACACCACCACCCCCCAGGAACATTCTACAAATCTCCTAAAGGTTATTCATGCCCTTTTTTAAAAAAAATGATCCTGTTTTTATGAAAAATGGGCCTTTTTGGGACGTCTGCAGAGTACAAAAATGTTTTTTTTTATTTGCCTCTTCAAAACCTTGGTGCGTCTTATACTCTGAAAAATACGGTAACTACTGTAAGTAGCTATACCATTTTCTTTTTTTAAAAATAGAATTTATTTTTATTTTCAAAACAAACCACAACACATAAAATCTTCCTTCTTTACTGTGGAAAGTGTATCAGTTGGTTACAAAAGGTTTCATGCATCTCTTCCACAGTCATCAAGCATAATTCATATTAACTCAAGTATTTTAACTCAAATATTTATACATGTTACCCTTATACCTCCATTTTTATTTGACTATAATTGTTTAAATGTCCTTCATCATAAAATATACCAAGATTTAATACATAACCACATACTGACATTTCATTTAATATTTCTAAAATCTTCCAATAACATTGAATCCATAATATTTAATGACAAACTTTTCTAATCCTCCTTTCCAAATCACTGTTGGCAATTTTCATCATATATAATATAGGTTGTCATCATTATCCCTCCTTTATTTGACTATATCCTGTATTATAACATTTTCCCCCTAATAATCAAAACTTAACTGTATCTAACTTAATTCTTTTTTATTAACCTTTGTATATAATCCAAAAGGATTTCTAATCTTCCTTTCATGGGTATAATTCAATATTCATATTCAATTATTACTTATCATAACACTACACATTGTATACACATTGTATACATTATTATCATTATCAATTATTTCTTTAACTATATTTATTATCACTAAATTTCACTAAGTTTAACTAATTTTAAGTTATATTCTTCCATCTATCAACCTGTATCTTTCCAATAACAAAACAATCTCATATCTTCTGCCATTTGTGGTACCAATCCTCTAGTCATCTACTTGATCAGTTTTGTATGGACTCGTCTTAGCAACTCCTTGCTTATAAGATCTCTCATACAATCTTGATGCCCTTTTTCTGTTTCCTTATTCATTTTGTCTTTGATTGTCAGCAGTGTTATCAAAACTTTTACTAGTTGAATTTCTTTCTTTAAATCCATAGGTTCTTTAATCTTCTTCTATATCTTGACCTTTGAAATAGATTTCCTCTCCATTTAATTTCTCTTTCTTTATTCCATTCTTTCCATTTTCAGGAACAAACCAATTACCATAGATACCAGCAGGTTTAGTCTCTTTATATTCATTTTCCACTTCATTTTTTTGAGTTTCAATCATCCCATTTTGCATTTGATGAACATTTTCAATTTTTTCATCATATTTTCTTGTTATGTGCTCTAGGTATTCCAGTTTTTTCTCTACTATATTTGATAATTTCTGTAGTTCTGAAAACATATTTTGCAAAGTCAAGACCTCTATTTTTCCTTAGGTTTGTGTCATTCTGACAAACACAGCTACTCTAGCTTGAAAGATCAACAAAATTAAAGTAGATTCACAAAGAACGCTGCTCTCACTTCTCCCTGGTTGAAAACATTCTTCAAAGGGACATCTGTGCACTCTTATCAGTCTGTAGCCAAACATTAAAGCCTTGTGGTGCCAAGTCAAAGCAATCCGTGAAAGAAAAAAAAAAACATTCCATTTTGAATACACAAAACTCCGATCAACAATACCTCCCAGCCTCCAAAGCGGAGACACTATTAAAGAGTTTCTTTTGTATTTTTTTTGTATATCAAATTAGAAAAAGAGATCCAATCTTTAAATGAATTAGAAAAATACCCACAGCAATAAAAGAGGAAAACTTTTGTCTGCAAATTACAGAAAGTCACAAAGAGAAGGTAGAAGAAGAAAACTTAATCCATCCGTTTCAAAAGGTTTGCATAGATTCGATCCATGTAAATAACATTTAAAAAGATAACCACTGTCCAAAACCATTCCAAATTCAATTCCGCCGCTTGATTCTTCTATTCTTTAATTTAAATTGGTTTTTGAGTTTTTATAGGCAGTCTCTTTTTTTAAAACAATAAAAATTCCTCACCAGCTGGAAACACTTTCTCTTTCTGTATCCTACCGTTTTGGAGCTGCCCCGACTTTGTCAGTCTTGGCTGGATTTTTTGTCACTGGCTTGAAGAACTTCTCTTGCTTCTTTCGAGGATTTTGTGGTATCCCCGAGATCAGCAAGACGTATTCTTCCTGTTCACCGTCTCTTTGGGACGGTTTAGATCCGTTTGGACCACCCAGTGGCAAAAGTGTTGACTGTAGTCTCAGAGCATTGAGACCACACACCCATCTCGTTGTGACATTGGCTCCTCCTCCCCAGTAGCTATACCATTTTCTGACAAAGGGGAAATTAAGGATTTTGCTCAGAACAAGGTTGAAGATTAGAATGATGTCGCTGCAATTTGTATCTTGTGGAAATAACTGTACATATTCTAAAACAATAAGGATTTCAAATTCAAGGAACAAAAGGCCCAGTTCTTTCCAGATTTAAGTCCTGGTACCTAAAACAAAACAGCTTCAATTGATCACATCATGAAGAATTCTGGGATTCCTTAAAAATGACATTTTCATTCAAAATCATGATTAAATTGGAAGATAGATTCTTTCCTGCCTATTATTCCAGCCATGCAGCAGAAATCCTGAAGGAACTAAAGCTAAAATTCCCAGGTATTCTAATTTCTGAAGAATCAGGAGCAAAAAGGATAAAAGAGAATCACAGAATTGGGGGAGGGGGACACACCATATATCTATTTTCTATATGGCAAAACCAAGGCTTTAATGAAAACTCAATACTATATTTGGGATTACTTATTTTTATTTGTGCTAGCTGTAGTCAAAACACTCTTAGTAGAAATAGCAAGAGCTCAAAAAGGAACTCCAAGGATGTAGCAACTTTTATAGTTAAAATGATGAGTGGGGTTGCCTTTCTATAGTCTATCATCCTGGAGTGCTTTAGTTACTGTAATCCGTGTCATTTTTGATACTACAACATGATAATTATTGCAGTCTTCCTCCAAAGAAAAACCATAAGTAGTCCTCGAGTTACAACCACAATTGAGCCCAATTTTGGTTGTAAGTCATTGTAACTGGTTGCTTTGCTCAATGACCACAATCCCAGCTCTCCCCATTGCAGTTGTTAAAGCTACCTCACAGGTCATTAAGTGACCACAGAGCTACCTCAGGATGGAGAATGGCTTGGAAGGCCACTGGAATGTGGAAAACTGCCATGGGCCAGATGGCCTCAACCAGCTAAGCCCATCAGCACACATATTGCCTTCCTTCCTCCCCCCCCCCACTGCCCCCATCCCAAGAAACCTGACCTTTCCTCTCCTACACCACCACTGTCCATGCCTGAGTCTACTTTGCTTTCCCTTTCTCTGCATCTGCCAAAAGGCACAGCTATCCAAAGTAAGGCTTGGCTAGAAAGCTAGTGAAGACAATTTCCTTCAAACCCAGAGAGGCAATCTTTCTCAAAGCTGGACAGGAAGATGAAGTCGACCAGCAAAGAGGTGGATGGAGAGGGAAAAGACATGTGCGTCACTGGACCTAACTCACTGAGGCCATCCGGCATGTAGTAACTTTCCGGGTGTCAGTGGGTGTACCAGTCAAGGCCTCTTGGCTCACAGTAATGGTGGTGGTGAGTCAGTCATCTCACAGTGATGGGGGTGGGCATACTGCAAAATGCCCAAATTTTGATTGCATGACTACTGGGGCACTGCAACAAACAAACTTCGGCCAGGTGTCATAAGTTCCTTCATTCATGACTTTCATAATTTTGAACTAGCAATAGCAGTAGACTTATATACCGCTTCATAGGCCTTTCAGGCCTCTCTAAGCGGTTTACAGAGAGTCAGCATATTGCCCCCAACAATCTGGGTCCTCATTTTACCCACCTCGGAAGGATGGAAGGCTGAGTCAACCCTGAGCCGGTGAGATTATACAGTAAAAGAAAGGTAATCTAAATGTTTACAATGATATAGATACAATTTGTGTTTATATTTATTCCCCCATTCAAAACTTATAGGAATAAAAAGAGGTACAGTTTTCTAGCATACCTTGCATTAGTTAATTAATTTTAATCACGTGTTTCCATTTATTAGTTGAATATACTCTCCATCTTATACTTTTAATATTTCCTTCTCCTTTTAAAATGGTTCCTGAACAATAAAATGGAAATGTCCTAAGATGCAGTTTATTTCTCTTTCCCCGACAGGTGTAGAATTAAAGTTTGTAGACTGTGCTTAAGAGAGCTGGTAAGCTAAACATTTAATTAAATTGCTTTTGCAATTTCTTTTATATTTTGGAAGATAGAATGCCTCCAGTTTAAGAAGCAGGCTCTCCCTTCTACTACAACACAGCCACCATCTCAGCTTTGGCTTCTGGGGAGGTTGTAATTGCACTATGTTATGGAGTAAGGCTTCAAGCCAGAAACTATTTATTCTCTCCCACTTTGTGGCAACTCTTGCTGACACCCAATTCAGTTGGGAAAGTCCAGGTAGCTTTGAAATTTCATCTGATATTATTCCTTAGGAAGTAGTCTATTTTAAGATTCTTATCACATTAAAGTATTTTTCTCAAAATTTTAAAATAAGTTAGATAAAACCAAGAGGAAATAGAGCAAGATCAAGTAAAAGAATAAAAGTTAAAGTTAAAAGAGTAAAAAAGGTAAGTTTGAAATAGACAAGAAATTAATTGCAGTTTTAAACTGCTTGAGACTGACAGTGTCATATTTCAGATACCCTATGCCGGGTGTCGGCAACCCAAGGCTCCAAAAATGCATGTGGCTCTTTGACCCCTCTCCTGCGGCTCCCTGCCAACCTGGTCGCACAACCTGTTCTCTGCCCCAAGACACTGGCCCAACCCGGCCATGGCCAAAACCAACCTTGCTAACACAAGGGCTGGTGAGGTGGGAATGGGATCAGGAGGAGGGTACAATGGAAAGGGGGACAGGTGCTGAGGAGTGAGCATGAGCCACGTCGAAGATGACTCCTCCTCACACGATCCTCTGGCCAGTTGTTGTGGGGCCAGGAGATACCCTCCTCAAGTCAGTGGCCAGGTTTGGCCAAAGCGCAGCAAAGGTGTGTTGGGTGGGCAGGTTGACCGGCTGACGGGCAAGCATCTTAGGCGAGGGTTCTCCGGCTTTCTCCAAGCCTGATCTCCGGGGTGGGCATGTGAGGTTCGATGGGGTGAGCCCCCTTTTCCCGCTGTCCTGAGCATTACTTCTTCAGTGGAGTTGATCAAAAAGCATTCTTTCGGTTGTAAAAGTCCCCTGTGCGAGATTTAAAGCCTCCCCAAGGACACTTTTCAATCAACATTGGCAGTGGCGCTGCTCCACTTGCTTGAGGAGAAAATCTCTGCTCATGCGCTCCATCCCAGCCCCTCAACAGCCAGCCAGGGGATTGTGTGAGGGGGGGGTCGTCTTCGGCGAAGCCATTGCCGTGGCTCGTGCTCATTCCTCTGCCAGCCCAGGTTTTCCAAAAGTTGCCAAGAAGAAAAGGATTAATGAAGAGCCCCAAGGAGAGGTCGCTGGGTCGACTCAGCCTCAGCTTTCTGAGACAGACAGACAGACAGACAGACTGGGGTGGGGGAGAAAAACTAATAGAGATATGAGAAAATGATGAAGGGAGAGAAAGAGAGAGGAAAAAAAGGGAAACAAATAGAGAAGGGGGAGAGAAAGAAAGAGAAAAGGGAGGAAAAAGAGGAAAAACAGAAATGAGAGGGAGGGAGAGAGAGAGACTTATTTCCCACAGAAGACACCGAAAGCCACAAAACCTGGATAGGCATGGCGGGCGGGTCATGTGACTGGGTGGGAGTGACATTGAGTTGGCCATGCCCACCCAGGTTTTGTGGCTGCTGGTGTTTTCTGTGGGAAATTGGTCCAAATGGCTCTGAGTGTTTAAGGTTGTAGACCCCTGCCCTTGGCAGAATCTAACAGCTTCTTGTTGATTCAAGATACGGGTTTCAAATCTTCTGATACTGCTGTCATTCTTTGGAGATCTGATTGAGATAAAGCAGTATAAGCAGCTAGAATGACAACAAATACGGGCTATGTGGAAAAGAAGCATATGTTGTTACCAGATCTATCTTTTAGAAATACCAAGAATTTCATCAAGCTTGTCTCCTTATCAGACAAGCACTAAGGACTTTATTTCTGTATCATGCAGTATTTGGCATATTCTTAGAAATTGGTATGAGGTAATTGTGTAATCCTGGAAATAATGTTAATTGTCTCAAACAAGCCTTTAACCATTTAGAGGTAATACCTCTACAATACTCTACTCATAAATGATTTATTAATCTGGAGGGTCACTGATGGGTTACATAAATTTCTTGTTGACTTCTTGGCAGCTTCAGAGACAGAAAGAAAGAGAGATGTATGGAACATTGACAGGTGCCCACTAGGAATCCTGATATGATGGTTTTGATTTTATTTTTATTGTTATTTAGAAAATGTATATGGCTGCCCATTTTACATATGAAGTTTGGTTGGCCAAAAACAATGGTTGGCTAAAAACAATTCAAAATAAACATAAAAATAAAAAAGCCGTATAAACCAGACAGAATTAAAATAATAATACAATAACTGAGACAATATATAACAGACACTCAAAGTAAATCTGACATATCTCTGGTTCATCTAACATCCATGTCCAACAAATAGAGCAGGGGTGTCAAACTCATGGCGGCATGATGTGATATAAGGGGATTTTTTTCCCTTCGCTAAACCGGGCGGGACAGAGCCAGCACGTAATGCATCCAGCCCGCAGGCCACAAGTTTAACACCCCTGAAATAGAAGAAAAAGCAGATTTGCATGACGTTCTGAAAATCCCAGAGAGCAGAGACCTCTGGATTTCAGAGGGAAGACTATTTTATCAACCAGACATCAGAACAGAGAAGCCATAACTCCTTGGTCACAGTGCCATGCCTTTAAAAATTTTATTTAAGGTTTTTGATGAGTAGTTTTGTTAACAGTCTTGAATATGATAGCTTTGTTACATATTTTTATTCTTTTTTATTTTTAATACATTTAATGTAAAAAAAATTTAAATAAATGTTTTTTAATTTTAGTTTAAAACAGGTACACATCTTTCTTTACATCTGTAGAAAATGTATCAATCAATTACAGATAAGTTTTAGTACATCTCCTCCACAGTCAACCAATATAACTCATATTAACTAAAACATTATTATATATCCATTTTCATTTAACTGCAATTATTATTTAGAAATATTGATGAAAGAAATAATCTTGAACAATCCCTGCCCACACCAGTGGGAGAGGAAAAAATAAAAAAAAAGAAAGGACAGATAAAAAATAAAAATTAAAATAAAACATAAAAAATAAAAATAATACAAAAAAAGACAAAAACGACAAGAGACAAGGCAGGAAAACAAAACAAAACACAGGTGTCTATCATGAGAAAAAAAAGAAGTATATCAACTGGTTACAACATGCTTTGGTGCTTCTCTTCCATTAACTCATATTAATTCAAATATCTTAACTTGAATATTTACCATATCAACATCATTATACCTCCAGTTTTAATTACCTATGGTTATTTAAACATCCTTCATCCTTAGCTATGCATTACATAATTAATCCATAACACATGCTGACAATTCATTTACTTATTTGTAAAATCCTCTATTATCATCAAATCCTCATATCCTATTTTAGCTGGACATCCATAATATTTAATTATATCATATATCATAACATTTTCCCAGTGTTGATTAACATTTGATTGTATGTACTTTATTTAGTTTTTTAATAGTGATAATTATTGTAGTTAATACTCTTTATGTATAATCTTCCAATTGTTAGTTGTTATATCAACTCCACATTATATACATTACTATCAATATCAATTATTATTCAACTATATCTGTTACAAGAAAAAGCAATTAGGTTTAACTAATTTTCAATTGTATTCTTCAATCTATCAGCCAGTTCCAAATTATATATATTACTATCCATATCAGTCATTATTCAGCTATATCTATTACACATTAAGGTAATCAGATTTAGCTAGATTTTAAATTACGTTCTTCCATCTATCAGCCAGTGTCTCTCCAATAGCAAGATCTTCTCCAGCCAATTGCCATGCGTTGGATAAATTTACCAAATGTTTTCATAAGCAAATCCAGACAAAGATATTTTGGCACCTTTGGACTCTGAATGTCAGTGATGAAATAATAATGTTGTCCTAGGCTTGCAAAATTTTCCAAATTAACTTTAATTCTCAAGGGTGGATTTTCCATTCCTCCTGCACTCTGTCTTTTTACATGAGTCTTCTTTATAACTCCCCCCCTCCTTTCTTCCTCTGAGATAGACCACACACCATTTCTCACATTTTCCGTTTGTATTTCAGGAGCATTTAAACATACAACAATCTCAGTTTTTGCTTCATATTTTAAAATCAGATGATCCAATTTTCTTTCCAGTCTTTGATAAGAATCAAAGAGTCCTCTACATGCGGAAAAAAGTATCTGAAATGAAATCTTAGAGGTATTTTGGGACGCCATGATGTGTGTCGCAGTTAAAAATTGCAAGCTCTTTTTTTTTCCCACAGACTTCTTAGTTTCTTACAGGCTGTGCAATCTTATCTGATCGTAAACAAAGCGAAGTAATAAAGTAATAAAAGTGTCAAATCGTGACGGACTAATTAGTAGAAAATAAATTTTACGATCCACTTAGGGAGATTCAGAGGGGGGAGGATGTCGAGGAGTTTCTTGAAGCATTTAAGAAGTAAAGTAACCACCAGCCATAAATCCATTAAAAAAAGCCAATTCGCCGCTAAATTTTCCTGTTCTTTGGTTTCAGTTATCTTAAGTTTTTAACGCAAACAGTCTCTCTTGGATAATAAAATCAGCTTACCAGATGACATCACTTCTACCATTCTTAGGGGCAACCTGCAGTTTCAGTTAGCACGCAGCTAATCCAAAAAGGAATTGGCACGAGGAGTTAATACCGCCTCCCAGAGACTTGCGGGTGTCTCTGAGGTCCTGGGTCTCTCCTCACCTTCACTGTCGTCTACGGGACAGCTAGAGTTCAAAGAACCCGTCCAAAAATCCTTCGGTATAGAGGAATTTCAGGAGTAGCCTGAAACGCCATCTTCTCACTGCTAAGCCCCGCCTTCTTCCCTCACATTTAATGTAAATTTGTTTAATCTGTTTAAATAAAAAAATTAATAATGATAATTATTTATATTACATTTTTTTCTAAACTAGTTTTGATAAGTGTGTTTTTTAAATAATGAGCTTAGTTATACTGAATTAATTATATAATTGGATATGCTAGGAAGGCTCAATTATTTGGATTTTTGATTATGTCTAATCCAAACTGGACATAACTTTTAGTCCAATTGCCTCTCTAATAAATAATACAAGTAGGGCTTTTAAAAAATTATAATCACATATGGCCTTGACCATGCTTTTCCTTAAAAAAGGTCTGACTTTGTATAGATTGGGATGCTAAATGAATCTGCTAATTGAGAGATAATTGAGTTTGCTTTCTCCTCCTGCACTCATCTTTTTATCATGTTTATTGTTATTACAGTAACTATTGTGAATCTCTCAAAAACCATCTAGAGTCATTGACAAGGGAATTTGCCTTAGAAATTGAAATTACAAATTGTGTCATGGAACATTAAAAGACTAAGAGGATAGTCCTCAACTTATGGCTGGTTGCTTAGTGACTGTTCAAAGTTCCAGCATTTGGGGAAACTGAAGTCATGTGATCACACCTTGAGCACTTGGCAGCCAAGCCACATTTACAGCCATTTGCAGCTACCTGTAGTCCCTTGACCACATTTTATAACAATTTTGCCAACACCCAGCATTTACTTCTGAGTTTTGGCAAAAACTGACCTATACCGAACCATGGGTTATGGCTTCAGTAGTCACTTCATGACTGCCACAAAAAAAATTATAATAATGTGTTGGTCATGTGACGATTTGCTTTATCATTGTTACAAGTCACAGTCACGATTGGCAGGCTCTATTACTGTGTTAGCTAGAGAACTATGGGTACCTGAAGAAAGGCAGATGTTTTATAGACTGAAATGATATCATTTCTTTGCTTATACACTACAGTCTTCCAAATGAGAAAAAATATTAGCAAGAAAATGGGATGAACAGATGAGTAGAAATTCAAAATCTGCCAGAATCGAAATTATATTGAAAACATTTTCTAGTTTTATTGTGAACAAAAGATTTTAGAGGTCATTATATAATTTTAGTAGCCAAATGCGGACATTTTCAGATGATAGGGTTAAATGTTAATGGTTAATTGAATCAGACAAAAAATAAATCTGATGTACAGTATTATACAGTTATTTTGATAATCTCTTTACACTACAGGTAAAGCAGGTGATAGTTGCCACATAGGCTTTTAAATTAGTTTTGCACCAGAATAAAATTTCAAAAGAGAAATGAGTCCCCCAAATCATAATGTTCTCTGCACATCCATCCAGAAATTTAATTTAATGGACATATGAATGTTTAATTCCAACAGGCTACACTTGCCTGTTTTTAAATCACTCCTCCTGGATATGTTAAAGAATTAATGTTTTATATTTTTGATGGTTAATATAGTTGAAATATACAAGATTGATTCAGTTTGAATTTCTAATCACATATCCACAGTAGTGTTATGTATAAATGTATCCCAGTTAGTGGCATATGGTACTGGTAGTCCTTGCTCACTGACCAGTCATTCAGCATTCATTTGCAGTGTTCTTGCAATCACATGACCACAATTCAAGTATTTGGTAACCATCATGCATTTATATAAGCTTTATAGCTGGCCAATGACAAGCACACCAATGGGGAAGCCTGCTGGAAGTCGCAAATGTCAGTCATGTGACGTAATGCTTAACAACCATGAGTGATCTGTTTCATGACTGCAACCAGAACTGATGTTGTAAGTTGGGCATGGTCACGTTTCACTTTATAACCACATCGCTTTGGGACAGAGTTACCAGTGTCAGTTGTAGTTGGTACAGGAAGACTTCCTGTATTTTAATACTAATACATCAAGATCACGGGAAGTAGTAATATCATTCTATACTGCACTAATGAAACCATCTTTGGAACACTGTTCGGTTCCGGTCACCACGATACAGAAAAGATCCTGGGGCAGAGCATCACAGAAGAGCAGCAAAGATGATAAGGGATCTAGAAGTTGAATCATACAATGAACGGCTAAGACAACTAGGTATGTTTAGCCTAATAAAGAAAAGGCTCGGGAGACATAATAGCAATTTTCCAATACTAGAAATGCTATCACAGGGAAGACGACATCAATCTAATCTCTATAGCTGAAGGCAGGACAAGAAGCAATGGGTGCAAACTAATCAAAGGGAGATTCAGCCTGAAAATTAAGGAGGAATTTCCTGACAGTGAGAATGATTAATCAGTGATACAACTTGCGTCCTGGAGTTGTGCTCTATCGTGGAGGTTTTCAAGAAAAGATTGGACAACGATTTTTCCTGTATGATAGAAACACCTGCTGCCTTGGGCAGGGGCTTGGACTAGAAGGCCTCCAAGGTCTCTTCCAGCCCTATGATTCTATGAATTCTTTGTGGGAAGAATTGTAGTTTATGGAACAATAAAAGAAAGAGATACATTTTTTTTCCAAATCAAATTGCAGTTCAAATCATTTTGGGGATAGTTTGAGATACCTTTAAAGCATTTATTGTAGTAAGATAATAACTATGCTTCTGGATCAAAAGTGTATTGAATCACAAAATAGAAAAGTTGAATTATATGACATATGGAATATGGTTTAAAACCAATGAAATGAACATATTGGGGATGAGGAGAGAAACCTGGGTAATGTTAATTTCTCATTCGAACAAGGTAAAATAACAGTTTTAGTAAGGGGTTTTTCAAGAACACATTACCCCAGCTATAATGAGACTAACTTTCAATGCTTTGAATTATATAAAACTATATATTCTATACATATCCTTATAGCTAGTCAGATAGATAATTATTCAGATATAATACATCTTTCAGAAGTTTTAGATACAGAGCCAGAAGAGCTGGCTATATGCTCAACATTACAGCATACAGTATCTGATGCTGTTGATAAAATGAAATCTGGAAAGGTCTCTGGATGATAGGTATTAAAAATTGTACAAGAAAGTATCTCTTACACTTCTGAAATTATTTCGGGCATTTTATTAAAGTAAAGCTCTGCCAGTTTCCTATTATAAAGATTTTTATCACTATAATTTTGAGGGCAGATAAGGATCTCACCTAATGTCCAAGTTATTACCCCATATTTCTTTTAAATGTTGATGCTAAGATTTCAGTAGCTATGTTGACAAAATATTGATTGCAATAATTCGGGGAACAAGATAAAATTTGTGAATACCAAGCTAGAAAGTGTTTTGGGGTGAAGTGCAATACCAAAAAAGCCAGGATGTCTGGATCTATGTGCCTTGCCTATCTTTAATTTCAGCTCATTAAAATAAGATGTTCTTGCTAATGTCAGTGACTTCAAAACTTTGTACAATAATTGAACATTCTGAGTGTGTTCTATGAATTTATAAGAGTTATAATAAAATTACTAGAATTTATTTTATGTTAGTAGTCACTTTGTGTTGAAATTGCAAACAGCTTGTTTAAACATGTCCATGTCTACAACCTGCAAGACATTGAACAGTAGATGTCTAATTTCATACTCTCTCTACTGGTCTTAAATACGCCTAAGGCTGCTTACCTTCATTGCGAAGTCAAAATGTGAGTTGTAATAATGCTTATGCAGCTGCATTCTGATTTGTACCAATTATATTCTATCTGAGAATTCAGAAGGGAGGTCTATTACCTTAGGACAAGCCATTGGATTGCACTCTTAGCAGCCTATTGTGATTTCAATCACCATGAATTAGTAACACAGGGAAGGGCTGATAGTATTTGCTTTTATCCAGCTTTTGACAAATGAATTAAGTTCCCCTGCCTTCTCAGTCTTCAATTGCAGCAGTAATTGAACAGCTCATTGCCTCCCTTGCTGAGGGCTGCTAACACACAAGCAGAACTTCACTGTGCTTTCTGTGGCGATGCAAACTGGGCAAAGAAAAACCAAAACAACAAGACATAGATTTAACAAGTATTTCTAGTCTGCTTTTGAGAAATAAAAGATATTCAAGAAAACTTGATTTAAAGTTTTCTGCAGTTTTTGGAAAGTTTGGAATAAACGTTTGGAACCAAATGAATTCTAGAGGAAGCTCTGTTGAAAACATAAGAAATTTCCAGAGATAGGTCATCATATTGAAATTCATTGATTTACATCACTTGCTCAGTGAATGTTCAGTAGTGTTTAACAAGAGGGACTTACAATCAGTCCTCAGAATTCCAGCTGATGCAGTGTCTTCTCAGTCAAGCAAAATCAATGGGGAAACCAGCAGGTGTTCACAAATGGTGACAATATGATGGTCTTGCTTATTAACAACATGTGGGGATTCTCTTAACGATGAAAACTGGGATTCCCACAATTGGCATTGCTAAGGTTACATTCATGATCTAGCACCTTGTGACTATTGCTGAGCGAAGGAAATTCTGGTCTCAATTGTTGTTGTAAACCAAGATTAAAATGTGTTCATTTTGTTATCACTGTTGGAATAACCACTTTGTAACACCTATTTGAATATACTTTATTTGATAGATTTTTTTTGTAGTCAAAATTAGAAATAATTGATACGTTTTAACATTTATATTTCTTTTATAAAGCACTTAATCTTAAATCATCTGTTATACTTGATTTTCACATCAGATAGATTTTACATAGATTTCTGAATGGTCATTACAGGTTTTTTTTTGTAAATTCATCGGTAATGTTCCTAGAATTATTCTCAATTATTCTTACTGGATATCCCAAAATCTAATTGTAATTCATCATCTTTCTATCATTATGTGACCTAGATGCCTAAACAGTAAAAAGTACAAAGTTTTAGGTGATTAGAGCTCTCGAACATCTAGGTGCTCCAAACCTAAGTATCGGAATATGGTTAAATAATTATTTTGGTGATGTTGAGTGGTTATTTATATAGTATTTTTTTTAAATGTCTAATGAAGTAATAGATTAGTTTTTGATATCTAAATAAGGGGTGATTACTTTGGCATTAATAGGTTTTTTTCCTACTGTCTAATTGTTAGACATTACAGGAATATGAGGGTTGAAAGAAATATATGTGTTATTAAGTATTTTTGTTAATTTTTATTGTTAATTTTTAATTTTATTGGATCTGCTGATTTATAAGGAGAGCAAAAAATTAAAAGAGTTTATAGAAAATGGGATGAGGTATGAATGAAAAAATATCTTCTTGTATTATAAGCAATGAATTGTTAATGAAGCTAACATTTGGTCTTTGCAACAAACTAAGAGAAATGTAATTCTGATTTTGGGATTTGATTATTGGGAATTATGTCTGTTAAAAGCTACCAGAAATAGCAATATATGTTTTAATCTTGATCAAATTAATCCGGTTTATACTGTTTACTTTTTAAAAACTTGATCTTTAATCATTTCAAATAATATCCCACAAGTTGATTTATCATTTTCTCTGTCTCCTCTCAGAAATTCCTTCACTAGTTTCAACATATCTATTTTGTACAGCCAAGATAAGAAAGCTATCCAAGTCATTCTTCTGATTTATTATTTGTATGTCACCTTTATTAAGACTAGCCTTCTTCCATGAGTTTAATTTGTATTTCCAATATGGCAATATCCAATATTACTTTTGTAGTCAACATTTTAAAATCAACTTTCAGATCCATGTTCAAATCAGTTTCAGTCTGTTTTGTCCAGTAAAAAAGCTTTTCCTCTTCTGTAGCTGTAAAAGGTATTTTTAATGGGTGAGAAAAGTTGCTTGAATTTAGTTGTCTGATTGTTCTTCAATATAGCAAATAAAGCAGCGTTGGATTGTTAAGCTTCCTGTCACCTAGTTAAATTACACTGTGCTCTGACTGTCTTAAAGGTTAACAAACAATGTTTTGAACATTTCAGGGAAAATAATTAAAATGATCTTCCCCCTCAAAGATAATTGCCTTGGCATGTGGGATGTAAATAAAAATTATTTACATTTAGCTACATCTCCCATGTTCTTTTCTAGTACTGGATGAATGAATACACCTCCTCCCTTGGAATTGGAGTATTTCACTCAGGAATTGAGATATATGGTAGAGGTATGTACCTAACTTTAGCCTTATATTTTTATTACAAGGAACAATTAAAATGGAACTTTTTGTGTTCATAGGAAGAGATTGGAAGGAGCAGCACATCAGTTTTGAAATTTAAATTTATCACAATCCAGCTCTCCCAGTTGGATTTGCTATGTGAAATGCCAGGAGAAGACCTGGGCCTCCTGAGGCAGGGAGAGAACCCAGGTTTCTCACCATAGCCAAAAGATCTGGGCCTTTTCCCCACCCCATCGCATCTGGGAGATTTGGGCTCACTCTACGCCCCAGTTGACTTTCTTTGTAAGGGGGGGGAGCCATGGTGGCACAGTGGTTAGACTTCAATATTGCAGGCTAGTTCTGCCCACTGCAAGGTGTTTGATTGTGACCAGCTCAAGGTTGACTCAGCCTTCCATCCTTCTGAGGTTGGTAAAATGAGGAGCCAGATTGTTGGGGGCTATATGTTGACTCTAAACCACTTAGAGAGTGGTGTAACACACTATGAAGCGGTATATAAGTCTAATTATTATTGCTATTGCTTTCTATTGTCCTGTAGCTGCTGACTACTAATGTTACTTCACTTCATTCTGTAAACAGGCCCCATTCACATAATTTTAAGGACAATTTGGAGAAGGGGCCTTCTGGATGATCATAAGAACAGTGGTGTTCAGAGGGGAAATTCCTTGGCACTTCAGTGAGGCAGAAATGATAGCAGAACAGACAAATCCAATGTCCATTCTGCTTATAAATTTCCTTATCTGCTTCCTCATTGATTTTCTGGAGAGACTAGCAGAGAAGATTGTAAATGGCAATCAGATGATCACAGGGTACTTTAGCAACTGATCATAAATGGGAACAGTTAGCCAAGCATCTGAAATATAGTGGGGCAAAAAAGTATTTAGTCAGCCACCAATTGTGCAAGTTCTCCCACTTAAAAAGATGAGAGAGGCCTATAATTGACATCATAGGTAGACCTCAACTATGAGAGACAAAATGAGAAAACAAATCCAGACAATCACATTGTCTGATTTGGAATTTTTTTGCAAATTATGGTGGAAAATAAGTTTTTGGTCACCTATAAACAAGCAAGATTTCTGGCTCTCACAGACCTGTAACTTCTTCTTTAAGAGGCTCCTCTGTCCTCCACTCATAACCTGTATTAATGGCACCTGTTTGAACTTGTTAGCAGTATAAAAGACACCTGTCCACAACCTCAAAGAGTCACACTTCAAACTCTACTATGATGAAGACCAAAGAGCTGTCGAAGGACACCAGAAACAACATTGTAGACCTGCACCAGGCTGGGAAGACTGAATCTGCAATAGGCAAGTAGATTGGTGTGAGAAATCAACTGTGGGACAATAATTAGAAAATGGAAGACATACAAGACCACTGATAATCTCCCTCAATCTGGAATCCACGCAAGATCTCACCCCGTGGGGTCAAAATGATCACGGTGAGCAAAAATCCCAGAACCACATGGGGGGGGGGACGGGACTGAATGACTTGCAGAGAGCTGGGACCAACATAACAAAGGCTACCATCAGTAACACACTATGCCGCCAGGGACTCAGATCCTGCAGTGCCAGACGTGTTCTGTCCCCCCTTCACGGCTCTTAACAAACAGCAAGACAAATAAACTTAAAAGGAACTTTCTTTATCAGTTCTCAGTTCAAACTGGCTTCGAGCCCAAAAATAACATAAATACAGTCTCTGACTCGATAATGGAATGAAAAACAAAACAACTCTTACAAGCAATGACTTCTCCAGTGTAGCCTTGAATCAGGGTTACAGGAAACACCAAAGCACTTATCCAAGTGTATCAAGCAATGTTGTACGCACGAAGGAACGTTGACTCCTGCGACTAGGGCGTGGCAGCATCCGTCCTTTTATCTCCAAACCTGCCTCTAACAAGCCCCAGCTGCATAATGAATCTTGTATCCCGAAAAGACTCACAGCAGACATCTGCTGAGTCACAACACAGACGTATCCCCCTGCTTAAGACAGTATATGTCTGGGCCCGTCTGAAGTATGCTAGAGAGCATTTGGATGATTCAGAAGAGGATTGGGAGAATGTCATATGGTCAGATGAAACCAAAGTAGAACTGTTTGGTAGAAACATCTCGTTGTGTTTGGAGGAGAGAGAATGCTAAGTTGCATCCAAAGAACACCATACCTACTGTGAAGTACAGGGGTGGCAACATCATGCTTTGGGGCTGTTTCTCTGCAAAGGGATCAGGACGACTGATCCGTGAACAGGATAAAATGAATGGGGCCATGTATCATGAGATTTTGAGTGCAAACCTTCCATCCATCAGCAAGGGCATTGAAGATGAAACGTGGCTGGGTCTTTCAGCAGGACAATGATCCCAAACACACCGCCCGGGCACGAAGGAGTGGCTTTGTAAGAAGCATTTCAAGGTCCTGGAGTGGCCTACCCAGTCTCCAGATCTCAACTCCATAGAAAACCTTTGGAGGGAGTTGAAAGTCCATGTTGCCCAGCGACAGCCCCAAAACATCATTGCTCTAGAGGAGATCTGCATGGAGGAATGGGCCAACATACCAGCAGCAACAGTGTGTGCCACAGAAAACGTTTGACCTCTGTCATTGCCAACAAAGGATATATAACAAAGTATTGAGATGGACTTTTGATATTGACCAAATACTTATTTTCCACCATAATTTGCAAAAAAAATTCTTTCCAAATCAGACAATGTGATTGTCTGGATTTGTTTTCTCTTTTTGTCTCTCATAGTTGAGGTCTACCTATGATGTCAATTACAGGCCTCTCATCTTTTTAAGTGGGAGAACTTGCACAATAGGTGGCTGACTAAATACTTTTTTGCCCCACTGTATGTTCATCTTACCAGGGGAGTGTGGCAAATTTTACTACAGCCAAAACTGCAATAATTCTGGTTTTTTTCCATGGTTATACATAGAGATACTTTGTTTGCTTGTTTATAGTTCATCTTTTTTAACCACCTGTCTCCCTCAGAAGAGGGAGATTTACCTGGCATAAATAGCATTTGCCTTACTATCTTTTAACTTAATATTCCCAACTAAAATATAAATCTTGCATATTATAAGTACCAAGTATTAAGGTTTGTCTAGATTTTGTAGCAATATTTTTTATATGATAGTATATCAGTTTTAAGCATGCTTGGAAAATTATTTGTATAGGGAAGTAAAGCACAACTAACTAAAGATAATATCTTGAATTTGTCTTTCAGAATTTGCTTATGGTGGTCATCCATATCCTTTCTCTGGAATATTTGAGATTTTACCAGGCAATGCATCTGAATTAGGGGAAACATTTAAATTCAAGTAAGCAATTTTCATTAGTGTGTTCTGAAATTTATTTAAAGTTTCCATGTATCTATGAACTGCAACTTGTAAATTCTAAACTATATGACCGAACACAAAAGTCCCATCTCTTATTAATAAAAGGAGCTAATTTTAATCCTTGTTTCGAATAGTAAGATATTATTTATTGTGCTGTCATATAAAAAGACATATATGTCTTCCCATAATTGCTATAGATAAAAAATAAGCTACACAAGCAAGTTGATGTTCCTATATATAAAACACAGCATCTGTAAAAAAGCAATATTGTGAAATATTCATTAAATATGAAGTTCAAAAGGCGGTTTCCAGAAGTGTATCTGTGTTCTCAAAAGAGAATGAAAATGAAAAAAAACTCTTGTCTGAATTGCAAGAATCCTTTAATTTTCAGTCTTTTATTGCAGAGAAGCTGTTGTTCTTGGAAGTACTGACTTCATGGAGGAAGATGTAGAAAAAATTATAGAAGAACTTGGAAAAGAATTTAAGGGAAATGCTTATCACTTAATGCACAAAAACTGCAATCACTTTTCTTCAGCTTTATCAGAGGCAAGTTTAATTTATATTATTTAAAAAAGTAACCTTTTTATATCTTATATAGACTCCTTAAGTTACGAGTGTGTTTCCAGTTTGCACTTGGCAATGACAGAATATTCAATTTGCATCTCTAGAGAGGAGTTAAATTATCAAAGAATTATTTCATGAACACATAATGTGTTTTCTCAGATGCAACTGAGGACAGTGTGGGATTTGTTCTATTTATTGAAAAAATACATAAGGAGAAAATAATAGTGGAAACAGCATTGGTGACCTCCTATATAATGTTTATTGTACTTTTTTTTATTAGTATTGCTGCAACTTTTATTAATGGACCTCCATTTCCCAGATTCTTCGATGCAGTAGAGCAAATTTCCATATAAGCATCACTTTAAAATAAGAGACAAGTCTGGCACATCTAATGTAACCCAGATATGGCTAAAGTAGTGTTAATGTGGCTAAAGTGGTGTCGATACATGACTATTTTTGGTATTTGGGATATTATTATGACATGACCCACATTACCCTCAATACGTATAAGTGAAGTTTCATTGTACTTATATCTAACTAGTTTTTGTTGGAAAAAATGGATGCACAGTATACATGCAATTTCAGAATTGTCAAAGTTACTTCTGTTTGAAAATTAGATTTATAACATATTATCCAGTCTGGCATTGTACTATAACTGCATATTTGAATATTTCAATTAAGAGAAATTGATTTCCGATAGGAACCCGCATATACTTTAAAAATGATTAATTTGTCAATTCCATCTAGATTCTCTGCGGAAGAGAGATTCCTCGTTGGGTGAATCGTCTTGCCTATTTCAGTTCCTGTATTCCTTTTCTCCAGAGTTGTCTACCAAAAGAATGGCTTACACCTGCTGCCCTTCAGTCTAGTGTAAGCCAAGAGCTTCAGGAAGTCCTAGAAGAAGCAGAAGATGCTGCAACAACAGCTTCTCTGCCAAGTTCAGCATCAGGGGCAAGAACTGGCCATCATACTAAAATATAGGTTTAGTCCAAAGTACTGTTACTTTGGAAGTTTTATCAATAACTGACTTCCCTTATACAATAGTAAATAGACATTTGATGGTGTCTTTGGTTTGCAATTAGAAAACTAATTCAAACCCATTGTGTTCTGCTCAGGATTTTATATGTAGTGAAAAAAGTGTCTTGAGGAAATGAAAAGAACTCGAGAAGAATTCAAATGCAATCTTCATTTTAATCTAATCAAATGACTTGGACTAATTGAGCAGAAGTTAAACTGTTTACAGTATTGTGTGTTGCTGTTTACAAATCCCCGAGGGATATCAGCCATTAAAAGAAAATGAATAAATTCAGTACAGCCTGCATAACTTCATCAACATCAGTGGAAGTATAGTAATGGTCAGTGTTCCTTGCTACTGCCTTGGAATAGAATAGGTTAGAGTATGCCTCTTCGAACTCTTGTTGGTATACAAGGAACTAGTAAATACTATGTGTAAACAGGGTACAGAATTATCAGTACAAAGAATTTTGTCTAAGACAGAAAGTAGTCTTACTATTTAGCAGAAATGTTCCTAAAATGTTACTTCTATGTCAATTTTTTTCAATTTACAATGAGCAAATTTATATTTTATTACAAATACAAGTGCATTTTTGGGTGATAAATTGCAGTCATTTTATTTCAATTGCCTCATGTTTTTATCTGATTTGTAGATATGAAAAATCCTTGTGAGATTTTCAGATAATAGTGCCTGTTTCACATATCATTTAAAATCTGAACATAAGATGAATGCAGATAAAACAGATAAATTACAGATTCATATAAACTTGTGGGTGAGTTAATTTAGAACATGGTAAATAATAGGTCATTTGGCAATTAAAAATTTCCAAACCTATTATTGGAAAGGATCATCCAACAGATGTAAAGTGTTGTTAAATAGAATTTCAATTCAGAAACTCAAAGAGAAGTGACAGTTGTAATTGCCTTTCTCGGCAGCCAGATTCAAACAAAGAAACCAAATGCTTTATCCAGCTCACTGTGTTTTTGCTGAATCAATGGGTGTTTTAGATGAATAAGTTATAGACATTTTTGTGCCATTAAATAGCAATATATACTGTGTGAACTACAAAAAAATCAATTGCAAAAATATTAGATGAATATCTTCTATTTAACGTGTTCTATTGGTGACATGATTTCATTGGGGTAGAGATTAACAGGACTGGCATTTAATTGAAATTGGATTCAGATTTTTATATATGCAGTTCTAAGACTCTTCCAAATATATGGAAAGGAATGACCTGGAAACTGTGTTTAAACCAAGGCTTTTCAAGGCTTGCATTAGTGAAGAATATTAATTTCAAATATATCTAATGTTTAAATCCCGTACTTTATTTTCTTTAACCAATCATCTAAATTGGGTTTCTGAGAATACATTTTTAAAATCATAACTAACTGACAAAGAGATAATTTGGTTTTTCAATTGATATGGAAAAGAGATTTCCTACCAGTAGTATGGATCTCTGTTAAGGAAGTTGACATGTTAACAAAGAAAACTCTGCTCTTAATTATTCATAGGCTGGTGGATAGAAATTTCTTCACTCCTTTCAAGGAAGGATAATGCACATATTTTTTGACATTACTTACCAGTGCCATGGAATTTTACCCATCCAGAGTTGCTGGAATCTCCATCAAATTCTATAAAATAAACTGGTTTTATTATTAATTACAGAATAATTTAACATTTTATATTTTTATAGTCATCCACAACGACAGCATGTAAGGAATGCAAGGAAATACATGGCATACTAAGTAAAAGCAATTCTTTATTAACATGGTTCTGATTTTATTGGACTTTTCTATTATACATATTGTGGCATTTTATAGTGATTGTATGTCCACAAACAGCTGAACTCTGACACTGCTACAATATCTTAGGGAATGATGGGAGTTCTATAACTTATCACGTGTGCTATATCAATGCTATACTTGATTCCTTGAACAAATCAACCTGCCAAAATCTGTTTCCCTAACTAGCAACAGTTGAAGATGTTTCACCAGCATTACTACTCAGCAGGGAATGCACTTCTCCAGTAGCCATAGTGTGCATTAAAGCTAAAAACCCTTTCTACCTATAATACTGGATATCTCAACCTTTAAAAAAAAAAACGGGTAGAAGAAATACATTTTGGGTTCTCTGATCTGCCTAATTTCTATTTTGTTTCTTATCAAAAAGAATACTGTAGTTGTTTGGTGTTTTGTCTTATTAATGCCATTTTTAAGACGCCATTCATATTTAATAAGTCAAAAATTAATTGCTTACAAATGTCAGACTACACTAGTAAACTGGATAGTTTCATTATAAAAATATGGTGAGGTTCTTCTTGAATACATGCAATACAACTGTTAACAACTGATGTTCACTTTTAGATGGTTTACGATAGTTTTCACCAACACATTTTTGTAAACTAAAAATAGGTTTACTGTAATACATAGTATCTGTATGAAATAGCAGAAGATGTTGACTTTTGTTACACTGTTATGTCTAACTATTATAAACTTGAATCCATTAATTTATTAAAAATATGTTTTTATAAAAATATGTGGTTTGATCTTGTCAATTTTAATGTATCTTTTCAATCATTTTTCACTATTGTAGCGTTTAATTTTACGTTGTGAAATCAAAATATTGGTATGTCAGAATAAATATTTCCCTTAGCAGTAGTGGCAGAATTAAATCAGATAAATGAGAAAATAAAAGAGTTAAGGATCCTTAGGCCCCATTGTTTTTGCCCATGTCTCCAAATCTAGTAAAGAGGCCATGCTTTGGGTCTCTTCCAACAATGCCCTTTTGATGGTCTCCGAAGTTGCACCTCCTCTGTGGCTTTGCTTGCCCAGAAGAATAGCATCTTCACCCAAGATATACATGGTCCTTTTTGTAGTTCGGCAGAAGGAGGACGCGGAAGCCAAGATTAACAAACAGTAGCAGGTTTATTTAACATTAAAAAGGTGATAACGATTCCTGGCGGGGAAACACATGGCAAGATATTTATACAATTATACAACCAACCACTGGCCGAGAACTGGGCGGCACCGCTAAGATCGAATCTCGGCCAATCAGTAGTAACTGTGGCCGGCAACAGCCTCAGCTGCATCCCAGCCAATCAGGGCGCAAGAGGCTGTTGCCGGCTAAAACGTAATGCATACACAATCCAACTAATGAATATTCAATACCCCTTCCCCCCAGTTCTGCGCATGCTCCCAAATGGAGCATGCGTAGTCACGAAGATAGGTGGGGCGGTGCCGGACCCGCCCTGATCTCCTTAGTTCAACAGCAGTCGTCGGCGGAGGTGGACCTGCTCATTGTAGCTCCTCCCCAAAGGGAGTGCAGCTCCGAGGGACGCCATCTCGGCACGGCCCAGAAGGCGGGCTCAACAACACAGGTAGGCTGGGCCAGGGTGGCGCATCCACAGATGTAGGGGAGAGCATTGGAGGAGTGTCTCGGGGAATAGGAGCATAGGCCGGTAACTCTTCGATGGCGGTTTGAGCCGACAGTTTAGCTTCCCGGCAGGGGGCACTCGGACAGGCCGGGCCTGGCTTGGAGAAGGCCTGTTGTCGCGGTTCGTCGGATTGAGCAGTGTCTGGCTGTGGATAGACGAGGCCTGGATGTGTGAAGGCCTCACACGGCAACCCCGAGTGTGCAGCGTCGTCTCGTCCAGAGAAATCCGGGTTGCCCGTCTCCGCTGGGAGGCGCCTCCTTAACTGATCCAAGTGGCGCCTCCACTCGGATCCATCAGCCAATCCGACCCTGAAAGAACAGGGGCCTGTCAGGGCAGTTACTTTAGCTGGGACCCACCTGGGCTCCCCAGCAAAAGAGCGGGCCCACACCAGATCCCCCTGTCTAAAGGAACGGGAAGGGAGAACCCCCAGGTTGTATGGCTGGTCCCCTGAATAGAGCGGATGGAGTCTATCCAGGGAGATCCGCAGGCGCCGGCCCATCAAGAGCTCCGCGGGGCTTTTGTTGGTTATCGGGCAGGGGGTGGAATGCTGGCTTAATAAGTAAGCCGCCACTCTTGTCTGCCAGTCGCCCGGTCCATACGGCCCAGTGCCTCCTTAGCTGAGCGGACCGCCCGCTTCGCCCGGCCATTACTGGCCGGGTGGTACGGGACTATGGGCGCGTGCCGGATCCCCTGCTCGGCCAAGAACTCCTGAAATGTGGCGGCTGTGAATTGCGGGCCGTTATCCGAAACAAGTATGTCCGGCAACCCATGGGTTGCGAACAGTCTACGTAAGGCCCGAACGGTACTCTCGGCCGTGGTGGAGGCCATCAGGACCAGTTCCACCCACCGAGAGTAGGCGTCCACCACAATTAGGAAATTCTGGCCGTGGAAGGGACCGGCAAAATCTACGTGGAGGCGTGACCACGGGCCTCTCGGAACCTCCCATTCCCGAGCAGGCCCGGCTGGAGGATTGGGCCTGGAGAGTTGACATGTAGCGCAGCGGCCCACATAAGCCGCTATCTCTGAGTCCAACAAAGGCCACCAGACATAGCTGCGGGCTAAAGCCTTCATCCGCGCTATGCCCGGGTGATCCTTGTGGAGCAGAGGCAGAACTTGTGGCTGTAGTGCAGCAGGGATCACTACCCGATCCCCCCAAATGAGACACCCCCCGTGAATGGAAAGCTCCGCTTGCCGAGCTTTAAAGGGCCGGAAACCCTCCGCCACTTTATCTGTGGGCCATCCCCTCAAGACTCAGGAGGAGACCTGGGAAAGGATAGGATCGGCCTTCGTGTAGGCCGCGACCTCCGCGGCTGAAATGGGTAGGCCGGAGGCCGCGATGGATAGGACAGAGAGGGCTGGCACGGGGGCGGTATCAGTCTCCGGCAGTGGGCAGCGGCTAAGGGCATCCGCATGCCCAAGCTGCTTGCCCGGACGATATTGCAGCGTATAAGAATACGCTGCAAGGAATTCCGTCCAGCGTGTCATGCGTGGGGAGAGAATGGGGGGGGGTCGGCCTCTCACCTGCCAAAAGCCCAAGGAGCGGCTTATGGTCAGTGACAAGACTAAAGTGCCGACCGTAGAGGTAGTCGTAGAACCTCTTAATCCCGGACACCGCAGCCAGAGCCTCCTTGTTGATCTGGCTGTAATTGCGCTCCGCCGAGGAAAGTGTCCGGGAATAAAAGGCCACCGGGGCCTCCGAGCCATTTGGAAGGACATGGCTCAGGACCCCGTCCAGACCGTAGGGAGAGGCGTCACATGCTAGTGTCAGAGGCATCCTGTCATTATATTGAACCAGGACTGCCGATGACGTCAGCACCTCTCTGACAGCCGCGAACGCATGCGCTTCGCGGCTCCCCCAGCACCAGGCCGCGGATCGGTCGAGCAACCGATGCAGCGGCTCGACTAGTGACGCCTTATGCGGAATGAATGGCGCGTAGAAGTTAAGTAGCCCCAGGAATGCCTGTAGCTCCACCTTGGAGGTGGGTGCAGGGGCGTTCCTGATAGCTGCAACCTTAGAAGGCGTAGGGTGGATGCCTTGGGCGTCAATTAAGAAGCCCAAGAATTCCACCCTCGGGACAGCAAACGAACATTTGCTGCGCTTTAACTTGAGACCCGCTCCCCTAAAACGCAGAAGGACCTTCCTTAGTACTTCGATGAGTCCTGAGCGGCTGGAAGCAGCGATCAGAACATCGTCGAAATACAGTACTACGCCGGGAAGCCCGTGGAGCAACGATCGAATCTCGGCCAATCAGTAGTAACTGTGGCCGGCAACAGCCTCAGCTGCGTCCCAGCCAATCAGGGCGCAAGAGGCTGTTGCCGGCTAAAACGTAATGCATACACAATCCAACTAATGAATATTCAACAGTCCTGACTCTTGTTAGCTCATTATAAGGCTCTGAAGACCTATTTGTTCCCCAAGGGATTCAAGCTAAGTGGTTAGGAATGCTCTATCTTGGGACTGAGGTAGTAGGTGTGGTTTTAATCAGGGCATTATGAATTATACTTTGTGGTTTTAATCTTTATACACTATCCAGAATCACTGCTGTGAGATGTATGGTTCTATGATCACATGGAAGGAAAGCTCTTAAAACCCATTGGCACTGGGTATCAGCATTTATTTAGTTGTCTAGGTGATCCTATGTAGGTGCCAGCGCTACTAGAAGACCAAAACAAAATCATCTCCAAAGACTAGAACTATTAATACAATTATTTTATTGAGAGGCTATAACAACAGAACCTTACAAACCTGATTGAACTATAAGAAATATGGAAGTATAGCACAGTGAATCAGAAAGGCATTTGCCTGAATTGCTTCTGAATATTATCTAGCTTTCCAGGGCTTAAATAATATTTCAGCCCTCTTTGTCCGGATAATGGTTCTTGCATATTTCCATCACAATTACTTCCCTTATTTTCAACACACAGGTTTTTGCTCATTGTGAGCCAGCATAGAAGCTATTTATTCAGGTTGTTTACCATACTAATTATTGGTAGATAAAATGAAACACAAATGTTAAATAACAATGAAAATTTTTAAAGGGAAATATAGCTAATACATACTCTTAATTTGGAAGAGGTCAAAAAAAGCACAAAAGAATGATTCCACACCCACCTTACACCATCCTTACCATAAGATAAGTTTGCAGCAACTAAGCAAACCGCAGATGATCTTAGTGATATGGAGGCTCTCATGGAAAGACATTATCTCAATGGAGTTTAGGCTCAGCCTATATAGCTTTTTAAAGATAACAACCAGCATTTTATTTCATCAAGCAATGAATTAGCACCCACTGTAATACATAATTTAATTTTGTAAATATAAAAAGGATACACTCCAGTATGACTAGTTTTCTATAATAGCTATAGTTGAAAGTCTGAATTAGTACTTCATTCACCGTGCTTTTGAATAACAACTATTATAGTTATAACGTGCATGACACCAGTGTAGAAAGAGGCATTTCTGAAATCTATGTTATAAGAACAGATGTATAGGGATTTCCGGGGGGGCGGAGCCTGTTGCCGAGGAGGGCTCAACCGAGCTCCTCTCAGAGATCTGGTCTGTATATCTAAATAAGATCATAGATATCACCCCTTTTTGGCTATAAAGGGGCAGGGAGTAGCTCTGTGTGCTAGGGTCTATTCGTAATTCACAGCCTTTCTCTTTTTTTTTGCCTGTGGACAGAGATTAGATCCAGCGTGAGCGGAGCTTTTATCTCCAGCCAGTTCTTCTCAGCTGATTTTTTTTTGCAGCCCTAGACAGGCGATCCCCCCCCCCCAGGACAAAGCAAAGTTGTTTGAAGCTAGGATTAATACGGGCGGGTCCCACTCCTGTGAGATTTATGCTTTTATTACTATCTTAAATACCAGCACCATTTGTCTTAGAGGCTTCTTTGTTTAAACGGACTTCAAAATGGCGATTTCTCTCCGTTGGTGACTGATAGGGGATGTACGTAGCCGGTTTTACCTTCCTGCAGACCGCTCCTTAACAAAAAATTTTTTTTTGTTTTTTTGGAAACAGAGGGGAGCGAAAGCGCTGTTTATTTGTTTACTTATAATGGCACCCAGGTCAAAATCGAAGCGTCTCTCTACAAATGTGCCTAAAGAATCTATGAATGAACTTAAAGAATTTACACTGGAATCGCAGCCCTTGTCTCCTACGCCCTCTACTGGAGAATTCTTAACACAGGAATTTTTTTTTCAAAAGTTTAATGATTTTAAACAAGAAATTAAGGAATTTGTATTGGAGCTATATGGTGATTTAAAGTCTAAAATTGACCAAATGAAGGCGAATACGTTTGCAGCCGTGTCTGCCCTGTCAGATTATACCGCTGAAATAGACAATAAATTGGAAAGCTTGGAGGAGGCTAATTCTAATTTGACTACTAATATTCAAATATTACAACAAAAAATTAGAGACACTCAAGAACGTTATGATAAACTTTAATAAGAAGGCATTCGCAATAAGAGTCAGAGGATTCCGCGAAAAGGAGCGAGAGAATCTGAAACAGACCTTTGTTGAAGCCCTCAGCCATGCGGTGGGAAGCCCGGGACTTAACTTTGATTGGCAGATTCGGAAAATCTATCGCCAGAATTCGTTGGTAGCGGAACAGCGACAGCTCCCGAGGGACATAATTATATATTTCTCCACAAAAGAATCCAGAAACGCGATCATGCAAAAATTTTACAATAATAGTTTGAGAGTTGATGGCCAGGACTATTTGAGAGACCGCCTTCTGCCAATCACCTCCCTGCGTCCCATCAGATCGCATAGAGTTGGCCTCCTCCGTATTCCATCCGCCAGTCAGTGCCGACTGGCGACTACTCGGAGGAGAGCCTTCTCTGTTGCGGCTCCGACACTATGGAACAATCTCCCCGTGGAGATTCGTACCCTCACCACCGTCCAGGCCTTCCGTACAGCCCTCAAGAACTGGCTAACCCGTCAGGCCTGGGGATAATCTTATTTCGCCCCTCCCGAATGCTGAGTGAATGTTGAGTTTTATTGTCTAATTTACTTTGTGCACATTTCTTTTTTTGTATTGTCCTACACTCCCCTTCCTTTTTTTGATTGTAAGCCGCCCTGAGTCCCCTCAGGGAAAAGGGCGGCCTATAAATAAACTACAAACAAACAAACAAACAAACAAACAAACTTGATTGTCTTCAAAGAAATACCTTTCCAGATGTTAAAAGCAAGAAGAGGCTATACCTTCTTAACTAAAGAGCTTAGAAATCATCAGATTCAATATAAATGGGAGGCCCCAGCCAGTATTACGGTCACATTTGAGAATCAAAGATTTCGTCTCAATTCTGTTTCGGAGGCTCGAGATTTATATTACAAGACTTTGAAGGCGGGACTTCCTGATTCACTTGGAAAAGAGGAGAGACAAGCCGAAGGAGAAGGCAAGCAACAGACCACATGGCTGCAAGATGGAGGGGGTAGCTCCCGCTCCCTCGGAGAAGCAGAAAAGCGGAGTTTGAGGATTTAGACATTCTAAAATATTCGCCAAAGTTGTGGATTGAATGGGGGTTTGCAACCTCTCTCCGGTAGAAAAAACGGAATTTATTGGTGGGGTGATACTGAATGTATATATGTAAAATGCATGCAGAATGATTTACGCTGCTTAAATCTTGTTAGAAGGGAAAGTTTGAAGAGATTATTTTAAAATAGAAGGTAAACTGATTCTTGTTGAAACTATTATTTGAATATGTGGAATGATCTATGCTATTTAATTTTTATTAGAAGGGAAAGCTTGGTGAAATTATTTTGAGCTAGATTTTAAACTAATGTCTGCATAAATTTGATAGTGGTAAATATCAGAGAAGCAAGGCATGAGGGTAAAATGCATGCGGAATGATTTACGTATATTGGTGGGGTGATACTGAATGTATATATGTAAAATGAATGCAGAATGATTTAGGTTGTTTAAATTCTGTTAGAAGGGAAAGTTGGATGAGATTATTTTAAAACAGAAGGTAAACTGATTCTTGTTGAAAGTATTATTTGAATATGTGGAATGATCTATGCTATTTAATTTTTATTAGAAGGGAAAGCTTGGTGAAATTATTTTGAGCTAAATTTTAAACTAATGTCTGCATAAATTTGATAGTGGTAAATATCAGAGAAGCAAGGGATGAGGGCAAAATGCATGCGAAATGATTTACGTTGTTTAAATCCTATTAGAAGGGAAAGCTGGTCGGGATCATCTTAAGATAGAATGCAAACTGATTTTTGTGTAAAGTAATACTTGATCCACACTGCTTAAATTTTACTAAGAAGGGAAAGTTTGGTCAGATTATTTTGAATTACTGTTTGAAATTAAGGTTAAGAAAGATTATTTACGCTGTTTAAATCCTATTAGAAGGGAAAGTTTGATTATTCTTCTGTAAAGTAATATTTGAATATGTGGAATGATCCACGCTGCTTAAATTTTACTAGAAGGGATTATTTCTGAGCTAGATTGTATATTGATGTCTATACAAATTTGGATAAATGTTTATCTGAATACAAGGTTAAGGAAGAGGAATGGGAGAGTCTACAGGAGGTCGGGGTAAATAACAAAGAAGCAAGAGACGAGAATAAAATATAGATAGAATGACTTATACTATTTAAGCATAGATAAAGATGGGGGGCTGAGCTTAACACAAAGAGTTTCTTTTTTTTTCTTTTTTCTTTTTTCTTTTCTCTTTTTTTTGTTTTTTCCCCTTAATATATTACTTTTATTTTTAATCCATACGAACATAAGATACTTTAGATAGAAGGCAGTGCCAGGTGTGGGCCCTGGGAAGTCGGGAGGAGTAGGGTTGGGGATTTATGGGGGGTGGGTGGGTGGGTGTTAACATAGTCTCAATAAGAACAAGAATGCACTTATATACGGTTGTTCTTTTTTTTTCCTTTTTTTCTCTTTTCTTTCTTTATATTTTTTTCCCCTTGGTTTATTTTACTTATTATCAGATTATAATAAACAACACTTGAATAAAGGAATACACCAAGGAGGGAGGTAGAGGGAAAGAGGAGGGAGGAGTAAGGAAGGAGTAAGGGGAATGTAAGGAGGGCGTGTTGGGAGTAAGGGGAGAAGGAAGGTTTGAGGGGAAAGGGAAGTAGGAGGGGAGCGTTAGAGGGAGGAAAGGAAAGTTGGAGGGGGTAGATGGGGTGTATGGAGGATGGAAGTGTCAGGTGGGGTTGTGAATGATGAGTTGTGTTTTATTTTTTATTTTTTTATTTTTAATTTTTTTTATTTTTATTTTCTTTCTTATAGCAAATACCCTGTATATAAAGGATTGTAAAATGGAATGTGAAAATGAATAAAATATATTTTTTTAAAAAAAAAAAGAACAGATGTATACAAATTATACTAATAAGTCTTCACAGATGGTGGCTAAGAATAGCTTAGGTGATGGATTGGATTTGATTTTACTTGGCACGGAAGTTTTCATAACTTTGCTGAAGACATGAGAATTTCCATGATTTTATACATTTTAGGATGCTGTCCTATTCAGTTAGACAAATGTTAAACAAACAGTTAAATGTACAGAATAAGATTATTGAAGTGACATCTATGCAAGGCCATCAGTAGGATCAGAGGTGGGTGGCTGCTGGTATTACTGCCAGTTCATAACCCGCACGGAATGTGCGTGCGCTGTTCTATGTAAATTGTTTTGTGTGCATGTGCAGAACAACTTACAGTGAGCTGCGCACGCGCAGTCACAAATTCAAAATGGAGGCAGCCAAGCCACATTGAGGGAACCGGTTTGGGAGGGGGGTGTCAGGCCTGGGTTGCTGCTGGTTTTGCGACCCAGGCCTGAATTCCACTACCGGTTTGCCCGAACCAGCAGTAACCCACCTCTGGATAGGATCCCTACCAGCAAATCTCAAATTGAATGTGTAATTATTCAGATATAGTTTTTGATGAATATTCTTATATGCACTATATCTCTATTTCTGAGCTGATATATGAAGTAACTCAACCAATAGTGATGTCATCTGATTCCATAGAAACAGAATACTACACATTCTTTGAAGAACTTCACTGACGCTGTATTTGTGTATCCAATGTTTTGATCCAGGAATATCTGCCAAATTCATTAACAGAAACAAGATTGTAAGTTTTAACAATGTCTAAATATTAAGGCTTTTACTGATTAAAGTAAATAATATTTTCCTGTTCTTAGAACTTGAAAGCAGTAAACATCGAGAGGTTTTTTGAAGGATGACTGAATTTGTCAATCTACTAGAACTGTCAGAAAAACTACCTCAATTAACAGCAAACATCAAGAAACTGAATGACAGATTCATGGCTTTCCTGAACATTGAAACAAAAATGCAAAGAACAAAAACAGAAACTACAAAATTAATCAATACTTGCAGCTACAGAAATTTAAAATCACTATTTAGAAGTAAAAAACAGCATGGAAAATACAACACTGTGAAAAACAAACCTTGCACTAAAGCTAAGAAAGAGAGAAACAAAGGCAAAATTGCATCTTTCTTAGGATTGTTTAGGAAACTGAGCTCCTGGAGGATCAGACATAAACAAACATTTGATGAAGATCAGGAACTGATTCCACTAGATTTATTTGATATTTCTCATGAGATAATACAAGTTAACTGATATTCTGTTTTCCTTTCTAATTTAATGTTATAAACATGATTTTAAAAAACATTAATTTGAATGCATGTCTTTTAATTTTTTCAGTACATTTCCAGCTACTTCTTGAAGTGATACATATAATCTATCATATTTAAGTACAGTATTCATTTGAGGTCATTCATCTTTGATTATCAAGTGTCTATAACAAACAACTAGATACATCTAGGCTCATATCCTGATCTGTGTGTGTGTGTGTGTGCTGCCAAAGATAATTTGATGTCTGTCTATTGCTGGAAAAGAACCAGATAGTCTAACCTAGCAAAACATTTTTAAGTTGAGCCAGTCATTCACTGTGTTTCAAAATACTATCACTTGGTTAAATCTGTAATATGGGTTCTCCAGCTAAACTTCACACCAGTAATCTCTACCTCTAGCGCTCTACATGGGGCTGCCCCTGAAAAGTGTTCGGAGACTACAACTAGTCCAGAACGCAGCCACACGAGTGATACTGGGTGTACCAAGATACACTCATGTTACACCTATCCTCCGCGAGCTGCACTGACTTCCTATTGGTCTCCGAACGCGATTCAAGGTGCTGGTCATTACCTTTAAAGCCCTACATGGCTTAGGACCTCGATACCTGTGGGACCGCCTACTGATGCATACCTCCCAACGGCCGATAAGATCGCACAGGGTGGGCCTTCTTCAGGTGCCGTCAGCCAGGCAATGTCAGCTGGCGGCTCCCCGGAAGAGGGCCTTCTCTGTAGCCTCTCCGACCCTATGGAACGAACTACTCCCTGAGATCCGGACCCTACCCACTCTCATGGCCTTCCGAAAGGCAATTAAAACCTGGCTATTCCGGCTGGCCTGGGGGCTGACCTCATGACTGATGTCCAGCCCCAACCAGAGTGGGTGCATGATGTGGTTTTAATCTATTTTCTCTGTTCTTTTTAATTCTTTATATTTTTTTAAGATTTGTTTCTTTCTGTAAGCCGCCTGGAGTCCTCCGGGATTGGGCGGCCTATAAATCTATTAAATATAATACAATACAATACAATACCTTGTTTTCCTTCTCCTTTTATATTCCATATCTTTTCTCATTAAGTCTATAAGCTCACAGTAAAGGTTTGTCTTCCTTGTGTATCATTACACAACACCTATTTAAAGACATAAGCTTTTATATAAATAATTATCATGAATTTACTGTGATTACACTGATACATAAGCTCATAAAGATCTATTTTGAACAAAAACAGTACTTACATCACACATACTGCACGATAGTGATATTATTAGCTCTTGCAACACAAATTAATTACATTCCATTCATGTAGTCAGTATTATTCCTGAATATTCATGTACAACTCATATAGTACTCCCTAGCAAGTATTAAGCACTGTATTTTGATTGCATTATGCAGAATATGGTTCAGCAAATACAAGAACACTTTATCAACATTTAAATAATTATATATTAATCGCCTCATTAAATCTGAGAGTATTTTATGAAATAATCTGATATATGATTTCCAAATCTTTTCAAAAGTAAATGCCACTGTGTGGCTTACTCCCTGCTAAAGATGTTTAGGGAAACAGAGCTTTTACCTTAATGTTGTAAGCGTGGTTCTTTTAAAATGTTTTATCTTTGCTGCACTTTCTTATTTCAATCATTTTAGGAATATTTTCTTACTCATTTTGCAAACCATGCTTATAGGTATTTTATTCTGCAAATGATTATCTGTACATTAATTTAAAATATAACTAGTACTAACTATAACTAAGAGATGAGTGAGACTACAGTGAGTTAAATTTTCCTTAATTTGCTTTTCAAATAGTATGAACTTGCTTTATCTACTCTTTCACCTTCCCCATTCTATCCATACAAAGAAAATCTATGTATTTTTAAGCATATAAAAGAGCATATAAAAATACTGCAATCTTGATAACATGAAGGAGCAAACTTTCTTAAAAGCAAAGACAAATGTTATATATAACCACCAGATGGCAGATGGATCTATATCTTATAATGAATTATACACACTTCCTACAAATGTCAGGAATTCTTATCACAGTCATTTTCATTTATTTTCTTTAAGTTTATACAAGTTATGTATAAAATGTTATCATTAAAATATCTTCCTATAACATTTTATCATATACATATTTTAATTAATTATATCCAATATATCAATTCCTGAAGTGACTTTCAGCATCTTATCCTGGTATTTCTGTCTTAAGATTTCTGTTTCTGTTCTCTTTTAGGGGAAATATTCTGCCTTTTTAATATTTCCTAAAATATTTCATATATTAGGGTGGGTGCTAACTTTCTACAACAGGGATGCTGCAATGATTATAAATCAATTTTTTCAGCATTGTAGCTTTGAATGGTCACTGAACAAACGGTCATAAGTTGAGGACTACATGTATAAGGTATTTTCTCTCCTCTATCTTCTCTCAATTTACTCACAGTGCCTTGAACATACAAAAAATTACTTGCTATTTTGTGACATTTTTGCAAGTCATAATGAAAATGGCTGTACTATAAGATATCTAAAATGTAATATATTTATTTATAGCTGGAAACTGGATATAGAAAAGTATATAGTGTGTTTGGGAAGAGAAATTTTGAAAGGGCTCGCTAAAGATTTCAAATATCTCCATATAATTTATATAAAAATATTGCAATAGACCCAGCATGACTTTAAGGATTTTAATACTCCATATGTGGTATTCCTCCATTTTGTCTTCACAACTATCTTTTGAGGTAAGCCGAACTGTGTGGTAATTATAGAATTAGGAATATGGCTCATCCCAGTCCGATATTCTAATCCAGTTTTTCCTAAATTGATACTTTCTAGTTACACTGCACTACAGCTCCAATTTCCAAGCCAGAAAGTATATCATTCCCAGAGACTCCTGATAGTGATAGCGTCTCTAGTCATTCTATTACACTACTGTACACAACGGGGGCCTTCTAGGTGTTTTTAATTAAAGAAAAACATGTATATAAAAAAGATGTCAGTTCCACCTTGAGCGCTCAGAGAGGGAAAAGCTAAACAGTAGCTTGTGAGAAGGAGCGCGCGCGCGCGCGCCCGTGCATACAGACGACGCGCGCGCGCTGCTCCGTGACCCATCTCACTGAACAAAGGATTCCCGTTCGCAATCTCTAGACCTAAAATGGCGTCAGTTCAATCTCCCAGCACCATAGAGATAAAGGAGAGACCGAGTTAAAGAGGGGCGGAGGGCGGGAAGGTGCACGGAAAAGGCGAGTGGGTAGAGTGGCTGGTTTGGTTTTTTTTTTTTTTTTTAGCATAAGGCCTCTCTGCCTATCGCGGCATTCTGACTCGCTGGTCGTAGTTCTGAGCCCGGACTGCCGGAAAAAGCCTCAGCGCTTGTCTGATTATGGCGACGGAGGACGAGACTAAGATTTCTAAGAAGGTAATGGAGGTGAAATCTTCTTTAAAGAAAATTGCTTCTTCACCGAATTGCTTCAAACCCCGAAGGGCTCGGTTGGTAGAAACGTACCGCCTTTTCAACCATGAATAGCCACTTTCTCAAGCAGTCCAGGCTAGGCGACTTTTCTTCTCCCCGTCCAGAGATACACAGTAGTTCTGAACACGAAGGTTTCGGTGACCTCTCGTCTCCTTTTGACAACTAAATGTAGGATTTAATTTTAATCTGTCAAATCTCCTTAAAACAACAGGCTGCTTTTTTCCTTCTACGTTGGGTTGGTGACAGTTGCTTCTGGAAATGCCATTGCACCCAAGCGACCCTATTTCAAAATAACAGCCATAATCCCCGCTACTCAGCATTATTTTAAAGAGTTTGGCTACCACTAGGAAAGAGCAAAATGAAAGAATGATAGTTAATCTTAACTGAATTACTTGTATTTGTTGATACAGACATACAAAGTGTAGTAGTAAAAATATCTTAGGGATATGATCCCAATTATTGTTCTGATGTTTTAAAGAAATATCCAAATGTACCTGATATTTTTCCAAAGAACCAACAATTGTTATGAAGAGAGTTTTTATAAAATATAATATGTTCAGCATTCTGGTAATTTAAATTCTTAGTGGCTGTTACATGATATCAGACTTTCAAAGGATCTTTACCCTCTTGAGAAAGGATCATCCTTAATACAGCATATGCATATTTTATAATATGTAATTGTGTTTATTTGTACAGTGACAATGTATTACAGGCTATACAGTAGTGCTAAATACAGACAACACACATACCTATCACAACATTCTCTTCAGAGTAAGAAATCTTATGCAAAGTATAGAAAGGGAATGACAAGTGAAGAAATTAAAGTCAGGAGATATGAAAAAATGTACTTACATCTAATTCATTATAAAAACATAAGTAGTGCTAAGGTGGATTGGATCCTTGGCCAATCTAGTCCAGTAGTCTCTTCTCACAGTTGCCAACTGACAGCAAAGGGAACCCCATTAGTTTCCCAGCTTTCGAAGACAGGTATAGTGACCATCACGTGTTAATAGCCGTTGATTGTCTGACTTCCATGAATTGATCAAACCTTTTTTGAAGCCGGGCAAACTGGAAGTCACCATCATATTTCATAGGAGCAAATTGCAAAGTTTGATTACATTTGTGATATATGAACACCATTCACTAAATTCATATTTTCTGTCGTGGCAAATAATTGGTTTCTCTGCATCCATATACTATTTCCTATGTGGCCTTTGGTTCTGAAAATTTCTTGCTTTTTTTTTTTTGCAGATGTTATTAATTCCATAAGACCATGACTTTCTCCATCTTCCCATTCTTCTCAACCCTTTGCTATATTTTTACATGCAAAGATACACACCATACACTTACAATTCAATTCTCATTCATTCTTTCGTACAATCAAACCTCCACAACCTATTTACTTTTATATTCAGCTCATATTCATCGCTGTTTTTGTTTTACTACGTACAGTTTTTAAGTAGAAAATTACAGGACTGAATGGGACATTAGTGTTATTCTAGCCCAACTCTCATCCCACCCAAGAAAGGAGTCCTTATTCCATCCCAGACAAATGGTTGTCCAGTATTTTCTTGAAAACCACCAGCAATGGTGAATTGCACTCACAACTCCAAGAGGCAACTGTTCCGTCAACTAATTGTTCTCACTGCCAAGAAGTTTCTCCTTATTTCCAGGTTGGATTTCTCTCTGACTAGCTTCCTGTTATATATGTTATAAATCTACCCCATGTACACATTCAGCTCTCAGTTCTATATAACAAAATGGGAAAAGCATTATCTTATATACAGCCATTTTTGTTTCTATCAACAAATGTTTATTCCTTAATGCAGATTTCATACTACTTTTTACCAGCATTAGCACATTTTAAAGTTTTCTCCATATTGAGGTAGGAAATTTATGAAAACTGAAATAAGCTTAAAATCTCCTTTCCCAAACCTTAACAAGAATACAATTCAGTTATGAAGCTCTTACTGACCCATTCGTAAAACTATGAGGTCCGTGATCAGAAACTAATTCAGAATGCAGATGGCTTTATTTAAGTTGTACTAGTGAATTTGATGTTACCAGTAATTTATGACACTGTATCTCAAACCTCCAAATATATTCATTTGAATAATTTATACATTAGAAATATAAATTTGATGTTGATAATGATTATTAATATGACCAAGCATCACCTTCTGCAACTTACCAGGAAAGTAATATTAGAGCTATCCAGCTGATGATCTACTTAATACTATCAGACAATTTGTAAATCAATATAATCAAAGCATATTTCCTATAGCCAAACTAAATTTTAATCTCTGAAATATCTACTACAAGTCACATTTGATCAATGAGTTTTATTTGTGCGATTGTTGCTTGACTTTACTGTTCAGTTTTTCCTCTTTGTGGCTCAGTAAAGCTTTTGCACCAAATTTCTGTTATGCTTAACTATAATAGAGGTTGATGCCTTTTTTGAAATTGGATCTTAAATTATTATTCAGAGAAATTGTTTTTGTTCATTTTAAAATTACATTTGGTGAGCCCCAAGTATATCTTAAGTATAATGCATTTAATTTCTTTTCAGTCCTTTCTGCAGGAAATGCTGGAAATCCATAAAATTCCTTGTGCTCGACAATCATTTCTTTATGGAATATTGGGTGGTCTAGGTGTAGGGCTTGGACACTTTTTGGCAACTAGTAAGTAAAAAATAAAGACCTGTTAACATATAAATTATATGTGATTGTGTGTAAAGTTTTTTATTTTTTTATTTTCCCATCATACTTTCTCAGATTACTATTTGCCATCAATGCACCATTTTAATAAACACAATTGACACATCTTTCATAGTAGTACTTGTTTCTGTCACTGCATTCCTTCCTAGAAAAAGTGCATATTATCAACAATCCCTAAGCTTTGAATATTAGTGGTAAACTTTAAAGTTCTAAATGTTAATCACTTAAAACTAATAGTAAAAGAATAATTCAGTGATCAACCAGTCTGTTGCAGTCATTAACTAGAAATCTTATTTCAATAGTTTGCACGTTTCTCCTCTGTTCTTCCTTTATCAATTTAATATACTCTTTCTGCTTTCCAAATAATTGTTCTGCAGTGATGATCTCAGGTTTAATGCAGTTTCAGTAAATTCCATTCAACTAAAACTAAAATAAGTATTCCAACAATGATCTATTCTATTATGTTAAACTTCAGAAGTAACTATTTTGGATTATGTTTTACTGTGATTTCCTATATTTTTGTTGTTGCTACCTTATTATACACGTTCAATATGAGTACGATAACTCTTTTCTCATCATCAGGCAAAGTGAGACGATCCTATAACTTGGGAGTAGGAGGTTTCTTTGTGACAACATTAGGATGTTGGTGAGTATAATTCAAAAATTATGATAAGCTTACTGTTTTAAAATTGATCACGCAAATGGTTTTTCTACACTTTTATTAATAATCACACGGTACTTATTTGTAGCAAGATTTCCTTATTACCTTAAGAATTGTACTTTCCATGCATCTGTCCGAATTTATACCAGTTGATCTCATTGGCAACAATGACCAAATTTTCTTCCATAATTTCCATATAGAACTTGGTTGAGTTCATAATTGGCATCAAATTGATTCCAAAATTGTTTGTGAGCCACTCAGTTGTTTTTTGATTGGCAACCTTGCAATTTTTTAAGACTAGGTAACCAAGAAGCTTTTAAAATTTCCAACTATTGTTCTTTAAAAAAGGCTATTGCAATGGAAAAAAGAATAGGCATGTCTGCTGTCTTTTTGCATAGGCATAATGGGGAAGGCGTTTGAAATAGCTTCTATGACAAGTACTGGTGTAAGTCTGATGTTTTTGGACTGACGCAGAAAACAGAAATATATAAACATGAGTGGCAATAAAATGTTTTTTCCATAGAGAAAAATGTTATATAGCATGTGTTCTTCTTTAATGAGTGCCAGTCTGACAACAGCTGGATTTATATTCTGTGATAAAGGAATCATGCTTTTTTCTTATTCTGTCTAGTTTTAATTGCTATAAAGCAAACAAAATATAAATAATAATGCAAGTGATAAGTGATAATCATGTGCTTTTTAAAGGTTCTATTGTAGATACAACAATGCAAAACTAAGGTTTCAGCAACGCATGGTTCAAGAAGCGATAAAAAACAAGATACTTTTTGAAGGCACTCCATTTGACCCCACAAAGAGAGAAACAAATCAGGAAAAAAGCCATTAGTTATAGCAATGCCATTAAAATAATTTATACTGATTATGTGTATTTACCGCACCTTACTGTAATTTGATAAAACATTTCTTGTATTGTAAAATTCAGTTTTTTATTCTCATTTTATCACTGCTTTGTATGTAAATATGCTGCTTTGAGAGCAACTTTCTAAAGTAGCACATTCTAGCAATGTTTTTTCTGATAAATTAAAAATATAGCAACAGCACATTGAAAGCTTTATCCATTGGACAAAATAGCCAAAACTAAAGGACAATAGTGGTTAGTTACTTTGATCTTAATGAAGTATAGCAGTCATTTTAAAATCTCTCAGCTACTGCCTCTGAGCACAATTTTCCTGCTGTTCTCAGTACTATATTAATAGGAAATGGAATAGCAGTTTGCCTAAACTCATGCTACAAAGAACAAATATATTTTGAATGCTATGCTAATTTTTTTTGAGGATTACTGGATTCTAATGTTAGCTATACCTTTGTTCTGTAGATTTCAATCTTTCTAAATTGCCATACTGTATTTCATTTTCCCCTTTTCAGAATTTTTCAACTGTAAAGGTGCAGTGCCTTTAGTTTCTTAAATTGTCACTTGATTTATATAGTAAGGCACATGGTGTTTTTTTTAATTTGAAACATTTATACTGATGAGAACCAGATGATGTAACTAGATGACCTTGCGCCAGTCATTCCTTCAGACATAATTTGTGCAGGCTTTGCATTAAGCTAGTGTCCACATGTATGTATGACATATCTACCTATCGCTTTTTTAAAATTGGCATTGTTATAAAGGAGCCAAATAGTTGAAAAAACATTTTACCCAAATATACTATGTAATATATTGTTACTAATCTCTTAATGACCCACTGATCTTGTAAAATATCTTATTGCTAAAAAAGCGGATGATTGTTTCCTTAATTTTAATTGGGAAAAAGTATACCTTGTAAAAAAACTCGGTATGTTCATTAATTGCATATTGATATACAAAGTATTTGTAAAGAACGCAGTATAGTAATAAATGTAGGCTTTTAATGTGGTACCTTTTTCCAATGAAGTCTGTGCAAGTGCACTGAGAAATCATGTTGTAAATATCTAGAAGCTGCTGAATATCTTTGCCCAAATCATAAAGTTGCAACCACAAATTTTACACATCCCAAATTCTGTAGATTAAATCTTCTAAATCTGAGGCCATTGATGCTCTGAGTTTGTTTTCTTGCAGACCTTTAATTACTGTATATACTCGAGTATAAGCCTAGTTTTTCAGCCCACTTTTTGGGCTGAAAAAAGCCGCCTCGGCTTATACTCGAGTCAGTGAAAAATTTGCCCGAAATGGAGGAGAAAAAGGGGCGGGGCCATGCCGCTGGGTGACACTCGTGAATGGCCCAGTGCCCCTGTGAGTTTCCCCTCCCTCTGTGTCAGTTTGTCACGCAGCGCGCACCGCACCATCCCCCCTCCTCACGTTCTAATGTAATGCAGGGCTGTCTTACGATTCCCCTTCCTCCCCCTCCTGCTGCTCTGCAACGATGTCCCGATGTCCCACCTCCTCCTTGTTATGGCAAGCAGCCACATAGCGATGTCCCACCTCCTCTGGTACAGTGATCCAATGATAGGAATCACTGTGCTGTGTGTCATAGGAGGCGGGACATCGCTCCCGCGGCTGCACGGGACATCATCATGAGGTGAGTGAAGTATTTCATTGAATACACCGCTAGTTTACTGTTTTTCTTTGAAATAAATATTCAAAAACATTATTGGTATCTATTTTTATTTTTGAAATTTACCGGTAGCTGCTGCATTTCCCACCCTAGGCTTATACTCGAGTCAATAACTTTCCAGTTTTTTGTGGTAAAATTAGGTGCCTCGGCTTATATTCGGGTCAGCCTATACTCGAGTATATACGGTACTCAAACTAGGTAACATCACTGAGGTCATGAAACCTCAGTGAAACAAGCAAACTCAGAGAATACTAAGGACTCCTCATTTCAACTGTGAGCTACAAATATTTTCATTTATTGGTAAACCTTAAAACCTACTTAGGCTCAATTGATTTTCTGGTAGGGATTGTAGACTGTTAGCACCTATAGAAATTGTAAATATAGTAATACTTTTTTTCTATTCATCTCCATCCCAGTTCTACAGGGCTTATATCCAATTTCAAAATCTGCCTGGATATATAGCTATTCAGAGGCTAATAATTGTCTCCTAATATGTAAAGAAACTGGTCATAATTTTTCATATTTTTGGGAATAGTAAAATATTGTTTGAAATACATTGCTTCACCTTTGGTTGTTTTTTTTGAAGTTGTCTGAAGTTCAACATCTTATTTTGATTTCTACAATGTCAGCAGCCATTTTAAATCTATCATTTTATGCTTCAGTAAGAAAGTGTTCCTAGATTTGTTTAACCAGCCAGCCAGCCAACCGTATTTTAATTTTGTATCTCAACTTAAAACATGACTCTAGGCAGCTTACAATGATCAGTAAAAAACAAACTCAATCCAAATTAAAAGACAAATAATCACCAATAGGTGATTTTATGCAGCAACTTGCATTTCATTCTATTTTCCCAAACCTGGGAAGTACTTTTAACCAAAGTCATGGAGCAAACTTTTTGGCCGAGAATGGGATTTGAACCAGGGACTTCCCAGCCCCAATTGACTAACTAGTACTACAACATGGCAAGAAACACTCCAGGACATTTTGAGGAGCCTGGTCCATTTTGTTATACTTAAGTTTTTAGAGGAGAAAAAGTAGTTAATTCTATTTTCAGCTGAAGTTGTAAACTGATAGAACAGTATTTATCTTCTACGTTTTAGGTTTTAGTTCATGACCTATTAAGAACTTGGCTGCACAATTGGAGGTAAGCAGCAGTTGAGCAAGCAAAACCATCCCTCCCAAGCTGTGGAAAATTTTTATCTTACACGAAACCAATCCCTGGTGTGAAAAAGGTTGGATATCACTGACCTACAATACACTTGTTACTTATTTTGAAAATGTACACGAGTCTGAACTGTAGCTAACAAAGCAGAAAAGAGTTAACGTGTATAAAAATATGGTAAAATATGTATTTGCACCAAAATTAAAATATGTAACATAATACAAAGAGGGACTTGCTAGCATCTTGGCCCTAAATCCTGAAAGCAGCAGTGTGGTTTTCAGGTCTTCTGGGAAACAAGAAAATTCGGACCACCTGAAATTCAGCAGGAACCTTTTCCACAAGGAAGACTTCTAAAAAAGCTGCATTTCCTCCCACAAGGAAATACTGTTTCATAGAAGAGATCTGGAAGATGTGCGCTGCCAGATCTGGTAAAATAGGCAGAAACCACTGGTGACAAGATAGTCCCTCAGTTGTTTTGGCCTTGCACTGTGCAGGGTTTAAAGATGACAACCAGCACTGCATTCAGAAATTTCTTGGAAGCAAGTGGCAGAATGCCTGCATTGCTACTTTCTAGACTACCTGTTTTTTAAAATGTTTTTCAAGTGCATACCCAGTGAATGCATTATAATCATCCAACTAGGAAGCAACTAGGGGGTGAAATAATGTCTTGATCTGGAAATAGGACCAACTGCTGCACAAAGTGGATTTGTGCAAAGATCCACATGTTCATGTTGCCACCTGCTCCTTGAGCCAGAGCCAAAGCCAAGCAAATTGTGAAATTATGTAGTGTACACTTGTAAAATAGCTTACCCCAAACTTACACTTTTCAAAAACTAAAGTAACTCCCCAAATGTTTTCTACTGTCCCAAAGGGTCTTTTTTAAAGAGCAAACACATCCCTTCACAAAAAGGTGCTTTCTTTACAGAAAACAAATTTTGATATCATGTCCAAGGGGATCATATTGTACCTTCATGAATGCAGACTGCTTCATAGAGTAGTTTCCTAGTAAATCAAATTTACGAATAATTTGTTCATATTAGTAAATACTGTCAGAATAATATTAAGTTTGAATAGAATGCATGCACTAAGCTCCCAAAAATCCATCCAAAGCATCCCAAAACCTTTCTTAGCCCAAATACAAAGGGGAGAGGAATAGAAGGGAAAGGCACAAAATACAACAAATAAATTAAGGAGAAATGATCCTCAGGCGTGCCTAAAATTTATTAAGGCCGAGTGCATTTTGGGAAACAAATCTTTTTTCAATCAAAATAAATTCTATTACTTTGCTGAAAGCTATTAAAATCTATGGATAACATGTTTCCCAAGAACTAGAAATGCTGAAGATAGTACATGCAAACCGACTGCCAACTTAATGGAATTCATGACAAAATGCACAAAAATGTCCACTTTCATTTTACTCCTGTTAAAGTCACTTGTACCCAACCCCACCCCCCAAAGCAATTCTTCTCTGCAACTAATTTCATCTATATTAAACTGCAGTCACAGTTCTGCAAAATTCTGGTAATGAAGTTAGGAGTTTAAGCACTATTAGTGGACATAAGAAAGTCATTATCAGCTTTAGTGTAGTAACTTGCAACACAGGAATTCAAACTGCAAAAATAATGAACAGGCATATTTCCATATTTTCTATTAAAATGACAATTTGTTTAGGGTTTTCTCCCCTATATCATAGGATGTGGAGAGCATACATTTTGAACCTTCTCAGAAATCAGATTACTTTAAACATTGAAGCTAACTGTTTCATTAAAGGGATTTTAGACCAATGTGGTGAGAATCCCAGAGTAAGAGTAAAATGATTTTATTTTATTGCAAACAAACGGCTAAAGTTAATTTCTCCACCCACTTTCTTTAAAGTAAATCAGCAGGCTAAGGAGACACACCCATCTGAAAACTAACATGATTAAAAATTAGATATAAAATGGGTGAATCACAATTTCATTTGTTTACAAAATGGTGGAGTATACTACTACAAGCACACTAAATACACAGTATTTGTGGGGAAAGGGTTACAGACACACAGCTAACTTCATATAGATCCCATTAGACAACTGGATTTACAACAAGTTTGTTTAATAAGAAATGGGCAGAGCCAGCTTTTTCAGAATCAAAATGCAGAACAATGGAAAAAGTTGATGGTGTGTACCTTCACAAGTTGAGCCTCTACAGACAAATGCAACCAGGTTAGATGTGCACTCCACCATCACTATTTAGCTTTAAGGTTTTGCCTCTTCAAAAACATTGCCAATTTTTTTTTAAAAAAACCTTTATTGCCAAAAGACATTTACTTTTTCTTCCTTCTTCCATACCTAAAAACTATGTAGAGAGGATGGAGTGGAAGATGGAGTGTAATGAATGTTATTTACATTGTATTTTGGGGGGGAGGGGAGGGCACAAAAAGCCTGGTTGCTAAATATTCTGTTTTGATGACTCACGACTGTTTCCTAGAAATTGAGGGGAGGGAGAGAAAAAAAATCTTTAATCAGAGGACACCAGATACAAAGCAACATTTTACTTTTGTTGTGGTAAAAAAAAAAAAATCACATTTTACAGATAAAATGTAAGAACCCTGAAATACTGACACATTCGCTCATCGTGCACAATGCTGAGGTTCTTTTAAGATTCACTTTAAAACTGCAATTAAAAATGTACAAAAAAAAAAACCAAAACCCACAAAGCTTCTAAAAAAGGAACCTGCAGGCACTTCCTCTTGTGGAATGTTTAAAAAGTTAGCCTACTAAAGAAAACAGTCGATTTCTTGTGAAGGTTTTGAAGAAATATGGATCAGTTCATTTTTATTTGGGAATTCAATAATATCCTTGGTGGTAATGCTGACTCCATGGCTTCTGACCCCAGAATTGCTGAAAAAAACGAGAGAACACAATGTCATGTCAAATTTAAGTTTATGGCTTACTTATGAGACTTATGAAAAGAATGAATGAGGTATATGCAAACAAAAATTGTTTTATTTAAAATTGAGAAGTATACTTACACCCTGCTGCCACTGGTTGTAGCCCTGAGATTGATTTTTGTAGCCACGATTGTTTCCCCTTCCTCTGAAATTCTACAAAGCAAAGAAATGGGTTAATTTGGGTCATCTGTTGAACCCTAATCTGTCAATCCAATCAAGTTGTTTTAGTTGAGAAAAAGATTTTGTACTCTAGCAAAATAAAAAAATGCTAAAACTTATTACTAAGAACATATCCCCAATTTACCATAGTATATTTGAAAATGTGTTTGCAAGCTATTTCTTATCAAGTACAACATCCATGAACCATTTAGAGTGAAACCTAAAAGCTTTGTTCAGGTTAATAGCTATGATTATGCTGTGCAATATTGCACTAAATATATTTGGAATCTGCCAGAATTCTAGATAAAAATGTACTATTTTGTTTTTAAAAACCTGACTCAATCTACAAGTATCAGTTTAGGACTAGATCCATTTAGCTTAATAGCCATTATTGGGGGAGGGGGGAGAGTTAGGGATTGGGAAACCAACTGATTGCACACTTGTATTTAATGTGGCTGGTGCTCAATTGTTATATGGTGGCATTTATGTTATATATGTCATCGTAAATCATTTGCAGTCTTGATTACAACTGCACACAAAATGGCATTACAAATAAATGAGTATCAATATAATTCCTTGATTAGAGATCACCGGAAACAAGTAAAGAATGTAAGGGGAAAAAACTGATTCAAAGTAAAAGTAACTGAAATGTTATAAATTTTAAAACTTTAGACATACTATATCAGCAACAGGCTTATCAGAGTAACATACTTCTTTTAATTATATCTAGATTGATTACTGAAAGCAAATTATTCAAGAAAATAAGACCATCCTCTTGGCTCTAACACATTACCTGATTATAGTTCCCTCTGTTGGGCATTCCACCTCTGTTATAATTTCCTCTGTTCGAATAGCCTCCACCGCCACCTCCTCCTCTTACTGGGAAGACAGGACCACGAGGATATGGATAGCCTATGGCTCCACCACCGCCACCTCCACCTCCACGCTGGGGCATATTGCCACCTCTCCTGTTATAGCCGCCACGATTTCCAGGGACTGTGGGGGGAAAATGCTACTCATTCGGTGTCTGTGTATTTTTTTAAAAACTATTAACCCAGAAAGTAACTACCCTTCATTGTTAACCTCTGTCCAACACCCAGGCTGCTATGAATTTTGCAACTAGAATCCAAACCTCAACTGGCAAACATCTGTAGCACCCCAAATAGAGTTCCTTAAGAATCATTGTAGTGAAAGGAAATGACAAGTCCCAACTTTTTCAGCCACCACCTGTCACTTTCATATTAACCATATTAACACTCTTTACAAACACAAACACTCTTTACAAAAGGGATACTCAACAGCTGCATAGCAGTCTTTATCCTACTTTACAAATACTGATGCTGCCTTGTGTCTGAACCTGACAAGTTTCTGAAACTAGATATAGGTAGCTGTAAACCCTTCACAACTCTTTTCTATTTTAGGATCAGGCACTTAAGATGATTCCTACAATATAGGGAACATATTAGGACAAATTGCACTACTGTCTACCTCCTCCTCTGAAGTTGCCACGCATGTTAAATCCACCACGTCCTCTCTGTCCACCTCTGTTAAACTGGTTTTTACCACTCTTTTTATTACTTTTCTTTGAACCAGTATTCTGTTTTTTTTCTGGAGGAAGGGCCTTCTTGCTTTCTTCTTTGTACTGCTCCAGAAGTTTTTGGGCTTCATCTTTTTGCAACTCTACGTAGATTATTTCATCAAAACATTCTGACACCTCTGGCAGAGTAAAATTTCCTATAAGACAGAGAGCCCTCAATATTCAGTATTTATTTCTGGAAACCATCAGAATAAGCCAAAGTTCCCCTCCTATATAAAAGGAATATGAGACAGGTGATCTTCAACTCAAGATGCTAAGAGCAAGATTCCCGAACACTTGACACATTCTCCCTATAAGGTTGAACTGGGAATACATGTCCACTAAACATGTTCAGCTTCGTTTTCTAGGGCACTTTAATGCCAAGACAGCTTTGTGCATCTGCATGAAGCGTATCATGACTGAATAGTGTTAAGGACTGCAGCAGAGGGAACACAATATAGTGTTGTCTTAACAAAGTTACAGAAGTCTTCCAGTTTTTTTTTAAAGAGGCATTAATTGTTTAAGGCAAGAAATTTTGAATCTTTATAGATTTTACATTACTCCTTTAAACAGATACTCAACATCCTAGAACACAGTATAGATTATGTTCCATGCCTTTCATTTTGAGCACTGCATGCTCTGGAAGATCTTTTCCCTCCACCTCTGCCTTCTTTTGTGTTCTTTGCTTGTAGTCTTCATCTTTTGGGCAAACAACAACTGCTTTGCGCTGGAAGCCTGCAAACAGGCACATTTTTCTCCTCTGCGCAGCTGCAGACACATTTGTCTGAAAAAAATGCAGTAACTTACTACACGTAGCTGTCATTGTTAGAGCTAAGTTAAATTAGTGTGCTTAGATTTCACCTCCATATGTATAATGCAATGAAGTTTACAAGTAGAAGGAAGTTATGTACGTTAGGCCGAGATTCTAGGGTAATCATTTTCCCCAATTTTAACTGTATTTTGAACACAATTGCTGTAATTTCAACTTTATGCATCAAATATTTATTTCCCACTGAAGTTTAGACTATATGCCCCTTAAACTGCAGCTCAATTGCATTAGTAACATAAAGAAGTCTAGCCCCCATACCTGATCCAGAATAAAGTTCCGTTTCTTACGAGCAGCAATCTCAATAAATTTGCCAAGACACTGAGGTGCTCTTTGAAGCAGTGTGTTAAGTTTTCCAGTGTCAGACATTTGCCGCTTAAAACCTGCAACCTATAAAAATCAAAGTAGCATATATCATTTCTGATTTTAAGTTTTATTATTCATTTTAAGCTTGATAAATTAAAATGTAAAAAATAAAGCCACTTTATCCTTTCACTAAAGATACCAAATCTTAATAAAAAAAACATGCTATCCCAACTTATTTTCAAAGTGTTAATTTGATTAGCCAGTTGCAACCTCTTTCAAATCAGAATCACTAATTATTGCAATGTCAAATAAATATTAAAAAGAACTGTTTCATCTCAACAGCCAGGATAGTTTTAATATATTATCTTTCAATCAAGAATCTGAAACACATTAATAGCCACATTTCCAAATATAAGAATCAGCAATTTAATTCCCAACTCACGTGAATAACTGTCCCTGCTCTTTCCAGTAATGTCACATCCTCAATGAAAAGCACACTACAACTGGTAAGACTAGTCAACCAAATGACCTATAACTCCACTGCCAAATTATTTACAACAATCCAAAGTTTCTATATATAAAAATTGTGCAATAAATTATTACAGTAATATCTTACCATCATTTTGTCCATAATAGTATTTGTTCCAAGGATGTTGTATTTTCCAGGATTATCTGATGAATGTTTGGTGACCCATGTAGTCTTCCCAGCCCCAGGCAAACCAATCATCATGACCACCTAATGAAAATTTAGTAAGGATTTTAATTATAAGGCCTCAAAATAAAACACTTCATTACCTACCCAAATGTTTAATGTGTACTATAAGCCTTCAGCATTGCAGGACCCAGTAGGAAGCATAAAAAACAATCCTTCCTTCTGAAAGCACTAGGTTTTTATATTAGTTCAACAATGGACTATTACTTACTTCACAGTCTTTCTTATGTTCTGGTCCTTTGGGTCCTCTAACTCTATCTTCCAGATTAACATTTTGGATGAATGTATACCCCTCTGGTATGGGAAAATAAGGCTCATCCTTCTGGCCAAAGTTGAATTCGACTGCACAATTATGGCAGAGGACATGTGGGAAAATGGGCCGTTCAGAAAGAACTTCTTTAGGGATCTTGAAAGCAATTCCAAGGTCCTGCCCATTCTTTGAGTAAGAGAATTCCACCTCATCACCATCAAAATTCTGCCATAACAAAAATATTTTATTAACATAATGGCAAATCCTCAGTAGTTTAAGATATCAGAAAGAAACCGTAAATCTAAACAGATTACTAGTTAAGATCTAACAGTAAATTCTAGACTGAAGGTCAAGTAAAGCAATAACAAAACTAGAGAAACATTTGAGTCTGAAAAAACATTGTGATCTATTTAGAAGTGTTTTGGTTAACTTTAGACAATATTAAACTTCCTCCCTGACTATCTGTTTCAAAGCGGTTCAGTGCTATTAAGTAAATTCGCCAAACAGAAGGAATTAAGACATGAGGTTTCAAATGAAATATATTGTTTTAATATTCATCTCCTGAACATCTCAAATAACCTCCAGTTCAGAGGATTTATTTGTGGAATGTGACATGGTACAAGAAAAAATTCGCTGGCTTAAAGGAAAAGGAACTTTCCCAAATTTTCCAGAAAATTTGCACTTCTGTAAGAGTTATCCAGTTAGTTGTTCTAGTTATTAAAAATTACAAACACATAATATGTAACATGTATAATTCTAGTAAGATAAAGAAGACTTACAGCAAAACATCCGATCACATCATTTTCATCAAATTTCTCACCAAAATCTTCAATCTCACAATTGCATGTCTTTATCCCTTTTAATGAGTATCCATAAGAAAATTCCTCCTCACCTAATAAATGTGAACAATTGCAGATGAGGCTTTCAGACTAACGGCTTAAGGCGAATAATATATTGGAGAAAAGGAGTTATAGTTTTTTAGCAGGGTGTTAAAATGCCTATACCAATGGAACAAACTCCATTGTTTTTATATCCAATGAGATTCTCTCTAGCATTCTATACTAACCTCTGAAAAATTATTTTTAACAAGCATTCTCCAGTAAACCCATTATCCTAAAGGGAGTCAAGAATGTAAATGAGACAGTACAGCTAAACTTGTCAAAAACTAGTGATGTTTCAAAGTGTTGTTTCTTGTAACTTTTCTTGATGTATGAGAAATTCCTTCCAGTATTATCCTACATAGAAGCAGCTACACTTTCTATATTCCATGCAGAAGAACTTCCAAAAGTGAAAATGATTGTTTAAACTTTTTTTTGTAACATGTTGATTTTTATAAGATCTTAATTACTGTATTGTGTGCCTTGGAAGCTTAACACAAACATTTGTTTTTAATTTTTTGTGAATACAAAATCTAGTTTCAGGTACAAATCATATCCATGAATATTTCAACTTTGTAAGTACACCAATACAACTAAAAAATTCAAGACAAAAGTTTTGTATACCCCAGCGTGTATATAAAATATAGCAGATCACATACAAACTGCTTCATCTTCCCTTTACTAAAAAAACCAAATAAAATGTTTAGCTAAGAAAAGAGGGAAGAGGGACCAAAGATGCCTAACTGGCCAACTACCATACGTACACTTAATTACATTTTATTTATAGAACAAATATAACTAATTCCAAACAGGCTATAATTAGCCTTTAAAAAAAATAATCCTGAAGTTTGTCCTCTCTCATCTCAGAATGACAGCCTAACTCCACAGAAAAACCTGGAAAAAAATCTTACCAAGCAGCATCCCACTTGTGTTTAGTGACCAGCCAACTCTCACTTCATGTATGTCAATGTCTTTTGTATACAGATGCTTAACAGGGATTTTTTCAGTTACCTATTCCACAGAAAATAATATAATTTAGTTTTGAGAATAAAAACAGCTAGAAAATATATTATACCAGGGCTTTCTCTTCAGAATTTCAGCCAAACACACACAGCTTTCCTCTCTACTTTTCATGGAAATATATATTTAGAATTACAACCCCCGGTATGTCCAATATATATATATATATATATATGTATATGTTTTATGTATATGTATATATATACATATATATATGTATATGTTTTTCGCATGGATGTTTTCTTGCCATTTTTGCAAACCTGAACTCGACACATATCTTGCGTATTGATAATGCCATTTTGATTACAAAGTCCACATTTTGATTTTAATAAACTATTGATATTTATTTTAATGTTACTCATATACATTCTTCCCAAGAGCCAACAATTCTTTTCTAGCAAGTTTTTTCTTTAAAAGCAAAGGGGGTTATTATACTCTGTATTAATTTATAATTAAGCCTGTTACATATTTATACTTTCAGATACCAACAAAGTATCTTATTTACCTTTACTTGTTGTATTTCAGCAAAAACACTTTCAGCATCAATGAGCATCTAACATCACTATTAATTTCACTTACTTTCATCTCAAAACAGACTTTTCCTTTCGAAACTCCATAGGACGCTCGTCCTCCAGCCCACAGAAAGGCAAAACTTTCCATAGTTAATGAAGAAGCACTAAAACGATCTCTTGAGATTTTAAAGTGTAGGTCACAGTTATCTGTCCCAAAAAAAGGGGGGAGGTGGGATACAGTTGAAATCTGTTGTAATATTCTAACATGAAAATGAACAACGTGTCTGGAGAATCTCAATCATACAGGTCATGATTGTTCCAAAAGTGCTTTTTTTCAAGAGCCAACTGAACTTTCTGGTTTTGTTTCAAGCAAAATGTTTTCAAAGAAAAACCAGAAAGTCCAGTTCCTTCTTGAAAAAAAGCACCTTTGGGACATGAAAATGAACAGCATCTTTTAAAAATGTGGTTAAAATTATTTTGATTTAAAAACAACTTGCATGTATTTCTTAATTTCCATGGGTGTATTTGTAAATGAATTCAGCCCACCTTTCTATAAAAGCTCCAAAACAAAGCAATAAAATCAATGTATAGGATACTTAAATTGACTTCAGAATTAAAAATTTCTACATGCAGCTTAGGTGTAAAGTGTGCTTGTCATGCATTTAAACAAATGTGAGCATACGATATATATATATTAGTTGATGATTGGATGACTTGTAAAATTTTCCAAACTCTTTTTAACAACAATTCACAGAAAGTCAACATTCAAGTTGCCCTTGTATCATTTCATATCCTTTATTTACAAAGCTGCTCCCTTTGACCAAGAGCTTTTAATGCTCCATGAATCAGATTTTGAGTTCTGTTGAGCATCCCAGATCAATACTCGGATAACTATGCAAACAATTTCAATTAGGTTGCAATAAGCAAACAATTTGCTGCAGTTACTTATCTAATTTGCTTACTTCGGAGTGTTCACTAACACGTATACAGCATAGGATAGTGGACACAACACTAGTAGCAAAATAAATGCCAAATGTTTGCCCAACTTCCTTTTGGCCTATGCTCCTTTGTATGCTTTGCTATGTCTAATATAGCAGAAAATTAAAACAGTACACAAGATGGTTTTCAAGACAACTTAGGTGTCATATTAAGCAATTTTCAATAGTGCTCAAAAGTTTTTGAACAAAGGACGCCAAAATAATCAAACTTTCCAAATTGATATTAACCTTCGACTCATATTATAGATACTGGTCATACACAATATCTAAAACTAGGTTTCTGAGATAAACTTAGAATATTTGATAATTTGGTTTTTAGGTTTTTACATTTTTACACTAATCTGTTCATACAATAGTATGAAATGACAGTATTTTCTTTCCTTGCTTCCAAAAATTTCTATATCATTTTCAACTTGTGAGGTACCTCGAGATTTATAGATGGAGAAAAAATATTGTTCATCAATATCAACTTCTTCCAACAGATACTATCACATTTCATTCAAAGCAGTATAATTTTATATTAAATATTCAGAATATTTTTGCCTTTAATGCCAAACTTAAAATTTTGGCCCCTTAACAGGACTTAAAGTACACTTATTCAGAACTAAGCCTCCCTGGATCAAGTGACTCTCTTTCCCAAAATCAAGCACACTGTTCATTCAAAACTAGTGAACATGCAAGCAATAGGCTTTTATAAAACAGAATAGCTTTCTTCAATAGCCATGCTCCACATATTAGTTAACAGTTCTTTGTCATGGCATGACAAAACTGAAGGAACGTGTAGCAAAGAACAATCTGATTTACTGTAAACTTGATAAGACACATTTTAAAACTGGTTTCTATAAGTTAGCAATACTTCACCAATGCAGGCTTTATGTGCTTCATTCCAGCATTTAATAATACTTTATTACAGCTCTGAAAGTGCTGTATATAAAATTCCACCATTTTTTTAATGGAAAATGATATTTTTAAATTTTACCAGTAATTGGTATTTTGCATCATATTGGCTTTGATGGGAATATATAATTTACAATTTCTCTATAACAATAACTTGAATATAGGTAGTTATTATTTTAGTTCAAATGTTGATATCATAAAAGTATTCAGAATCACTACAGTAAGATTTTCCAAGTAAAGCTCTAAAATATATCCATTTTTAATGTGTATTGTAACCAATCCTACAACCATGTACCACTGAATAATTCCTACTAGCTAAAATTTCAGAATGTAGGAGTGATGGAATATATATATTGGAGCTGTGCAGCAACCCAATGTTGAAGGTGAAATGATAATTCAGAGACTAATGGAAACAGTTAATTTTGAAAGGTAGTTAGGCATAGGTACAAAATACATTCAATCTATATCTATGTATGTTGCACCACTTTCTTGGCTTATGATGGCTTTTCATCATAATCACCCCATTTGTAAACAATCTTGATAACTTACAATAGTAAGGGACATTTGAACAATCAATTCAAATAAAAGCAGAAATTGTACCTCAGGTGAGGGAATAAGCATAAGTAGATCCTCAAAGTCTTACCAAAGAAGTATCTTTTAAGAGACCAGAATACTTTTTATTTACTTACAAGTATCAAGACAAACCACTGTGTCATCAAAGTGTTCATCCTCTTCTTCAACAGGTGGCTGTGGTGATTTGGCCCTGATCAATTAAAAAAGGCACTTGAATTCAACTATCAGAAAACATTTAAGTATTTCATTAAAAAAAATTAAATACCACTTATTACCTGCTATACTTGTTTTCTTCAATATACTCAAAATAGCCTCGTCCATGGTCTTCCCGTGGTCTTTTCACTCCCCTTTTTTTCTCACCCGGTTTTTGTTCAGATTTAGTTTCTCCTTGGAATTTTTGGAGGAAAAAATAAAGTACGTTAGAAACAATATCGTTGAGTGCAAAGGGACAAAAATCCTGCTCTGGAAAAGATACGCCCTGCAAGCTGACTAAGCAACAACCCATCGCTATACAGACCGCTTTCCGTTTCATTTCCAGAACTAGACGGCCATTTCGCGGTTTCTGGCATCATTTCCGCTCAGTGAATCTGAAGGCGGCTCTAAAGAGACCTCGTAACCCTCACCCAAAAAAACAAGCGGCCGCGAGAGGCCTACATCGGAAGAAATGGATTTGCCCGCCTCCATCGTACTTCGCGAGGCCTTGGCGCCTCGCAAGCGGATGTGACGCAAAGCGCACAAACACCCCCCCGCGCGCGTTCCACAGCGCGCCCCAGCGGCTCCTCTGGGCCGCCCTTCCCCCTCTCCCCTTCCTCGTTGCTCTCGCGAAATGGCGCAAGCGCCCCTCCCCCTCCGAAACACGCGGCGCGCGAGGCCTGGAAACCCCCGAAGGACGAGTTGCCGCGGCCGCCGAAAGAAAATAAGATGGCGGCTTTCCCCGACCCCATAAAGAAGCTACCAACCGCCTCCGCCCATCTGGGCTCCGCGAAGTACTCACCCGCAGGGCGAGCGGGCCCTCCGGCCTTTTGCTGCTGCGGCTGCTGAGCGGGCGAAAGCTGCTTGGCGCTGGCCTGGCTCGAGGATGCAGGAGTCGAAGCCGAGGCCTCCGGCGCGGTAGCGCCTTTGCCAGACAATTCTTTCCCCACGGCGCCATGGCCGTTGGCGTTCCCGCTGCTGCTAGTGGTGGATGCACCGGCGGCGGCGGTATCTTCCTCCTCATCTTCCCCCTCCTGAAAGCCTTGGTCGTCGCCGTTCTCGTCGTCTTCTAGATCGTCGGCCGCTTCTTCTTCACCAGCCGCCACCTCTTCGCCGTTTTCTTCGCCCAACTCCATGCCTTCTTCCTCCTCCTCCTCTCCCTGGGAGCCGCCGAACTCCGCCTCCTCATCGTCGTCGCAGGCCGCGGCCTGGTCGGGGCCTCCGCCTCCCGAAGCCATCAGCAACTCCTCCTGGTCACCTCCGCCGCCCGGAGCGGCTTCTCCCAACTCCTCGATGTTGCCATTGCCGGGCTCGGTGCTGGCTAAGCCCCCTCCGCCGGCCTCCTCTTGGTCGAGCGCGGCTTGGAGCCGTTCCATGAGCTCGGCCTTGAGGCCCTTGTCGGAGAGGCGCCGCTTCTTCAGCTCCTCCTTGAGCTCAGACACCTTCAACTTTTTCACGTTCACCGGCGAGCAGCTCATGGCGGCAGCGGCGACGGCAGGAACTCGATGCGGTCTGGGCGTAGGCGGCTGGCTCGTATGGCTGCGGCAGCTGCAGAAAGAGATCCGCCTGGCGCCAAATCCTTTCACCGAGGCTCGCGAGGCAGGAACGAGGAGCGCGACTCACGGGCTCGAGCACGTAACTCTACGCTCAGCCCGCCCCCGCGGCGCGCCGCCTCTCATAGCCTCGCCCTCTTTGCCACACTGCCTTAGCTTGCTTCTCTGGCGGAGATTCACGGTAAACGCGGGGCGCAGCCAAAATAAAAAATCTTAAAACTGTTCCATGAATTACGGGACTATGTTCCAGATTACGGAATACTGCGTACTCTCACTGGATGCTGGGCAGTATATCTTCACTAGGAAAACATACCTTATTGAATTAGATATAAAATATTGCTTATGGGTTTTTTTTCTAGCAAATTGTAGGTTTTAGGTTATGTTTGGCACAAGTTGCACATTTTACAGGAAAATTATTGTTTATGACTACATTAAAAAGCATCTAGACAGAAAATGGAAATATAATGGGGCCAAGGGTTGCATTGGTTGCCATGTATTGTAGTGACTCAGAAGCTATGCAAGTGCACATACGGAAAAGCAGACTGAATTCAACCTTTGTCTAAGTCATTTTATTAAAAATTGTTCCGTTTCCACTATTTCAGTGGATGGTTGAATGCCCTCAACCATAGAACAGCAGCAGTTAAAATGGCTACACTGTTATATGAACATTTGCAGATTCCAAAGACTGTCCATCACTGCCCAGGATACCATTATAATAGCGTACATACTTCTCTGGATATTTTACTCTCAATCTATGCTTTTATTTTAAATAATGCACTTTGGATTCATATTTAATAGTCTGTTGTATACCACTCAGTTTTTCAGCACAATCTTTTAAGTCTGTAATCTTTATTGCTCTCTGCATTTGTTGGGTTTTATTTAAACAGAAGCAAGTTTTGCACATTCTTTAACAAAAGTCAAATAATAAAATTTTAAATTATATGTTGGCAAATCGAGTCAGCCAATCTCAAACATAAGACCTGCATAGGGCTAAGAACAATTCACCAGGACTCTCTTCTTTAATGGGTAGCTATCAGCTTTTTCATTGTAATATCAATATTTCAGCATACCGGTCACATATTATAGATTCCTAGTGTGATGAGTATGTGGATGAAAGGTGACAATTACATACTTTTTATTTGCCTTACAAATTAGACAATAGATTTAAGTGCACTATTGCTGTTTAGAAACCAATGTATATGAAATAACAAACAGTTCATTTCTATCACTTAAGACAAACATTTCATTTTCAAATATTGCTCAATCTCATATCTTTTAGATCAGTGTTTTTCAACCACTGTGCCGCGGCACACTAGTGTGCCGTGACATAGTGTAAGGTGTGCCGTGGGAAAAACATTTATATATAGTCAATATAGGCACAGAGTTAAATTTTTTTAACATTTTCTAATGGTGGTGTGCCTCGTGATTTTTTTCATGAAAAAAGTGTGCCTTTGCACAAAAAAGGTTGAAAAACACTGTTTTAGATAATATACAAGAACATGATTACAAATTCAATTATCAAAACAATATCAAGAGTTTCTTAAAAAGGTATCTCTGATTATATTATCAAAGTAAATCAAAATTACCTTGAAAAGTTATTTTTTTCTTTCTCATTCCTCATCTTTACATGCTTTCCAATTTTATACAAGTTATCTTCAGAGATACATAACAATCAGAAATTCTTAAAATAATTTTGCATTAGTTGACAATACATGTTCTATCACAGGTATTATAGAGTGAAAGATGCACAATGGTAGAAATATGTGTGCCCTTCCTTCCCCTTTTACCTTAAATGTCCTGGCCTTCAAAATCAGGTGGATGAATCAATTGCTCAGCAGAAAAAAGAAAAAAACTGAAGAAAGATGCAGTCACAAACTGCCAGTCTCAAAGGCAGTGTATGCTGAACAGTGAGGATGACAGCAGAACAGAGAATTTCAGAAGATGTCAACTGAATCCTTGCCAAAGGCCCAGAGCATTGGCAACTGAAAGCAGGTCAATCCACTAGCATTAAAACAATTGGGCCAGGGCACTAGCTATCACCATGTAAAGATCTAAGATACCAACACTCAGAGGCTCATGGATTAGTTGTTTTAAATGTCTAGAGTAGTGGTAACAAAACAACTTCTCATGCTGAAGCAGAATACTCTGAAAATCCTGGAGCAAAGTCATCCATAGAAAGTCAAGATGATGGGTGACTAGGATGTGAGTGACTGTGAGCAAGGATTGTTGGCCCAGGAAATGGAGTAAGTGGTGCACAACCAACAGTTGCACAAAAGCCCTCCTGGGCACGATTGCCACCTGTTTCTTGAGCAGGAGTGGTAAGTCCAGAAGGACCCTCAGGTTACACTGGGTCTGTTTGGGACAGTGCCATCTCATTTAAAAACAAAGGTGCCAGTTCTCCATAGACCAACGAATCCAAAACCCAGAGCCACTTGTTCTTGCCAAGATTCAATTTCAGCCCATTGCTTCCCATCTAGCCCTTAACAGCCTCCAAGCACTGCAAGAGGGAGGACATGGCATTGCTTGGCTCACCATGGGCCAAGACATACAGCCGGGTGTCATCAGAATATTGATATCTAAGTCATCCATAATGGTGGATGATCTCACTCAGTGGCTTCATGTAGATGTTAAACAGAAGTGAGTCCCAAAGATGATTTTTCAGGAGGCAACTGGATTTTCTTACAAATCTCCAAGTGCTTCAACAACCCTCTAAAATAATGCAAATGGCCAGCTGTCTGCAAGGAATCTAAATACTTCCATTCCCCACTATTCAGTCAGAGCTGAAGAAACTTCTTGGAGGAGAAGCAAAATGTCTTCAAAGAAAATAAGTCATGAAAAAGTACCTTTGGGACAATCATGACTTCGATGATTCTCTATAGACTTCCATAGTGAAGAGAGTATTGAATCCTGCGGAACTCCACAAAGCAGTGGGCGAGGACTGGACCTCTTGCTTCTTATCAACACAAACTGAGAGTGGCCACAGAGGAAAAAAATGAACCAGGACAAAACAGAGCCCCCCTCCCATTCCAGAAGTTGGTATTAAAGGCAGCTGAGAGGTCAAATAAAGCAAGGATGGATGCACTGCTCCACTCCACTCCCATCAGAGTTCATCAAAAAATGTGACTAATGCTATTTCCATCTTATATCCAGGTCTGAGCTCTTACTGGAAAGGATAATCCTTTACTAACTGCAGTGAGGTGACACGAGGCTGGATCCAGGCGGTTGTAACCGCCTCCCTTCGGGAGGGGAACTTCCCCGCCACACTGAAAGCGGCGGTGGTGAGACCCCTCCTGAAGAAACCATCCTTGGATCCAGCTGTTCTTAATAGCTATCGTCCAGTCTCCAACCTTCCCTTCCTGGGGAAGGTTGTTGAGAAGGTGGTGGCCTTCCAGCTCCAACGGTCCTTGGAGGAAGCAAACTACCTAGACCCCTTCCAGTCTGGCTTCAGGCCCGGTTACAGCACAGAAACCGCTTTGGTCGCATTGATGGATGATCTTTGGAGAGCCAGAGATGAAGGACGTTCCTCCATCCTGGTCCTCCTTGACCTCTCAGTGGCTTTCGATACCATCGACCATGGTATCCTTCTGCGACGACTGCGGGAGGTGGGAGTGGGAGGCACCGTGCTACGGTGGTTCTCCTCCTACCTCTCGGACAGGTCGCAGTCGGTGTTAGTGGGGGGGCAGAGATCGTCCCCTAGGCCCCTAAATTATGGGGTGCCTCAGGGCTCGGTCTTATCCCCCCTACTATTTAACATCTACATGAAACCGCTGGGAGAGATCATCCGCAGGCACGGGATTAGATACCATCAATATGCGGACGATACTCAATTGTATCTGTCCGCCCCGTGCCAACTCAATGAAGCGGTAGACGTGATGAGCCGGGGCCTTGAGGCCGTTATGGACTGGATGAGGGTTAACAAGCTTGTGCTCAACCCAGAAAAGACCGAGTGGCTGTTGTGTTTCCCTCCCAAAGATTTGGCTACTATTCCACCACTCAGGCTGGGGGGTCAAATTTTATACCCCTCAGAGAGGGTTCGCAACTTGGGAGTCCTCCTGGATCCACAGCTGTCATTTGACCACCACTTAACGGCTGTGACCAGGGGGGCATTCGCCCAGGTTCGCCTGGTGCGCCAGTTGCGACCCTACCTGAATCGGGAGGCTCTCACAACAGTCACTCGGGCCCTCGTGACCTCTAGGCTGGAATACTGCAATGTGCTCTACATGGGGCTGCCCTTGAGGAGCATCCGGCGACTTCAGCTAGTGCAGAATGCAGCCGCGCGAGTGATTGCGGGTGCACCCCGATTCACCCGCATAACACCTATCCTCCGCGAGCTGCGCTGGCTACCTGTTGATCTCCGGATGCGCTTCAAGGTGCTATTAATCACCCATAAAGCCCTACATGGCAGTGGATCTGGATACTTGAGAGACCGCCTTCTGCCAATTACATCCCTGCGACCGATAAGATCTCATAGATTAGGCCTCCTCCGTATTCCATCGGCCAGCCAGTGTCGGCTGGCAACTACAAGGAGGAGGGCCTTCTCAGCAGTAGCCCCGACCCTTTGGAACGAGCTCCCCGTGGAGATTCGTACCCTCTCCACCGTCCAAGCCTTCCGCATAGCCTTGAAGAACTGGCTCGCCCGTCAGGCCTGGGGATAGGATAGTTACCCCTCCCGAATGATGAATGTATGTTGCTTGCTATTTTATTACATGTTTTGTCCTAATGTCTGTATTCCCCCTTCCCAGTTTTTGTGTGAGCCGCCCTGAGTCCCCTCAGGGAAAAGGGCGGCCTACAAATTCTAATAAAATTCTAAAAAATTCTAAAATTCTAAATTCATCCAGAAAACTGCAGCAATATATAAATTATGGCCCGTTTAGTTCTTGCTTTATTATTTTTATACCCAAATGAGTGAAATATCTAGTTGATCAAGGTGGTCAACTAGATATTGCTCTTAGTGGTCAACTAAGAGCCAAGGTGGCGCAGTGGTTAAATGCAGCACTGCAGGCTACTGCTAGATCAGCAGGTCAGCGGTTCAAATCTCACCGGCTCAGGGTTGACTCAGCCTTCCATCCTTCCGAGGTGGGTAAAATGAGGACCCAGATTGTTGGGGGCAATATGCTGACTCTCTGTAAACCGCTTAGAGAGGCCTGAAAGGCCTATGAAGCGGTATATAAGTCTACTGCTATCAAACTGATAACTCAGTAATCAATCAAGACTCACTTTGGTTTTTCTTGCATGTGCTCAAAGGAAGCCTTGTTATCAGCTGGTATTAGGCTGCTTTTGGTTTACTGCTATTCCAGAACAGCACCTAGAACAGTGGTTCCCAAAGTGGGTGGTACCGCCCCCTGGAGGGGTGGGATGACTTAGGGGGATGCTAAGAGGCAAGGGGGCAGCAGGGGGGCACTAAGAGGCATGGGGGCAGCAGGGAGGGGCTAAGAGGCAAGGGAGGTGGCAGAGGAGTGCTGGAGGTGGTCCCCTCGTAGGGCGCAATTCTGCCTGGGGCTCTGTTGGCCGCCAGTCAGCTGAGCACTTCCGCCAGGAGTGAAATTCAGTCTAACGTCCCAAAGTCTGGAAGGATTTTTCGCTCGTTCGCTCGCTCAGAAGACATACAAGCATGCCAGGCCAGGGGGGAGCAAAGGGGGGGGGGGCAACACTAGGCATAAGACATGCAATGGCAGCCCCTTATCACCTGGCCAGCAATGGCAGTGTGGAACAGGCAGTCCGCTCCACTAAAGCCGCTTTACGACGTTTGGGTTCAAGTCCTTGGGAACAGAAAATAAATCTGTATTTATTGGCCCAGCATTCAACACCATGCCCTTCAATTGGTAAAAGTCCAGCTGAATTATTGATGGGATGGCGACTTTGCACCATTCTGGACAGGTTACACCCACATTATCATGCAAATGCTGCTCCAGAGTACTCAAAACACACTCGTAATCTTGAGATGGGGGAAAAAGTATTCGCAATAAATTACATAGGTGATCCTAAATGGATACTGGGTCAGATAATTCAAATAACTGGCCCATGTTCTTATAGGGTCCAGTTAGATGATGGTCAGCAGAGGCGATGCCACATAGATCAACTTTGGCACTGTAAATCATAGATAACTCAACCTGATAGGCCCCCATCGCCTAATTGTTTGTCCATGCCGCAGCAAGCAGAAGACAATCTGGATTCAACGATTCTACAATTCCCGTCTTGTTATCGCAGGAGCCCTTACCTGTTGATCCATGCCTTATAGCAAGGGAGGGGTCTCTGGAAGGTCTGGTCGAGGAGCTGGCAACTTCAGAAGAGATGCGAGAACAAACATCTTCTCCGACAGGACAGAAAGAATTACCGCGCTCGGAGAGGATCTCCTGGAAGCCTGCATACCTCAGAGACTATGTGTGTACAATCTGGGGGGAAGGAGTGCTACATCCTGAGGTCTTGAGAAAGAGATGCCAATCACTGGGCAAAAGTAATCCATTGACTCCGGTGTGGGTGCAGGCTCGCGGAAGCCAGGCAGACTTCCTATTGGTTAATAGTTTGACAGCTAGCATATAAAAGGCTGTCAGTTACGTTCATTGTTCGTTCGTCGTCAGCTACGTTAATAAACGGTTATCATTAAATTTGTTGCCTGGCGCTACTTCAGGAGAATATTTACCAGCAGCATTGTGTATGTGAATGACCAGGCATGTACTGTATTGCACAGAATTTATTGAACAGTGAAGTAGTTACTAAATTTTACTGAGTTTACTAAGTTACTACTTACTAAGATTCTTGATAAATGACTATCAGTCTTTGAAAACCTGGTATCACTGGATCATGTTCAACAATTTTGTTGAATTAAAAAGGTTTTTAAATTGGATTTGGAATAAATGTGCAATTAATTGTTACAGTTTTGAATTTTACTGTTACTCTCTTCCTTCCATCATGCAAACTGCCCAGTCACATGACCCCCCCCCCAGTTACACCCAAGCCACACCCACAGAACCGGTAGTAAAAAAATTGAATTCCACCACTGGGTGGGGGGCACTGAGGATCAGTTTGTAATACCAAGGGGGTGGTGGACTGAAAAAGTTTGGGAACCACTGACCTAGAACAAGCAGTTACGCTTTAGTCTGTTTCCTGATGCACACACCTTCAGTAAACTCTTTCCTCACTCCATCAATTTCATTGTGTCTAAGTGAATCACCCTGGATTTAAATGAATCTAATAGGAGAGCAGAGTTAGGCTTGGCTACCACATATCTAGGAATCATATTTTTCATAATCCTTTTCCTCAAATTGCAAGAAAGCTTTTTGCCTGAATATTCTTGGTTATCAATTTTTACTGGAAAAAAATTATCATTTTCGGCCCACAAAACAAGATTTGCTTTATGTATGGTATGTGTCCCATTTACAAAAACTGTTTAAAATATGCAATTCTGGTCTGATCCTCAAGACACATATTGCATTAAAGATGAGCCATTACAATCTCAATAATAACAATAAGAAACTTCTTTTATTTATATGGGCAGTAGCCTTTTTCTATTCTCTCTGCTCTGTTTCAATGTTAATCTTATTATTAAAACACAAGAGAATTAATTTCTCTCTATTGATTATTGTTCCAAGTTTTCTAAAAATTTGATTGCTCTTAACCATGTTGATTTCACCAGATGGTATACAAAGAATATTTTATACTGCAGAAATTATGCCTTGATCCTACCCATGCTGAGATAGTGCCAATACTTTGAATACCTGAATATGTGGAAAGTATGGTAATCATGGTGTCTACCATTCTGAGAATTGCAAACTCTAGGCATTTTCATCCTGTACTTTTCTAGTTTGTTTTGTTCATGGAATTAACATGAAGTTACTAAATCTTCCTAAAAGTTTCTATGACATAGTATCCCTTCGCTTTCAAATATATTTACTAAAGAATCAATGCAGTCAACTTTGAAGAATCTCCTATAAAGAATGCTATTTCTCTGTTAATGTTCCTTGCTAGGTTTTATTTATTTATGTCCGTCATTATCTTCAGGTCTATCTGAAGATCTCATTTTCTGAAATTAATTTTCCCTTGATCTTCTTAAAAAAATAGTTTTTAATTAAACATTTTTACCTTTAAAAACAGGGGGGAAAACCAACAAATAGAGAAAAAATAAGACAAACATAACAATATAAACTAGTTTTATAGCCTTTTATATCGGCATACATGTTTAGCTTTTGTAGTTCTCTATTCTATCTTATCGGTTTTAACATCTACAATATTGTAATGACAGTTGTACTAACAATTGTAATAATATTAATTGTTCATATATATATATATATTATCATAGTAAATATATATGTATGTATGTATGTATATGTATATATACATACATACATACATACATATATACATACATACATACACACACACACACATACACACACACACACACACACAAACACTATGGCCAATACTTTAAGTTTGATAGTAATTAGTAACTGATGAATTTTTATTCAATACTAGTTTAGAAAAGAGAAAAAGAGACTTCTATTTTCTGTTTTGGCTTCTATTTTCTAGCCACTTATAAATTCTATTCCATATTTTATATACAATCCTATTCTTCACTTTTTTTAACTTCATAGTCATTTTGTCCATCTCTGCACATTCAAGTACCTTTCTAATTATTGTTTCGTCAGTGGGTGTACTGATTTATTTCCAGTTTTGTGTGAAGGCAATCCTACCTGCAGTAAGTATGTGTAGTAATATGTATTGGAATTTTTTGTCCGTTTTTGAGTCTAATATTCCTAATAAGAATGGTTCCAGGTTCAGTTCTATCTTTTGCTCTGTAAGTTCTTCCAGCCATTTCTGGAAGAACTTACAGAGCAAGTGTAATGTGATGAGGCACGTTCACCACATAAGGTAGAATGTTCCAGACTTGTTCCCTTGATCATTTTGATACCTGGATATATTCTCAAAACTTATCCAGGAAATCATAAAATCACTGAATTGAAATGCATCATGGAGATCTAGTCCAATATACCTTCTATAGAAACCTTATTTTTCAGAGTATAAGACACACTGGTTGATTTCCCCAGGTTTATGATCCTGGGGGATTTCAATCTGCCTTCCATTGGCTCAGACATCTGAGTCAGCTCGGGAATTCATGGCTTCCATGACGGCTATGGACCTAACTCAGTTAATTTAAGATCCTACCCATAATGGGGGACGCACGCTCGACCTGATTTTTGTCTCTGGGCAGTGGAAGAATGATCTAGATTTAGGGGATATGTCAGCTCCTCTCCATTAGTTAATTAGGAAAGAATGACCATGAGACTCCATGCGTAGAAATCAAATGTACTTTTACTAATTAATAATGGTTAAAGGCAATGCATAGCGAAGTCTCGTTAATTAGGCGCGAAAACAGTTGATATATAGAATAGCCCATTCCCCACCCCTTGGCATCATAGACCCAGTCCAATCATAAGTCTTCCAAATGTCAGGTGCAAGATAACTTCAAAAGGCATCACGAAGATGGAAAGTCGGTGCCGTTAGAGCTAGCGGGAAACACCCACGCATGCGTAGTCCAATCAATCGGTAGACTCCAGAAACTTCCACCAGCACAATGAGTAACCCCTCCCAAATACCATGCCCTCCCTCCCCGTTTCATGGCAGCTGAAGCGATAGCAAAGCAGAAGCTGACAGGATATTTCTATCCAACCCTTGTCATGGTTGGATCATTTTCTTATCAGGCTTGACTTTCATACTGCTAACCCTCACCGCAGGGAGGCGGAACCAACTAGATGGTTCCGCCCCAGGAGCCTGATGGACCCTGAAAGGTTCCTGATGGAGCTTGGGACTTTTCCTGAATCCCTTGCTCACAACTTGACCGAAGCCTAGTGGAAGCCTGGGATAGGGCAGCCACTGGGGTTTTGGATTGTGTTGTGCCTTTGCGGCCTCTGACCCGGTGTCGATCCCAGGTAGCCCCCTGGTTTACCGAGGAGCTCAGGGAGATGAAACGCCGGAAAAGACGCCTAGAGAGTGGTTGGAGGGCCAGCTGGTCCGAATCTGATCGAACACTAGTAAGAATTCATATTAAATCCGGTCTCCAACATTCGCTTTGTAGCTAAGGTTGTTGAGAGTGCTGTAGCATGTCAGCTTCCCCAGTCCCTGGATGAAGCTGTCTATCTGGATCCGTTTCAGTCGGGTTTCAGGCTCGGATACAGCACGGAGACGGCATTGGTCGTGTTGGTCGATGATCTCTGGCGGGCCCGGGACAGGGGCTGTTCCTCTGTCCTGGTCTTATTAGACCTCTCAGTGGCTTTCGATACCATCAACCATGGTATCCTACTTGGATCTCTCAGGGGGTTGGGAGTGGGTGGTTCTCCTCCTACCTGTCGGATCGGTCACAGTTTGTGTTGACTGGAGGGCAAGGATCGACCCCAAGGCGCGTCACTTATGGGGTCCCCCAGGGGTCGATTCTCTCACCCCTCCTGTTCAACATATATATGAAACCACTGGGTGAGATCATCCATGGTTTTGGGGTACGGTATCATCAATATGCTGATGATACCCAACTTTTCATCTCTATCCCAGACCACCCAAACGATGCCCTCAACGTGATGTCCCGATGCCTGGAGGCTGTGCAGATCTGGATGGGGAGGAACAGGCTCAAGCTCAATCTCTCCAAGATGGAGTGAACATCCTTTTGAACATCCAAAAGCCCCAGCGCTATGTCCGCCATAGAGGCTTTTGGACGCCCTGCCGCTGTGTCCACCATAGAGGAAAAACTTCCTTAGACCCACGGAAGACTTTAAAAGCAGAGAGGACCTATGGAAAGCTTCAAAGAATCAATGCTGGATGGAACCAAAGCCTCCCTGCCACCCCGGCGCTAGAGGCAAAAGCTCCCTGCCACTATGTCCAAAAAACCCTGGCCTGCTGCTATGTCCAAAAGCCCTGCTGCTATGTCCAAAAGCCCTGCCACTATGTCCGACCCAAACAAAGTCCCAGCCCGCACGCCAGGAGTGGTGGGTAAAACACACACACATACACATATTACTTACAATAATACAATTACTTACAAATTAATTTTGAATTCCTCCCCCTCCCTCTGACCCACATACCTTTTCCAGCTGTTTCACAGAGGATTTTAACTCTGCTTTTGTCTGCCATGATTAAAATGTAAAGGAAAAAGGCAAGAGCTGCTGAGGTCAGGCTTGGTTAGCTGCTGCAGAGTCTCCAATGGATGACTCAGCTTAACTGTTTAAAAAAAGCCTCTAAAAAAAGTGCCCTCTACAGGAGGAGGCGAGAGAACCATGTGCCTCATCTACATAAGGAATTTTTCGGCTTTTAACCCTTGCTGAACTCTGCTCAAGTGATCATAAAGATAGACTAAATGAGGCATGTGGTTCTCTCGCCTCCTCCTGTAGAGGGCACTTTTTTAAGAGGCTTTTTAAAACAGTTAAGCACTAAGCAGAGTCATCCACTGTGACTCTGGCAGCAACTACCTCAGCCTTTTTCCTTTTAATTTTTTTTTCTTTTCCTGATGACAGTGGTGAGGCCCTGCCTCCCCTGACTGCACGTCACTGTTATCTTCCCTGGTGCAACATGAAACATTTTACCATTGTCACTACAGTAAAATGATATGTACGTATTTATTTTATTTATTTATTTAATTTATGCCATGCATTTTGACTAGAGGCAAATCTAGCTGGCTTACAGCAAAATAAAAACAAAAAGATAAAACACTAAACTATTAAGGTAGTAAATATTAACGTTAAAATTTAAAAAGATAGCAAAGAAGCAGCAAGATACACATAGGGTAGAGGTAGAATCTTCTCTCAGTCTACTAACCACCTCCAATATAATATGCTCCCATGGAGCCCTAAGGCAATTGGCAGAGCCAATGTTTTAAGCCCCCATGGAAGACCAAGAGACTGGGTGCAGATATTCTGCTTCTAGAATCTTCCTAAATTGTTGCTGTCCATTTTAAGTGCCTGCTTGCTTTAGGTGGATAGCAAAGCACCTTTCTACAGTTAGATATTCTTGACATGTAACGTATTTTTCACACTATAAGACACTCCAGACCATAAGATGCATCTAGCTTTTGGGGAGGAAAACAAGAAAAAAAATCTGCCTCTGCCTCCCAGCAATTTGCCTCCTTGCAGCAAACAGTCTGATCAGCATCAGCACAGCCTCATTTAGCATGAGCAGCTGATTGGCGGTTGAATCAGCCTCCCGGAATATTGCTGATCAGCTATTCCAGGCTGCGGGGATTGCCATGCCCCCCCTGCCTATTTCCGCCTAAGCATGCCCCATTTTTGGTCTCCATGTGCCCCATTTTTTACCTTCACACGTGTCGCTTTTGGCCTCCATGAGTCCCATTTTTGGCCCGTTTCAGGCAGCCATAGGTAGCAGCAGCGATCCCTATAGCCAGGACATTTCCACCCACTTTTTTTTGGGGGGGGGGGAAATGCATCTTAAAGACAGAAAAACACAGTAAATGTTTTTTACTTATCCTTCCCAAGAACAGCCCTCTCTCCCCAATGAAGCAACACTGCTGGAGTTTTGGGGAAGCAATTGCTTAAAGACAAAATATACAAATTGGCTTAAAATTCATTTGCTTGCCACTTTTTCAGAAAATTTATGATTCAAAAGAAAAATATTATAACATGCATATAAATGCACATCATTTTTTCTAATATTCTAAATTCCTAATAAGAGTTGCAAGTACACAGCTGCAACAGCGTATTAAAAATATTTTTCAGCCCTAAAACTTAATCAGTTCACATAAAACACAAAGGATATGATTTATGAAGACAGCTGTTTTATAAAAGAGTGATTCAAGGCTTAATGTCTCAGCCAATTGTAGTATACTCAATAAACTATGATTAAACAAGTAATAGTTTGGCATCATACCAAAACTTAGCCCAAACTCTAAACACTATTGTATGTCAAAACAGAAGACATATTTATCTTGGAAGTGTTTATTCCTTTAAAAATTCATGATTCTAAAAAGAATTAAATCCGTAAAAAATTATATGGTTAGATAATGGAAATAGAAGTTAGAAAAGAGGAGATATAAAAAAGAGGGAATGATAATGTGGAGGGAATATGATGATGATGATGATGATGATGATGATGATGATGATGATGATGATGATGAATTTGATGTATTATTGTAACTGTATGGATATATAGTTATATTATTAATAGTATTGTGATGAATATTATAACAAATATGTGAATTTTGATTGTTTAAAACCCTGATGCCACACCGTTTGGTGGAAAAGGAAAGTAATATAAATAAAACAAAGAAAACATGAAAAAATCCATTAAAAATTCTCTAGAGAAACGTCTGCACGCTTAACATTTATAAGGCTTACCAAATCAAGGTTTAATCGTTTCCATTTGGTATCTTTTGCCCAGCAAGTTCCTGTTTTTAGTAAATACTTCACACCCTATGCTCTTCATAAGAAGATTCCTAATTTCCAAATTGTAATGCTGTGTATGGTTTTGAGGCAGACTTAGGTGATAGATGGCATCTTCTTTCGGCGGCGTGGTAATAATTACAAAGAGGAGGGAATCTTTGCATTATGTTAAAAAGGAAGCCACACATTTCTGAGAGACACTTTAAAAAAAAAAAGCCTTTTTAGCACATTGGGAACAAGTTTGCCGCTGGCAAAAACCCAGCAGCGCTCGAGACACTTTGCCTGCAATGAAATTGCACCTCCACTTGAAAGTCCGGAGGCAGGCAGGCACGGAAAGCCGAGAGAGAGCCGAACGTCTCCATGGCGACCGCTAAGAGACCGCCATGGCGACTGAGGAGCGTGAAGGAAGCGCTGCGGGTAAGTACGGGAGTTTAGAGAGCAGCCCCAACATTTCCTCTCTAATTTGTACCTCCAGTCGACTATCTCCTACACTTTTTAAAAAGGCTTTTAAAAAAAAAAATTATAGGAGAGTTAGGTTACACCTTTTCCTGGCCTACCGCCTCATTTGAAGTTTATGTTCTGTAGGACTTTCTTCAGTCTCCCAGTAGAGTCCCGGTTTTCTTTCCCTTCTTTCCTCACACGAATCCTCGGGACAAAACGTAGCCACGCTGCTCCACCCCTTGTGGGTCTAGAGATAAAATTCTGGATTTCAAAACGCCTTTTTGTTATCAACGATAACAGAGAATTCTAGCAATTCGTGCCTTCCGCAGGCTTCGTTCCTTGGAGTGCTGCCCTCAAGATAGTCCAGAGCAACTACTTTCTTAGTTCAGCCTAAGATGGATATATAAAATTTGGTGCCTAGACTTATTAAAAATCATGTGTGATTCACAATCACTCATCTGTAAAGAACCAAAAGCTGGTCTTGTTGCTGTGACTGTCCTGTGGATTATATTGAGTCAAATGCGACTAACTATATTTTAGTGTAAAATGTAGACTGTAGATATTTTATGCTTCAATTTGCCATGAAAACAACAAAATGTGATGTTTTAATGAACCATCTTTATGTGAATAATGGGTAGGTTTATTTTGCAAACATAGACAGTGCTTTAACATTCTTAGGGCAACCAAGATAGCATGTGCATTTTTTCTCCCAAATTGAAACAAATTGGATAAAGAAAGTGATAAAATTTGAAATGTGTAATTACTTAAAATGTATCAGAAAAGAAAGATTTAACAGATTTATTCACAAATGCAACATTTAAGTATACAAATCCAGGCATGTCTTTTAAATGTTGATCATAGTATTTGTAAATTATAGGATAGGAATGTGTTTACAATATATAGCTGTTGAAATTTCTAGAAAATGTATAGATCTTAAAGACCTTTTTCAAATATTTGCCACTGGTCAGTGACTTCATATCTATCCTGAATATTCATTATAAAGAGTAGCAGTACATAAAAGACATTAGTTTACATGAACAGAATAACTCTATCTGTATACTTTATATGTATTAAAAAGAAAAAAAAATAGTCTTGACGATAACTATTGTGACTGTACTGAACCATGCAGATAACTTCCACAACTTATCGATTTATGCAAAGGATATGTTTTCTTATTGAGCAGTACTAATAGAAAGATAAATGATAATAAAAGAAATTAAATCTTGAGTCATTTTTAAATTGTAATTATAGCTCTTTATTCTATCCCTCATAAAACAATACTATCTTGATTCTTCATCATTTTTGTCATTTTCTTGTGGATAACCTCCAGTTTAACAATATCCTTACTAAAATGAAGCATAAACAAGACATGATTTTCAGAGACATGATTTTCTATGTTGAATGCCATAGTCTAAAGTATAGGTAGTCCTCAACTTACAACTGTTTATTTAGGATCACTTAAAGTTACAATGGTACTGAAAAAAGTGAATTACTGTATGACCATTTTTTACCGTTACAACCTTTGTAGCATTCCCCAAAATTGTGTCATCAAAATTTAAATGCTTGGCAACTGATTCATGCTTATGACCATTGCTGTATCCCAAGGTCATTTGATTATCTTTTGCAACCTTTTACAAGCAAAGTCAATGGGGAAGCCCGATTCACATAACTAAATTACTAAACCTATCAGCTACAGTGATTCACTTAACCACTGTGACAAGAAAGGTCCTAAAATGGGGTAAAACTTACTTAACAAATGTCGCACTAACAACATAAATTTTGGGCTCAATTATGGTAATAAATTGAGGACTACCTGGATACTATACTCCTGTTACAATAGCCTAATAAACAGCCACATCACACTCCTGATTCAGATACTAAGACAGAAGACTTTTACTATTTTAGTTAGAACGCTTTTTAATAGTGTTATCTAGGGAACATACATCTTGTCTACTAAAATATGATAGTACACTGTCATATTGTTTGCTAATATCAAAATATGTTTCTAATACTCCAGTAATGTATACACTATAGGTAGTCCACAACTTATGACCACAATTGAGCTCAACATTTCTGTTGCTAAGCAAGATAGTTGTTAAGTGGGTTGTGCCCCATTTTATGATGTTTTTGCCACAGTTAAGCGAATCTGGCTTCCATTGACTTTGCTTGTCTGAAACTAGCTGAGAAGGTTATAAATGGTGATCACATAACCCCAGGACAGTGTGACTGTTATAAATACATGCCAGTTGCCAAGTATCCAACTTTTAATTATGGAACTGTGGGGATGTTATAATCATTGTAAGTGTACAAACCAGCCTTAAGTCACTTTTTTCCTTGCTGTTGTAATTTCAAACTGTCACTAAACAAATAGTTGCGAGTTAAGGACTACCTGTAATATCCTTGTCCCCAAAAAGGTGCACTTGCATGTTTTATTCCAGATAACACCTACTATTATAACAGTAATATGTCCTTTTCTTGAGATGTTGAACTCAGTGTCTTAATACATTGCACAATAACAGTCAACATATTACTAATAATTACTCTTCAGGGATTTTTAATCTACCTAAGGCATTGCAAGAGTAAAGAGTCCTGTGGGATCTATTATGTTATCATATATCATTTATTTTCTTTGGTATGCACCTCTATGTGTATGTGGTTATACTAACACAAATGCAGATATTCCACTAAGTCTGTCATAGTAGTATACAATGAAAAGAAAAAAAATTAATAAAGAACTTATTCAACTGTTCTGCAACCTCCTTATCCTCTTTGTTACTTCTTTAATTTTCTTATTCAATTACTTCCTGGAAGATTTCCTCATTCTTATGGTTTTATTGTCAGTTTAATTTTGTTCTGTTCTGTTATTCAAAAGTCTTTTTTTGCATCACATTTGTTTCAGCAGGTTTTAGAAACCTAAAAAAAACCCTTCTTTTTAGTAATAGTAATGTTCTCACAATGTGAGTTGATTTGGTGCTTGTCTCTTTGAAAGTATAAGAAAGCTGTGTTTTCTCTTTGACTCACTGGGTTTGCAAACATTTAAAGCTATCTATTTATCCCATTTCCAGGAACTCTTGCCTCTCCTGGTCTTCTAGACTTAGGACAGCAATTATTCTTCTCTAAGCTTAAAACTAACTGCATTGTTCCTAATGCTTTTTTAAAATTGTTTTCTAATTATTAACAAAAGAAAAGATAAAAGAGCAAAACACAGTGATAATAGTGATGGAAATAAATATGTTGACAAAGAAGACAAAAAGGAACACATAAAATGTTTTAATAAAAAAATGAAAAAATGCAACAAAGGAACAAAAACATAATATGATGTCATTATAATAAAGAGATACAATTCTATATATACTTGTCTAATGCAAATATTCAAATATGTATATATTTCCAATACATTTATATGATAATCTTTTAAAAAACAACAGCAACAAACCTACTGTATTCTATATAAATAAGCCATATTACATTATACTTCTCTATGTCGATAAGCAATCCATCATAAGTGGAAAATGTGGTCAGATCTGAACTAGATTACTATTTATTTCTTTTTTGTGTAGATAAGAGGATTTTTGTTACTAGGATCAACAGTATAAAACTGATGGAATAAGGTTCCTTGTATTCACCTATTGGTCAACTAGTGGGATCACTAATTGATTGATAGTGTTCTCAATATTTCAAAGTCAGCAGAAAAATAAAGATAATCACAAGTCAGGCTTCTATTTGCTTGTGAAGAATTAGGGAACAAAAATATTGTAGAACTGCTGTAGAACTGTTGTATAAGAAATCTCACTATTCACAATGCTGGTGTAAATTTATCCCTTCCTGATTCGCACTACATTTGTCCATATTCAATATTCATATGTATTCAATAGTGGTTTTGAATAAACCCCAGATATTCTAGAGAGATTTGATTCCCATGTGTATACATATTTATGTAGCTGTGTGGGTATACACACATATACAAACTTTGTAGGGTGTCCACTAATTAAAGCAAATATGACTGTTACATTACATTGTCCTCTGTAACTGTTCCTTTGTTCATAAACATCCTAAACAATCAGGTAGACATCACACATACTTTCATTTAATATTATAGTCACTGTTTCCAATTGGTTCTATAAATTAAGCAGTAGTCTAGAAGTAGTTTATCTTCTTAATCCCTACACTTCTGCTCTAAGAAGTTCCTTGATAAACTGCTTTAGGATACAATGGGCTGTATCTAGAAATTTTACCTGTTTTTTGTGATCCTACAATAGCTAGTTTTATTGAGGAAAACAGTCTACATTGGTTCTAGGCTCAGTGAAATAAAATAGATTTGATCACAATTTACTTGTCCAATTGATCTACCTGGGTTTAGTCTAAATATGGATCAAATCTCCAGACAGGTTTCCCACTTCACCCTGAAATACACGATATGGAGTATAGTCATGGTGGAGCTCACAACTGTGAATCTATTTTAGGAATTTCTATGCCAGCAGTTTAATTTAAAATATTATGTATATAAAAACACATTCACACAGGCATGTCAATCTTTTCTTTTTCAGGGTAAACAACTTTTTTTAGAACATCACAAATAAGTTAGAAAGAGTATGGCAAAGAAACAAAAAAAATCAAAAATTGTGTAGCAAAAAAGAGACAACATAAAGGCTAAGAAGGAAATAAAAAGACCAGAACACATCCTCTCCAGCAGCTAACACCCTGATAAGCAGGGATCAACACCAGATAAATCAAACAGAAAACAATGTCCCAATGAAGAAACTACCAAGGAGAAAACTATGCACCCAGCAACAGTGGCAGAGCAAGCTACTGTACATTGTAATGTTCCCGTGGTTTGTCCATGAGGCCAATATGGAGAAAAGACAGGACACGATCTTTCTCGGGATGGAGCGACCCAGATTGGGGGTCTGAGAGCCCCTTTTATTGAGATAGGACAAAGGCAGGAGGAGCAAATCAGTAATCAGCATGTGATTTAAAAACAGCCTGTAAAACTTCAATTTCTAATCTACTGCTCAGGGAAGTTCTGTCTATATATGGTCATATCCTGGGGTCATTGGGTAAGGCATATCTAGAGTGAACCTCAGGATGTTATGTTATGAACTATCAGGATGTTATGGAGTTTTAGGAGTTTGTTTTCTCCTGTGTGGTTCAGCGTGGCTCTGCATGCCCCCTTATGCACTGGGCCATGGGTGACCCACACCTACACAAGGAACTATATTACAACAGTACATAAACAAGGAACAAACACCTATTTATACATACTGGTGATATTACCTAGCTGAAATGTCTGCAAACAAATAACCAAGCTCAGAGAGCACCTGCCTCCATAATTCAACCCTGAGTAACCTATGTTCTAATCTATTGGAATTTAGGTACTGGCCAACAACGATTATCAACCTTCAAGAGTATATGCATATTTATTTACATTACTAATCCATACACCTCTAGCATCACCCATCTTTTATCCATAAACATCCTAAACAATCAGGAAGACATCACATATTATCTTACTCCTTGCTTGATGCCAAACTATTCTCAAAGCATTCAGTTTATTCTGGTACAGCCTCTATTTCCATCAAAGGGTTCTTTTACTGCATTCAGCATATGATTAATGCACCAAGATTGAGGGATGACATTCATATCCAGAATTGATGAAAAAGAGAAAATTGGGACAGTGACAGTCAGACTGACAGTGAAAACAGAATGAAGGCAATCAATTATGTCCCATTTATTTCTATACCTATATTATGCCTAACAACCAAGCTAACTCTGGAAAGCTCAAAATGTTTGTTATGCTGTTTCTAATGAACACTTTACTGCTAATTTTGACAAAAAGTATACTATGATTGATTTTTAATTCCTTGCTTTATAGAATCTGCAGTAGCAGAAATCCAAAAGAAGATCACCGAAGCCTTTGAAGTGTTTGACCACGAGTGTAATAAAACTGTGGATGTCAGGTTTGGAAAATCTCATCTGTTAAGAATTAATAGCCCTAGTGATAAAGTAATGTGGGTTAGTAAAGGCAATTATTTTAAAGAGAAATGTGCAACATTTTGATTGGTTTTAGATTAATTAAGTTAGCCCCAATGTGGTTGGTTGTCTATTGCAGAATGGAAACTTCCCAGAAATCAGGAATCTGAGATCAGAATGGTTTGGCTGAATGCATAAGAGAAGAAGTTAATGTTAAGCACAAATCAGAGATTGGGAAACATCTGCATTTACCATATAAATGGCAAATGGAGAAGGGAGGGAAGTTCTGTTCTCTTTGTTATGGAGGAAAAGCCTGAAGTGTGAAAATTTAGGTTTGACAAAAATTAACAGAGGATAAGTTCTAGTTTGGTTTGCTTACTATAGTTACCAGATTTCTGTTGAGCTTTTCTTCCTACAGTTGGTTTCTTATAACCCCTTTGCCTTGTTTGTTTTGTTTGTTTTATTGCCACAACCCTTTTGTTTCTTAACCACTATTCATTGTGGCAAAGTTTATTGCTAAGCTGGATATTTTGCTGGGATTTATTAAGAAAATAAGTAAACTGTTTTAGTGCTGGACTGTTTGTATTTTTGAAAGCCAATTATTGGCTGTACCTTTGTGTGTGTGAGTGTGTGTGTGTGTGTGTGTGTGTGTGTGTGTGAGAGAGAGAGAGAGAGAGAGAGAGAGAGAGAGAGAGAGAGAGCGCGCACACACACACACACACACACACACACACTCTATCTTTTTTGTTTGTGACTTACCATGTTTTTGGACCACTAATGTTCCACTCACATTTCCTGGCAAATGAGTAAATGTCAGTGCTCCCTTTCCATTCAATAAGAAAAATGATAGCAGCTTAATCCTGCCTTCTCCAACCTGGTGTCCCCTGGATGCATGGATTTTACTCAAAGAATTCTTTGAGGTGATCATTGCTGAGAATACTGGGAGTTAAAATTTACATGTCTGGAGGTACCAAAGTAGAGGAAGGCTAGCCTACCACAGTCATAAATACCAAGATTGAGTTATTCTGTAGTATCTAAATTTGGGGTAGGTGATTGTTAGGCCCAAGTCTAAATGACACAATGAAATCCAACCAAGCCCAGTGCTTTATTTATTTACAAATAATGGACATAATCTTACTAAACTAAAGCTATAACCTTCTAACCTACTAGATATCATATATCCCAACAAAATTATAGGGTGTGGCTACTCTGATCCTCTTCTCCCCTCCCACCTCCTACTCAGGACTGTGTAATCTCTTAATAGTCAGTTTTTTAATCCTATCTCTGATAGGATTTACTGCTTCCTCTTTGGGAAAGCTCTATTTTGCTAAAAGTCCTCTCCACTGATTCTCCAGATGTATGTACTATCACAGTGATGAGGTAAAACTAGAATAGGCCAGTTAGTGTAAATCCATTTAGAAAGTGAATAACTTTAGGACATTCTAATGATTTGTTATGAGAGGAATTTAAATTCAATACTGCAGAACTATATTTCAATTAAGTAGACATTCAGTTTATGTTCAAATGCGCCCTTAAAGATTCATCACATTCTTTTGCTCAGGTCCTGTGAATTAATTGTATTTGGAGACAGAAAGAATAATTAACATTTTTATGTTAGTACTGGAATATCTTAAAAGCAATATAATTGTTATACATTTTACTAAATCTATAAGCCAACCTACTTCACTAAAAACATGGCAACTAAATTCCCTCTATCTGTTGCTTCAGTGGTTATGAATTTATGAACTAGGCATACTTGATGGGGAGGCAATTGAATAAAATAAATCAGAATTAGAGATTTGCATGACTTGTGTATTTAATATCAGATGTTCTCCTTTTTCAGAGAGATTGGCACTATCATTAGGTCATTAGGCTGTTGTCCCAATGAGGCGGAACTCCATGATATGCTTGCAGAGGTAGTGTTACATAATTTTAAAGTTCTGTTACTTAAAGATGTTGCGTGTAAATCTGATCTCTTTTCCTAAATCAATAAGGATTAGAAATGCAATATCGAGGAATTTCACTGAGCAAATGAAATATCTTGCTAATCTTGTAATAATAGCTAGAGGTCCTATAATAATAGCTAGAGGCTAAAATTATGTTAAATTCATATAGAATAGTGAGGGACCACTAGTGTAGTACTAAGCCTGAAGAGTGAAAGTATAAGTAAACAGATGTAGGCCACCCTGTTTTATTATAGTGTTGGAATTTTCAATATTGGTTAGTATCAAGTTAAGATAGTTTCTTTTATACCCTCTTCCATCCACTAAAAGAGAAAGTTGTCTGCAAGACAAGTCAGAAATATGATAGAAAACTCATTAATGGCGAAGTCTGTCTCCCAACAGATGGTATAAAAGTCTTCTATGATTGTATGTTTCTGAAACATTTGCAATTTGGTTTTGGAAAGCCTCTTCCATATCTTCTGTTTGGGTTTCTTTTTGTTTCTAAAACTTAGATGCTTTAAACATGCCATATTCATTCATTTTGATATCTGTGCAGGAATTGATAGTTTTAATGTACAATGCAACTGTTTCTCCTCTACAATATTGCTTCTGTTTCTTTCAAGCAAGCTGTATCCTTCAATTGTTGTATTCCAGATCTGGTAAACTTTCCATCCAGGTCTTCATTATATCTGTTAGATTGTACTGTATTTACTTCTCTGTACTAACAATTAAAATTCAGCTTGTTTACTTTTCTTACTCTGAGCATAAGGATATAGTTACAGAAGGCTATGTACTATGTGAAAAGTGATATTTTCCCCCCCACAGTGTTTTTTTAATAGCTTTCTTTCAGTACACCCACTTTCTAAATTGTACAAGTTTTTTATCTGAGATCTGTACTTCAGGAGATTTATTTCTGTCCCTGAAGGATTCCACTTAAAGCCTTCCCAATCAAATTCTCCATGCTTTCACCAAACACATTTTACCATACCTTGTGAGATGTAATCCAATCATGCATGGATGGTTTATAATTCCAGTTGTCCATCATTTACATAATATATTTCATGGTTTCAGAAAGAAGATATTTCCTGTTTTGGATACTAAATATTGATTTTCAATACAGTCTCTTTTTTTCAGTCTTCTTGTTTTATGACCTGAAAGGATGGACACCACCTCCCTTAAATCTCCTTCTAAGATTTTAAGAGTCTTTGAGATAGGTAGTCCTCACTTAGCAACCATAATTGGGACTAGCAACTTCATTGCTAAGCACCACATTTGTTAAATGGAAAATCATGTGACTGTGATAGACTTACATCACTTTCTATTCAGTCATTAAGCGAGTCACTATAGTCATTAAGTGTAACATCACACAATCATGACCTATGGTTTTACTTCAGCATTCTCTATTAACTCTGTCACAAGCAGATTGGGAAGCATGCAAATGTCATTCATGTAACAAGGGGTTCCTGCAATGTTCATAAATGTGAGGAGTGATTGCAAAGCTGTTTTTTTATACCATCATAAATTCAAATGGTTGCTAAATGAGGCAATCAGTAAGCAAAACTACATATAAATGTGTCAGCTACAATTACTGTAGCATTATTTGTCCCCATATACAGGTAGTCCTTGACTTACAACAGTTCATTAAGTGACCATTCAAAGTGAATGGTCTGAAAAATGTGACTTATGTGGCGTTTTTCACAGATGATCTTTAAAGCATCCCCAAGATCATTTGATGAAAATTCAGATACTTAGTACAGTGGAACCTCGGATTACAAACACTTCTGACCATGATTAAATTGGGTGCCAACCAAAAAGTCCTCTAAAAGTTTCACTATGTTCACGAACATATCCTCGGGTGGTGATCAGTCACAGCCGCTGCGATTTTCCCTTCCACACCTTTTTTTGTGTGTGTCCATATGCGTGGTCAGTCTTGCTTCCAGTCACGACCAAATCGGGTGCTGACTGAAGTCCTGGAACGGATTACGGTTGTGACTGGAGGTTCCAGACGTTGCTGTGTCTCAAGGTCATATGATCACCTTTTGTGATCTTCTGACTAGCCAAGTCAATGGGGAAAGCCAGATTCACTTAACAAGTGTTACTAATTTAACAACTGTCGTGATTCATTTAACAATTGTGGCAAGAAAAGTCATAAAGTGGGGCAACACTCACTTAACAAATTTCTCACTTAGCAACCTAAATTTTGGGCTCAATTGTGGTTGTAAGTTGAGGACTACCTACATAGCACTGCATTAATAAATGTTACTCTAAAAATCATAGTATTTTTGTTTATGTTTTGCTTTGTTTTAATGGAAAAATATTTTGCATAAAAATAATTTTACTACTAGAGGACAATGTTGCATAAATGTATTCTTACAACATTCTTTCTCTTATCCATGTATGGCTGTAATAATAGATAATTAGAAGATCCTAAAACCATTTTTTTTTAAAAAATGCTCATTTTTAATCTGGAGAAGCTTGTTTTGATGTTTGGCTACTTTTCTATCTCTCAGCCGTTTCAGATCAAGAAACTAAATATACTAGATAAAAGAAAGAATTATATCTTTCAACCCATCTAGAAAACATTCTTTTCTTTTTTCCCCACCTTTAATTGGCCATCAGTACTGCTGATTTGCCTATCACGTTCCCAAATCATAAGTCTTTATGAGACCATATGAGACTTAACCTTTACTTTATCTGCTTCCATTATCTCATTGCTTAGCAATAAAGCAGATCTCTTTATTTAAATTTCCATTCACAACCTTTTAAAAACAAATGCAACTTTAAAAAAAAAGTTTAAAGGGAGATACCAAGAATGAATGTAGAGAAGGGGGGCGGGGAATGTAATGTAGTGTGCCTTTTGTGTAGCAGTAGAACAACAGAAATGATACAGAGAGATAATGAACCCTAGGGGTAACTTTTTTGATGGAGGTTGCAAATCTGTAATTATACTTATCAGAATACATTTAGTTTAGATCTCTAATGACAACCTCAGGCATTCTGCTACTCCTGTTTGTGCAATAGCTGACTCAAGCTTTCATAAACCAACCTCCCTGCTGCATTGATAGGATAGATAACTAACTTTTTTAAATTATCTTTTTTTTACTGTGAGCACACTGGCTCACATTAAAAATGAAATTATGTTGCATGCTCTAAAGAGAAAGTGTATATTTACCCAAACACATACATAACACACATGTACACATGCTATATACCTGCATAAATAAATATATACCTGCAAACACGCACGCACACACACACACATGTACATCCATATATTAATCACTGTCTATTTTGAATAAATAGCGGAAAGAGGAAACTTGAGAGCTCACAAGGAACAAAATTCATCACGTCATGATCATGTCTGTGTAGCTAGAAATATATGTCCTTTGCATACACATGTAATATTTTGCATATTGAACATGTAGATGAGAAGAACACAGTCATGTTTAATTGATTGGTGAGGAAATAAAGATGAGGTCTGATTTGGCAAATCTTTTTTTTCTCTGTTAGGTTACATGAAAGGTATCACTCTCCACAATATTAGTTAATGGATGATTCTTAGCATTCCTACAGAGAACAAGGTTGTTCTTTTTCTATTTCATATTGTTGAAAGAAATGTCCTTCTGGGTTCAGCTCCAAGTGGGGAAGAAGACACTGGAGACATGGAGGCTGCTTGGAAAGATGGTTTATTGTTGGACAGGGCCACATGGCTTGAGCCTTCCCCCTACAGCTGCAGTGAGGAGAAGTCTTTATTATGTAAAGTGGGCTAGCCGGGCCATCTTAATGGCCCATTAGCTGGGGATGGGCAGAAAGCTATAGGCAACTATTCTGTCTTTTAAAACATGTTTCTTTTAACATCCAGAGAAATATTCTGCCTTTTCAATATTTCCTAGGATATTTCATTTTTCTGGGAGAGGGCTGGATGATAACTTCCCACAATATATTATAGTCTAATTTAAGATGGTGTAATTTCAGATTAGTTTCTGATTCATTTTCCAATAAATCATCATTTATGATATTTTTTAGGTAGAAGAAGAAGAACCAACTGGATTTATTCGTTTGGAAAAATTTCTTCCTATGATGACTAGAGTATTAATGGAAAGAAGGTAACAAACAGAAAGGATTTCAGTTTGTGAAACTTGGTTATGCATATATGAGAGATTTTTATCCAATTTAAAGAACAAACTTCTCTGTGATAAAATAAACTTAAAATATTTTTGGCAACCATGAAATGGGTTTGGTTTTATTACAGTATCAGTACTGTTAAGTTGGCTATACTTTGTTCAAAATACATGGTAATCTCTTCAGTCAGGAGAGAAATCTGTGGTCCTCCATATATGGCTAAACCATTAACAGCAATACCACCCAATATTCTCAGTAATGCAGATATTGAGAGTTATACTTCAATAACCTCAGGAGGTCATACATACAATACAATACAACAGCAGAGTTGGAAGGGACCTTGGAGGTCTTCTAGTCCAACCCCCTGCCTAGGCAGGAAACCCTATACTGTTTCAGACAAATGGCTATCCAACATCTTCTGAAAGACTTCCAGTGTTGGGGCATTCACAATTTCTGGAGGCAAGCTGTTCCACTGATTAATTGTTCTAACTGTCAGGAAATTTCTCCTCAGTTCTAAGTTGCTTCTCTCCTTGATTAGTTTCCACCCATTGCTTCTTGTTCTACCCTCAGGTGCCTTGAAAAATAGTTTGACTCCCTCTTCTTTGTGGCAACCCCTGAGATATTGGAACATTGCTATCATGTCTCCCCTAGTCCTTCTTTCTATTAAACTAGACATACCCAGTTCCTGCAACCGTTCTTCATATGTTTTAGTCTCCAGTCCCCTAATCATCTTTGTTGCTCTTCTCTGCACTTTTTCTAGAGTCTCCACATCTTTTCTACATCGTGGTGACCAAAACTGAACGCAGTATTCCAAGTGTGGCCTTACCAAGGCATTATAAAGTGGTATTAACACTTCACGTGATCTTGATTCTATCCCTCTGTTTATGCAGCCTAGAACTGTGTTGGCTTTTTTGGCAGCTGCTGCACACTGCTGGCTCATATTTAAATGGTTGTCCACTAGGACTCCAAGATCCCTTTCACAGTTATTACTGTTGAGCAAGGTACCACCTATACTGTACCTGTGCATTTCATCATTTATTGCAGAGGTTACCTGCTGTATTAGATATGGCAAATAGTTTTTTCATTTTACTAGAAATGTCTTGTCAGATTACCACAAGATTCACAATATTTATTTTCTAAAGTAGGCATTTATTGAAATTGTTCTTGTGGATTATTTCAAGTTTTTATTTTTATTTATTTTTATTTTATTATTATTATTTTATGGTGAATATTTTACTTTGCTCAGGTAAATCTCAAATAAATTACCAATTAGGTAAACTGTCAAGAATTGATCTAGATTTGCAGCAGGATAGAAATCAAATAAGTAAAACTGATTTCACAAACAAATTTGCCAGCTTTTTAAAGTTTTAAGCTTTAAAATTTATGGTAAAAAGAGCTGCAAGGCTGTTTCAAAGTAGCAGTCAGATCATAGATACACATATAACTATTTTATTAACTGTATTATTTTAGATACCGTCCAATTCCAGAAGATGTTCTTTTACGTGCTTTTGAGGTTTGTATCAATCCATATATGGGGGAATTTCTTAAACTTCAAGGCAATAAGAATAAAATTTACATTTAGTGTTCCATTTTATAGGTTTTGGATCAGAATAAATCTGGACATCTAGCTAAAGATGATTTGGTAAAGTATATGACTGAAGAAGGTAAAACTTTAGCAAAATATTTACTAAAACTAATTTTATTTGCTTAGGAAAAAATAGTTGTACTCTGCATATGAATTTGAGTGTATCTGTGGTGACACAGAATACAGGTAGTCCTCAACATACCACTGTAATTGACCCTGTCCATCACAGTTATATGTCCTAATGGCTTCAAAACCAATTGTATGACATTTTTTCTGGCAGCTGTTTTTGTGGACAATTTGCTTAACAACTGCCACCATAATAGTTCTTAAGCAAATCTGCAAACCATTAAGCAAACCAAGGGTTTGCCATGGGCACAGTTTTGCCAAAAACAAGAAGTGTTGTTTTCAGCAAAACTGTTGTAAAACACAGTTGCTGGCCAACAGCTGTAACTGCGACTGTGATGTTTATCACCAGGTGATAAATCCCCCTTTTCAGGTGTTTTGGAACTTCAAACATTTGCTAAGCCACCAGTCATAAGATGAGGACTACCTGTATGAAGATAAGCTTACCATAGGCCTTAGAATGGAAGAAAGGCAACCTGGAGGTTGAATATGATGCTATTCACAATCCTGTGGAAGTACCTGGAATTCTACAAATGTATATTGCTCCTGTTTACAAAAAAGTATGCCCATCCCTATCTGAAGAATAAAATCCAACCTCATAAAACAGTGCTAATGCCTTCCCATTATCAATCCAGAGGCATATTCAGTAAGTTCCACATTGATTCAAATTTGTGTGCCTTACTAAAAAAAAAGTATTAATATAAAAAAAGAAAACCATAAATGTCAATGCATTTCAAGTTGTATAAATCATTGAGCTTAGGAAAATAATTACAGCACATTATATAATATATAAAAAAGGAAAAGGAAAAAAATATTATATATATGAAAACGTGAAATCACAGCTGCCAGTTCTTTAGTTGGCGTTGGCCTTCATTTTCATCAAATTCTTCCCAAGTACTAGGATGACATAATGTATTGGCGTAGTACATGTCCACAACTAAATAGTGTGGCCATTTATAATTGACAAATGAATTTTGTCAATGCGTAGATTGCGTTCCACCAATGCGTGCCATCCAAGATCCACCACTGCTGGTTTATGCCATTCAACTTTGAATTTCAGATCTCAACTTCTCCATTCTTTGCCTTCTGTTCTATCTCCTGACAAAGCGGGTGCAATGGCTCAGTGGTTAAAGACGCTGAACTTGTCAGCTAGACAGCCCGGGTTCATGACCTGGCTGACCCTTAGATTTCTTTCTTTCTCTTCAGAAAATCTCATCAACTATTTTACAGTGTCTCCCCATTGCCACCTTTGATGAGTTGATGAGATTAATAAAAAAAAAGCAATTTTCATCCATTACTGAACTTTCAGCAAATCTGAAATGCCAATGAAACTTCAAAATATATTATGTTGGGGTGGAAATTAGCATTTTGATGATTAACAATTCGGCAAAGAAAACAGAAGCAAGAATATGTTACAACATATTACAATATAACTAATATTTTGTAGACAATTTGCAATGTAAGAATTTTGGTAGAATGCTTTTGCAGATTCTAAAACATCTAATACTTGCTGGTTGGAATTTTATCATAATCATTTATATGTTACGTGTTAAACATTTTAAATTTGAATTTAATTATGTTATATGAAATGGGTAGTGTCAGTATAGGATTCTCAGTAACAATTTCCCCCCTCCCCCTAAAATTCAGATTTATGTTTACTGCTTTTGAAATAGTTTGAAAACCCTAAAATACCAATAATTTAGAAGGTTTATGTAGTAGAAACACTGCAGGCAATTGTTGTTTTTTGGCTGCAGGTGAGCCTTTTACACAGGAAGAAATGGAAGAAATGCTTTCAGCAGCAGTAGATCCAGAAACAAATACTGTTCGCTACAAGGATTATATTTCAATGATGGTTGTGGATGAAAACTAAGGATGTTGTTTAATTTGTGGGTGTGAATTTATTGTTTTTATATTAACTTCATTGTAGTTACTGTATTTGCTTTTGGGCACAAGCATAATAATAATAATTACACTGAAATTTATGAAAATACTATATTGTTTATTTTGTGAAAGACCAACATTCCTAAATATCTTAAAGTGTCAATCTGATTATATAACTGAAAATAGTAGAATTCAAAATTTGCAAATAAAATACTAATTGGGCAATCTTCATGACAATTCACAGGAAAGTTGCATTGAATTTAATAGGATTATTAGAAAAATGTACAAGAAAAATGTGCAAGATTGCAATCTAAGGCTGAAGTAATGGGTTTACTGAAGAATAGGTTCTGTTGAATATGCTTACTGAAAAATAAGCATAACTTATTTTCAAGAAAGAAAGCATAGAATTATAATGTACACTGCATAAAATAATGTAATTATAGTACTGAACAGGAAAACAGTTTAAAATTAATGAAATAACTCAAACAAAAATAAGAAATAATAGAAGTTCCAAATGTAGGAAAAACAAAGAAATGTTACAGTTGTGCTGAATTCAGAAGAAACCTCTCAAAACATTAAATGTTGGTGTTCAGGCTTCATTCAAGAATGGTTAATAAGCAAACTCAAACCTTTTTTCATGTTAAAACTTGATATCTGTGCTGGGGAGAGTAGAGGTGCTTCTGCTATTGAAAAGAGTTTCTGGAACTAAAAGAAGATGTCCTCACTGAGCACACCTTTCACCTTTGTTCCAATAAAAGGAATTTATTGACTTTCAGCTATGTGGCGATTTCTCTGTTTTTTCTGTGTGTGTTCATTTGGGGGGAGTGTTTTCCATTTAAATATATTCACATGATTTAATTGTGTTTATCTTGAAGATATCGTCAAAGATTTCAAAGATCATGTTTTTTTTTGTTGATATCCTTTAATATTTATCTAAGAATAGGATCTAGGGGCCTTATTCCAGAGTTCGCTCTATTCCTTTTTAAACTTTCACACATATGCACATGTATAAACTTGCAAATAAATATCTTCCCAAAAGTTAACAATCTAAAGACATAGTTACAGTAAGTTATTTGATATAAGAAAGATTGTATATGATCATGTACATAGATAATTAAAAAGAAAAGGATAGGGCAAATGACACAGTGTATAATATTAAATCAGCTAATGTTAAAAATAATGAAAGAACTTTTGACATACTTAGAAAGTTTTTCTTTCCTCACCAGTATCCCTTATCATTCAACATATCAACCAATAATCAGCTATCCTGACTCCATTTCTTTTTCCTATACTATCAGCAATAGTTGATTGTTTCTTTGGTCTCTTGGGCCTGAATGAGCTTTTATTCTTTCATGGAACTTAAAACTCTGTGTCAAATTTCTGTTGGTGAAAACTCTTAAGAAAGTTTAAACATTCCATAATATTGATTGAATTCCCTGGAGGGGGTATTAACTCTCGAACACATAGATAAATATTATATAACATAATATTCATCTATTGAAAGCAGCATAGAGGAATGCATCCAGGACACTGTGCTGCACACTCAAGCCATGGGGATGGTCTCTGTAGCCAGCAGCTCAGTAAGGGAGCCATGAGCAGCTTCTCACGGAATTCCAGCCAAACCTGAGGTCCTTCCAGTTCCTTTCTCTTTTTGGAAGAGAAGCAGTGATGATGGGCTGCATCTCTTTAGCAGCCACTAAGTTGGCAGAAGCAGATCTGTTTGATGCTAGGAAACTGGAATGGAAAAGACTTGCTTTCCTTCTTTCTTTCTTGCCAAAGTGGGCAAGAGAAGGAACAGGGAGAAAAGTGGGATAAATGACTCCTATCACTTGAGAGTTGGTTGAATATCTATTTTCACCTCCCACCCCTATATCTACAGTAATGCTGGGAAAAAGGTGGAGTGAGTCTATCCCTCTGCATCTCTTGCCCTGGGTGGCAGAGGAATTGAAGAGATAAGTGACAGAATGACACTGGTATCAGGATTCTGATTCCACAAAGTGATTCCTCTGTGACTTGGTTAACTTAGTAGAAGTTATGTGAATCTTCTTCTGCCAGTTATTAAAATCAAAGGAAATATTTCTCACCATTCATGTGTATCTCTGATGTGGACAGAACCCTATTCTATGATGCCATTTGATAGTCCTTCTTTTTCACTTTTGATAAAAGCTAAAACATTTCAAATTACATTTCTCTGTGCTGTAAAGTGCAACTTTTAAGTCTCCATAGGACTATTTAAAATAATTATCTTGCTGATTGAATGTGCGATTACTATATTTTATTTCTCATTTTGAATTAGCAGTAACACAATGATCATCATAAAATAAAATTCAGTTTATTCGTGGGAATAAATAAATACTTGGAAATAGGAAATAGATGAATGAGAGAAAAAGGTACAAATGTTTTAAAAATCACTATCTAAAATCCTGGAGGTTGAAATTAGATTGATATCAGGGATGTTTTATCAATAGAGTTGCATGTATGTTGGTTGGGAATTTTGCATATAAATAAGTAAAGTGGATAGTGGAAGAAAATTCCATTTGATGAAATATTGATACAATTATTTGCTTAAATCTTTTAACTCACATGTAGCAATTTCCACCTCTATACACCATTTAGTGGATTGTCAGATTTTAATTAATCTAAAATGTGTGAGCGCAAATAATAATCCATTCTTTCATACATATTCTCTCTCCATACAAACGTGTATATATGAGGCACCAGGATGGGGCAGAGAAAGGCAGTGTGATTGTTTAGGATTGCTGGTGTTCAACAATGATTACTCAAAGGGTGGTTCTCATTGACAGGAAATTTCTCCTTAATTTTAGGTTGTATCTCTCTTCAATAAATTTCTATCCGTTGTCCTGCACCCTCAGGTGCTTTGGAGAATAGGTTGACACCCTACCCTCTGTGACAGCCTCTCAAGACATTGGAAGATGCTATCATGTCACTGCTAGTCCTTCTCGTCGTTAGATTAGCCATATCCAGTTCATATGTTTTAGCCTCTAGTCCCCTAATCATATTTGTTGCTCTTCTCTGCACTCTTTCTAGAGTCCCAACATCTTTTTTGTATTGTACACAAGTGTGGCATTACTAGTGCGGTATAAAGTGGTACTAACACTTCATGTGAGCTTGATACTTAATCCCTCTTTTGATGTAGGCCAGGAATGCATTGGCTTTTGGGGCAGCTGCAGCACACTGCTGGCTCATATTTAAGTGATTGTCCACTAGGACGCCTAGATCCTTCTCATGCTTACTGCTGTTGAACGTGGTATCACCTAGCCTATATTTGTGCATTGGGCTTCTCTTGCCTGAATATTTATTATATATACCCAGGCTAATCCATGACATAAACATACTGTGTTGCTTTAATGCAAAGAACCGAGCAATACTTAAAATATGTCTTTCTTTGATCAAATTTAACAAAACCCCAGCTGCTACAAAAGCCTTCTGCTATATCTGAATGTTGCTACAAAAAAAAAAAAAAAATCCAATGCCTAGTTGACTCTACCTTTGTGAGATATCAGAATAGAATGCATTTCGGGGTCTCCCCCCGGTTTATATTGCTGCCAGCTCCAAATATCTGAATATTCTCTTTCAAACAAAAGTATAATGACAACATTGTACGGTCTTTTTTACTTGGCATTCATGCGGTGAATGGGGTAGGGGTGTCAAAAGAGGCAAGATGACAGTCACAGAAATGCAACTAAAGCCCCACTTCTTTGTAGTTCATGCAACATTGATATACCTACAAAAGGTGGAAACTCCTCTTGTGGAAACCACTGTCTTACATTTAAATATTTTGATTAAGAATTACTATTTTAATGGCATAGCAGTAGATTTTACAATGAAGTTATATTTCAGGAACAGTAATTAAATATTTGTACCTTTCACTGGAGCACAGGTAAACATACTATCTCAGATATACCTTAAATGGTTTTAAAATCTTCATGGAGGGATGAGATTGAAATTCAGGTCTTTGACATCAGTGTTAATGGTCCAAGAACTATCGACAACAGTGATTCAAATCAGTGGTTGCTTGCCAATTTTTTTACTACCAGTTCAGGCGTGCTCATGCACATGTGTGACGCTTCTGCACATGTACAGAAGTAGGTGGGTGGAGCCTCCTGCCGTTGCTACTACCGGTTCGCCCAATCCGGGCTGAACCGGGATCAATCCACCTCTGATTCAAATATAAGGGAATTCAGTATATGGCAATGGCATGTTTCTTACTGGTAAGAACTGGTATGGGGCACCCGACAGTCTTAATTTAAAAATAGTTTTAATCTACATGATTCTTGAAAACCTTTACTTACACGTTCCTGACCACATATTAACTTTACCAGACTTTTTACATGCTTGCTTTTATTAGAACCTCTAATTAAGGCATATTAAATAATTGAGATGGTATCCTTCTGTATCAGTAATTTCTTCTTCAATTAAATTTTATCTTAGGTTTTAATAACTCCCTTGCCTGCATGCAATACTACTGACTAATTAGCCTCAGTTCCATTTCATTTCAATGAAATAAACAAGCAATGTGATAGTTTATTAATTTTTTCCTAATAAAGAACAACAGTACTCTTGAATCCTATGAGTAAATACAAATTGATTGTGAATAGCTTTAACAGTAATGAGAAAAATGTTCTGCTTCTGGAAAACTGTTGCATTGTAATTATAAGGCCATATATGAAGTAGGAAGTTTTTGATTAAAAACACAACTCCTTCATAAGCCTAGGGTTGAGAGCAAGCTATTATTTTTTAGCTTCTCCTCTGATTCAATTTCTAAAGAGGGTTGGCTGAGCTAATAAGATAAGCCAATCTTAAAAGATTGTTGTTGGGATTGTAGGGGGTAGAACTGCTACAGGTTATCCTTGACTTACAACCATTCATTTAGTGATCCTTCAAAGTTACACTGGCACTGAAAAAGTGATTTATGACTGGTTTTCACATTTACATTGTAACACCTCCCCATAGCCATGTGATCAAAATTCAGGTGCTTGGAAACTGGCATGTATTTATGACAGTATCATTGCCCTGGGGTCATCTGATCACTATTTGCACACCTTCCCAGCTGGCTTCTGGCAACAAAATCAATGCGGGAAGCCAGATTCACATAACAATGGCATGATTCACTTAACAACTGCAGTGATTTGCTTAACATTAAGGTAAAAAAGGTCATAAAATGGGGCGCAACTCACTTAACAACTGTTTCACTTAGCAACAGGAAAGTTGGGCTTAATTTTGGTCGTAAGTTGAGGAGTCCTCCTAAATTCAGCCTGTTGACAAATTTCCTCCAGTTAAAGTTGTTATGGAACTGAGAAGACACTGTTGACAAATGATGGCATACATAGGTAAAAGTACAGTAGCTCTGCTCTTGTAGTTGACGTTACTTTTGCGTGATGGTACTCTTGGTGTAAATGTAGGGAAATTGTAGCATGAGCCATTTCCTGTGTTAGTATCATTCCAAGATTATTGCTTATTATGAGAATCTGCTTCAGGTTGGGTGTTATTGATATGTAAGCATGAGCCTGCTGCCACCTAGTGCCTGAGAAAGTACAGTGTTGTTGTCCATTGGGCTCTTCAATAGCTTACTCATGTGTTTCAGCGGCATGAGCTGTGGATAAACAAGTGTCTGTTTTTATAGTTTGTCGTTCTTAACAAGTCCTTCCTGCGAGTTGATGTGGTTCAGTTGATATTTTTGTTGGTTTTATTGACTATGATTCAGTCTTCTAATTGCCAGGTTTAATCCCATTATCTCAGTATCTGTCAAGTCAGGTCAAAAAAAATGTGGTTATAGAGCTTAGCAATGAATGCTAAATTTAATAACAACTTCTGGATGGAAGTTGGAAATCTGTAGATATGCTTAACAAACTACAGGTCTCTTGTATTTATGTGCCTATTGTGTAGCTGTATCATGACATTAAGGAAGAGGTTTGATTCCGTAATTCAGTCTAAAGTGAGGTTGATGGTGATAGTGGAAGTTACTAAGATTATGATATTTGAAGAAATATTAATTTCCCTTTGATACTTAAGTATTTTGAGCATGTTCAGATTGGAATTTGTATTTATAAATATTATAAACATTATCAAAAGTAGATGTATCAGTTTAATGCATCCAAATTCATAAAATGTATAGGCTTCACATTCCACACCTTTATAATAATTTGAAAGCACACCTGCACAATTATTGTATATACAGTATGCCTCTGTACTTCTATCTTTTTCACAGTCAAGATGGACTGAAACAACAAAGAAAATTCAATAATAAAGCATCATTAAAAATTAAAATGAAAGTTTAGTGGATATTAATAAGCATGCACTGCTTTTTACTAGGAAGAGCATAAAATATATGATGCTCAGTACAATGGCACGTCGGTCAATAAAATGTTAAAATGGTCTTATTTTAAGATCCAGAGTAATTGTCTTCTCAATATTAAATAATATCCAGTCCTAGGAGGAAAAAGAAACGGTCTTGGAGACATAGTGAATTCTGTGCTTAGCAGATTGTTGTTTCAGAGGAGGACCTGTTTCTTTGCCTACAAACTATAATCACTGAGCATGTTTTTTTTTTAAATTAAAATATCTTTTCCATTTATAGGACAAGTAAACTCTCACATGAAAGTTGTAAAATAATAAAGAATCAGGGCAGGCAGCTACTTCCTCCTGCCTCTAATCTTCAATTAAAGTTGCCCTTTTTGAAGCAGTTGATGCCACTTTTCTTAACATTTGCTTATAGACAAGGTATCTGCAGGATATAGTAAAAAAAACTGTCAAGTTGGCAGCTGGAACAGTGTGATCAAAACTCCTTCTGTGCTGCACATAAAAATAGGTATAGCAACCTGTCTTAGAACTGACAATTAAAATATTGAGCTGGTGAGTAGTTTCTGCGTTATAGTTATCAACTATCAACAATAAATGAACCAGCGGTCAAGAAATATATCACAGACTAACACTTGGTACAGTAGTAATAAAATCTTGGAAAAGATATTCGCATGCTGTGACATGCTGAGACACAATCAGAAAAACACAGGAAATGGTTTTCCCTGTGACACTCTATGAAAGTGAAAGCTGGACTTTGAAGAAACAGGATAGACAGTGCATTGAAGCTTTTGAACTATGGCATTGGAGATGACTTCTGAGAAAAGCATGGATAGCCAAGAAAATAAGTTAATGGATTATAAAACAAATCAATCAGGAGTCCTTGCTCAAAGAACAATGATGAGACTCAGATTGTTATATTCTGGACATATTTTGGCAAGAATAATTCTCCTGAGAAACATATAATGCTGGAAAAGGTGGAAGGAAAAAAAAGGAGAACCACCAGCAAAATGGATTCATTTGATTATCGAGGTGGTGGGTACACCGTTGGGAGATGAAGGGCCTGAATGGGAACAGATCATCCTGGAAAATGTCTACCTGGCTGCTAAAAATTGATACTGATCTAAACACACACAATCAAGAGAAATACAGTTTGCTTCTTGATTAAAACTTCCATTTTCAGATATGGTCCTCTAAAAAGTTTAAATCAAAGAGCCACAATTAAAAATATAAGCATTATTTGAGTTGCAATAAAATTAGGCTTGGGTACACAAATGAAAACATTTTAAAAGATCACTCTGCTAAAAGCAAATGAAAATTCAGTTTTTAGTTTTCTAGGAGAAAAATCCTGTGAAAGATTTGTTTTTAATTTTTATTTTGTACTGTAGTAACATGAGAAATTGAGACCTGACTTATTACCCATTTTTTTCCTTTTCTTCAGAACTCCACAAATATTCTAAAGATCCAAACTGACTTTAACTTTGGTTAGCACTCCAGTGCTTCTGCAAAATGGGTCCATACTATGCATTTCTATATGAGCATATTGGCAAAAAATGAAAACAATCTGCATAATTATGTATACCTGTGTTGATCCCCGGAAATATATTTATTTATTTATTTATTTATTTATTTATTTATTTATTTATTTATTTATTTATTTATTTATTTATTTATATCCCGCCTTTATTATTTTTACAAATAACTCAACATGGTGAAAATATCCAACATACCTTTCTCCTCCTGGGGTGAACCACAACAACAACCCTGAGAAGTGAGTTAGGCTCAGAGAGAGAGAGTGACTGGATCAAGGTCACCTAGCTGGCATTCTGACTGAGGCAGGATAGTCTCTGGGTTTCTACCTTAGTGCTATAACCAGTAGACCAAACTTGCTAGTATATGATGGACAATTTAAATCATCTTGGTGGTTATCTATGTGGTTGCTAGGAGTTGTTTGATGGCACATATAACACACCAATCAGCCAATAGGAAGGCACCACATAAACACGATCATAGAACAGCCCAAAACACATATTCTAGTGCAGAGAAATTCCCTGAAGATGCGCTCCAGCATGAGTCCGAAAGTTCAAAAGAGTAAATCTCTGGTCCTAGCGACCAACCCAAATTTGATCTCGCATCATTATCCCGGGACACGTATATTTGCCTTTGTTCTTGATGGCACATATTAGCAGAATAAATGTTTTTGTTACAGTAGTAAGAAAAAATGTTTGGTGTGAACAGCTACCTAGAAATATTTGTTTGATAAAGTATGTTCCCTTAATGCAAAAGCAAATTAATATATTATATGTTTGTTACTCGTCTCCCTTAGTTTAGCTTCCATCAAATCCCAAACAAATTAGGTTTCCATTCATTTCAAAAATAGTTCTATTTTCTTTGTAGCATTTTAAATAATCTAATATGCCTTCTATGAAATTCACTTGCTGGGTAAACATAATGTAGATTAAATCTGTTCTTAGTGCAAAGTGATCACCTGGATCACTGGATCACTCTGGAAGAGAACAAGAGAATTAACTTATTTTATTTTAGACGGCACAGAAAGTTTAATATTATACAAGAACGTAAAAGTATTCTGCAATGGAATCACATGTACAGACTGAAAAACAAAAACAAGGCACGTATTAATTGGACCATTATTGTTGATTGTTTTAATATTTGAAAAAAGATCTTGCACTTTTGGACTACAATTCCCAAGAGAAATCTATCATACCTGGAATTCTAGTAAGCTGTTATAAATTATCATTATAAAATAAGCCAGTACAGTGAAGGATCATTCCATCATTACCTATTAATATGATTGTTTACTTCTTTGTAAAACTGTTGGTCAGTTAACATTATTGTATTCGCCTATTTTTCTTTTTCTATTGAAGTATTTCTACATATGCAGTATATAGTCCTGAATCAATAGTGAATCAATTATACTGTATTATCTTCTCCCAGTTTTTGCCACCAGAGGCCACTCACACCCCATGAAATCTCTTACTAGGAATCTACTTGAGATTTAAAAACCTTTGTTTTCTTAATGGGGCAAATATGTTGCCTTTTTTAGTTTTACTATTGCCCCTCCCAAGCTCCCAATCTTGCAATTACAGCAGGTAAACCCAATTGTGTTACTGAAAACAATTATAAGGCATTAACAAGTGCTAGTGCAACAGTCCAGAAATGTGTGTGAAAATGAACTGAAACCAATGCTAAACGGAAGGGCTTTGGCTATGCATCAGATAAAGTTGGAATTTGGGGGAGGGGGGATTTTATTTGGATTAGCCCAGGACAGGCTATAGGAGAAACCTGGCATTTTATCACTTTTAGAAGAGTGACAATTGTCACATTTTTTAAAGGATACATACAGATTGCAGGTTACATTATAATATTTTCGTTTATAAATACCACACAGGTTTTTTTTTAAACTACAAGAATATTTGCATGCTGGTGTTAGTGAGTAAAGTATAGGAATGAAACAACTATATGTAGGTAATCCTAAACTATTCTATTGTTCGCCCAACATTTCTGTTGTTAAGTGAAACATTTATTAAGTGAATTTTGCCCCATTTTATGACTTCCCTTGCAACTGTTGTTAAATGAATATTAAGTTAGTAATATGCAGGGGTGGGCTGCTTCAGGTTCGCCTGGGTTCAGAAGAACCCAAGGCTAATGTTATGGCTGGTTTGCAGAACCTCCAAACCCCACTCTTGGCTGGCCCCACCCCTCCCTCCCCTCCCTGAAGTCTCCACATGGCCAGTTTTGGATGTGAGGTAAATGCAAAACCTGCCTGGAGGCTCAGGGAGGGGGAAAACGGGCCTCCCAGAAGTTCCAGAAGGCCTGAAACCGGCCTGTTTCTGGCCTCTGGAGGGTCTCCAGAGCCCGGGGTGGGCAGTTTTCGCCCTCTCAGAGCTCGAGGAAAGCCTCCAGAGCCTGGGGAAGGTGAAAATGCCCCCCCCCCATGGTGCAGGAGGACGACTAGGCTACGACCACCATGGCTAAGCCCACTCACAACCGGGCATGAAATTTTTATGTGAATCTGACTTCCCCATTGTCAGAAGGTCCCAGGTGATCATGTCACCCCAGGATACTGCAACTGTCATAAATATGAACCAATTGCCAAGCATCTGAATTCTGATCACATGACTATGGGGATGCTGCAACAGTCCTAAGTGTGAAAAGCGGTCATAAATCTTTTTTTTTTCAGTCCCATTGTAACTTCAAACAATCACTAAATGAACTGTGGTAAGTCAAAGGTTATCTGTACATTCAGTTTCATGGCAAAAATAGAACGTAGATAGTTCTTCTGCATACTACGTCTATGTTAGCATTCTTGTTAGCTGGATAGTGATTGAAGAAAAGCCAGGTGGTTGCTTTGCTCACAGGACCATAGTACAGGTAGTCTTTGACTTATGACAATTGAGCTCAAAATTTCTGTTGTTCAGTGAGAATTTGTTAAGTGAGCTTTGCCCCATTTTACGACTTTTCTTGCCACAGCTGTTAAGTGAATCACTACAGTTGATAAGTTTGTAACCCAGTTGTTAAGTGAATCTGGCTTGCCCACTGATATTGCTTGTCAGAAGATCACAAAAACTGGTCACATGACCCTGGGACACTGCAATGGTCATAAATATGAAGGAGTTGCCCAGCATCTGAATGTTGATTACATGATCATGTGATCTGCAAAGATTGTAACTGTGAAAAATGGTCATAAGTCACCTTTTTCAGTGATGTTGTAACTTTGAACAGTCACTAAACAAACCGTTGTCATCCAAGGACAAGCTGTATATAGAGAAACAATTCCTACATACCTGTAGATGGGAAAGCAGCCCAGTCTGCCAGATTATTATGCAACAATAGATAGACCTCCCATATACACATACACACACATATATACTCTTCTCTGTAGTCCTAGAGCAGTATTTCTCAACTTTGGCAATTTTAAGGTGTGCAGACTTCAACTCATTGGCGTTCACACATCGTAAAATTACTAAGGTTGAGAAACACTGCCCTAGAGGATTATATCACAGTTCTGTGAGTATAATCTTGAGATTTATATCCTGATGACTTTTTGATAAATACAATTAAAATAACTGAAGTTGCTTTATCTGATACCATAATTGTCTTAACAACCATAGAACAAACAAACTACAAAATTAAAACAACTGAAAAAATGAATAGATTTGGAACTACAAGGTAAAATAAAATAGAAAAAAACATTGACTCCAACCACATATCGCAAATAGAAAAGGCTCTTGAACAGAGTTTTTACTCATACAAGTATATGGTTCAATCTGGACCCTGACCGAAGCAAACTCCACCTTGCCTGTCTAGAATCCTAAGCAACTGAGAGGTAGTAAATACTTTATGGAATTTTTTAAAATAAAAAGTTACGCAAAGGTTCGTAGGCTACTATGTCATGTTTTAACTTACCCTGATTAATTTGAGGAAATGCTCTTTAGAAGCAAAATCTTCCTGACAGAACAAATGGCAAGAGAGCAAAGTATGAAAAAGAACCGAAATAAAACCCTTCCAATGACTAGAATCTATTAAATCAGAGAGATATTTTGCAGGCACATTACTTTTTTTTCCAGATTAATCAAATGATCATCATACTCAGTTAATGAAATGATAATCATATTCCAAACTCTTTGATAATAGTATTCATTATATTTTTTCTCATTATTACTTTCACCTTGCAGTACAGCATGACGATCACAAATTCAGGAGCGAGCCATATTCGCAGTTTTCCTTTTTTTTTTTTTTTGTCAAACGGATCAATAATTATTTTGAAGAACCAAGGGAGTTAAAAGCTTACAGAAAATTAATTTTAACCATAATTGAAAGTAAGGCTCCGCTCCTGAGCTTCCATCAATCTCAGTCCCAACTCAGTGCATAGAAAGACATTCAAAACACCGTAGGGTATTCGAAGAACTCCTCCATAAAAATTCATTTGCACTCATTCTAGAGTCTTGAAGGACATGCAGCTATGTAGTACATAGAAGCTGTGTCACAGCTGTTATACATTACACCTTGGTGCCCATTACAATAAATTCAGAGGTGGTATTCAGTCAGTTTGGACAGGTTCTAGAGAACCGGTAGCAGAAATTTTGAGTAGTCGGAGAACCTGCAAATAGGATGACCCTGCCCCCACTGTCACCCAGTCTCCCAGCCCAGCTGATCTTCTTTTGTTGCCCTGAACAGGGTAAGGGAGCTGGAAAGCAGTTAATGGGGTGGGGAGGGAATGGGGATTTTGCAGTAACCTTCTCCTGCCATACCCACAAAGCCACGCTCACAGAACCAGTAGTAAAAAAATTGAATCCCACCACTGAATAAAATGTCTTTCTTGTGAATGGAAAAATATCAAAATAATATTAAAGGTCTCCTTTGCACCCCTCACTATATGTTGGTGAATTGGAAGCTGGGCCATAATATCAGGGATACTAGATTCTGGCAAAAGGGTACTAAATAAAAAAACCCTATAAATAAAATCTGATAATTTCAAATTCATATACTTTTCCCAGTTATTTTTTTCTTTGATTCCATTAATTCCACTAATTCATTTTTTTAAGGTGCTGGAATAGAAACCAGGAGACTGTGAGTTCTAGCCCCATTTTCGGCACAGAAGCTGGCTAGGGTTGTTGTGGAGAAAATAATAAGAAAAAGGAGTATTATATATGTTTGCGGCCTTGAGTTACTTATAAAGTAATAAAGCCAGCATATTTAATAAAATAAATACATAAATAAATAACCTGCCTTGATTTTTTTAAAAAAATATTATGATCAAAAGTGGTTGCAGAATTAAAAAAACTTATTCAAGTATTTTTATTGGCTGAAACCAACCACGTCTGAACTCTTGCCCTGATGGACATCTAGCCTGCACATTAAGGTGGTTATACTTTGCCCCTAGAAGCAGCTCCAAGGAGTATCAATAGAATATTATCACAAATCATCAGACCAAGGCTCTCTAATCTAGTATAGTACACTACCTGTTGTGGCTGCTGTTGGCATGGAAACAAATTGGTTACAGGCTACAATAAGGATGTAAAGAAGGTTCCATCCAAGAGAAGTTTCAAACAATGGTTAAAATGGTGCATTTTAGGCACAACTGACAGTTAGAATACTATCAATTACGTAATGTGACACTGGAAAGTATTCTAGTGAAAGTCACTATAGTTTCTCTTTTGGCTTCCCCTATTAAGCTAAACAGATGGTAAATGATCTTACAATTTTCAGTTAGATAAACTCTGGTTCACTACACCCCCAGAATTTTGCAAATTTTTCCCAATGGAGTCCTATAATTAGCATTTCTTATAATTAATGGTTTTTAGAATACCTCATCTTTGCATGGCGTTTTTTTGTGTGAGCGTGTGTGTGTGTGTAAACAGATAGATGCTTAATTCCCCTCAAGCATTTGTCTTTTCTGAATGATGGAATCTACCTGGTATTTAAATAGGTTTTACTTTATGCTTTCTGCTCTACTAGCCAACTGTAAAATATTGCCTGATTGACCATGTTTGAACTGGAGTCATGAATCCTTACTGTTCCTTGTCGGCAAACTTTCAGGGGGAACGGACAGCAAGATGTTACTGTTCTTATGCTTCCTGGTGTGTAACAAGGCAGTATTCTGCAAATTGGAATTTACAAGCAAGCTGGCCAATCTGTTGCCTACCCCCCTTTGATTCTCATATGTCTCTAATCTCCCATGACTAAGCATACCATTGCACACAATCTGACGATCCCTAACACAGCAGATGCAGTTTGGCAGGGGCATCTAACTGTGTGCTAATTAAAGGGCTGATGAAGAACAATGCAAGCCTGCCGGTTGTTCATGAGAAGTGCTGATCCAAGCCAATTAAAGCTATATACCATACTACATATGGCACATGCCCCCCCTTTCCCTCAGTGATTGCACTAGGAGAGGGACAGACCACAACACTAACTTAGCTTTTGCCCTTTACATCTAACTATCCCAATCTCTGCTATTAGCAAAGGGGGAAAAAGATGGGATGAATCAGCAAAATCATTGGGGAAAGTCCCTTCATTTGCAGAGCGGGGAGGGGAGATTTTGAAGAGTTGAGTTTTACTGCTAGTTGCACGAGGTGTAAGGAGTGATTGTAGAAGTTGTCCTACTTAAAACCAAAATCTGCTCTAGCATTTGGAGATTTTTCCAGACCATACAGAAGGTGCCATGGCGAAGTAAAGGGAAGGCTAAACTGATACACAGGCAGTCCTTGACTTACAAAAGTTCATTTTAGTGACCGTTTAAAATTACAATGACACTTATGACCATTGCAGGATCCCTGTGGTCACGTGATTTACATTCAGATGCTTGACAACTGACTCGCATTTATGACGGTTGTAGCATCCCAGGGTCATCTTTTACAACCTTTTGACAAGCAAAGTCAATGGGGAAATCAGATTAATTTGACGTTACTAATTTAAGAACAGCAGTGATTCACTTACCAAATGACACAAGCAAAGTCGTAAAATGGGACAAAACTCACTTAGCAAATTTCTCACTTAGCAACATAAATTTTGGGCTCAGTTGTGGCCATTGAGGACTACTTGTATTGCCTTTTAGCTCACTTTTTGCCTCTTGGAATGTTAGCCTTCAGTCTCCACTGGGGGATGCTCTTGTATTCTGCATTCAGTCCAACTCACTTAAAGGAACTGGGCAATGTTTGGATGTTGTGGGGTATATTTAACATTTTTCTGGGATGGAGATGTGGGTTAAAGGTCACAATGGGTGTCATATAACACTGCAAACCCCTTGCAATGCTATACTGTATCAGACTTATTGGTAGTTTGGTATTTCTTATTGTTTTGGAGAGTCTTCATTTTTTAAAAATCACATCATGCCTATGTTAGGACACCCATTCTTTTATGGTCCAAATTTTGAAAAGATGCATCAGTATACACCAGGCACAGTCAGACAGGACACCAAAATCGTAATCATGACAAGAAGGCCATGTACATGATTTAGGGCAAAATGCTTCAATTTTGAGTGTGAATGCAACCCCACTTTTTGGATCTATTTCAGTATCACTTTTCACATTTATTTATTAACCACATTTATATGCCGCCCAATCCCGAAGGAATGGTCCAGGAATGGCAGATAAAGTGCCAACCAAAGGCTGGGAGATATATGCAATATGGCTTGTAAGGGAGACCCTTCCTAGATGGTGGCTAGATATTACCTGCTTTTCATAAACAAATGGCAAACTAGTTTTTCACACTCACATTCAGGATTTAGTTACACACAGATTGATCATGCCTTATGACTGTGTTTATCATTCTATCTTTTTAATTAACTTGCTTTAGAGATTCATCTTGCTTTCGTGGATTCTGATTTGCTACAAGTTCTACGAAGTGGGCAGAAGATAAATATTTGAAATAAACAGAACAATAACAAAAACACACATTCAGAACTCAACTTTTACATTCAATATAATCTCATTCCTGGTTTTCTATGGATTAGGGTTACAACTTGGCAGTGACGTGCGGTGAAGCTTCTGGCTGGTGAGGCAAAAAGAAAGAAAGCGGCTCCCCCCCCCGCAGCAGGCTGGAGTGAGAGCCGCGGTCTCCCAGCCAGCAGCCCCAGGAGGAAACGGCAAAGAGGGGTGGGGGGTGGGGGTTCCAAGAAGCCCCCTTCCCTTTTGGCACTCCGCAAGGCCTGCCGGAGCTCTGGGAGAAAGCGGCGGGAGTGGAATGCTGTCCTCTATTGCCGGAAAGTCCGGCGAGGGAAACGGGGCTCGTGGAGACTCGCTCGCAGCCGGCTTCTCTGGAGCGGGGGGGGGGGGGATAGAAGCGGAGCGGATCCTCTTGCCGCTGCAATCCACTCCGCTTCTATCGCCCCCGCCCTCCGCTCCAGAGAAGCCGGCTGCGAGCGAGTCTCCACGAGCCCCGCTTCCCTCGCCGGACTTTCCGGCAATAGAGGACAGCATTCCACTCCCACCGCTTTCTCCCAGAGCTCCGGCAGGCCTTGCGGAGTGCCAAAAGGGAAGGGGGCTTCTTGGAACACCACCCACCCCTCTTCGCCGTTTCCTCCTGGGCCTGCTGGCTGGGAGACGGAACCAGGGCTGCAAACACCCTCCCCACCCCTCTTCACCTTTCGCCTCCGCGGTTCCTCCTCACCCTCCACCTCCTCCATCCCCAAGTCTGTGTCCGCCAGGCGTCTTGCGTTTATGCCTGCCATAAACGCGAGACGCCTGGCGGACACAGCGGGGGGGATGGAGGAGGCAGAGGGGGGCGAGGTGGCAGCCGGTGAAGAAAGGGGAGAGGAGGAGGAGGAAAGGAAGAGGGGAGCAGGATGGGGGGGAGAGGGCTGCCCCTCTCTTCTCAAACAAACAAGGCTCCCCTCTCTGCGTCTGCTCCTTCCCTTTCTTCTCAAGCAAACTCTCTCTCAAATTGAGAGAGTTTGTTTGAATGAAGTTCACACACACACACACACACACACACAGACAATAAAAACAAATGACAATTACTTAAATTACAAATAAATTGAATTCCTCCCCCCTGCCCCCTCCCTCTGACCCACATACCTTCCAGCTACGCCAAAATTCCAGATTCGGTCTAGCTAGGCTCCAGGGCCAGGCAGGCTAGGATAGTGGCTCCTAGAGCCACCACGTGCCCTCTGCAGGAAGAGGCCCGAGAACTATGGGCCTCATTTGCATACTAATTTTTTGCTTTTTAACCCTTGGTTAACCCATAAAAGGCAAAAAAAACCTTATGCAAAGGAGGCCCCGAGTTCTCTGGCCTCCTCCTATACTTAAACACTATGTACGCTTCAAATCACTGTGAGTTGAAGTCTGGTAGCAACTAGCTTGGCCTTAATTATTTTAGAAAAAAATCTTTAAAATTCCTTCCTTTTCCTGAGGAGACTGGTGAGGCCCCGCCTCCCCTTCCTCTAGTGAGTGCACGTCCCTGCAACTTGGCATATTGTATACTCACTAGCAAGCAAGATTTCTGGTTGTATTTTGCTGGTGGCTTCTAGAGGAATCTGCACAGCAAACTCCATGATAACTAAGCTAAGGTGCTTTGGCTCTAGGATCAACTACAGAAAATCCCTTCTTTTTGTCCAAGAATTACAATGTGTATGTGTGTTGCTGCACTTCATATTATTAGAGCTGAACAGCTCAAGGCCCACTTGAGTCTATTTTTTACTTAAAGCGTAAGCCAGACTAAGGCTTCCAAGGAGCTGAATCAAGAGTATAAATACCGTAAGTCCATAACATTAAGTAACTCTGAATGATCCAGTGCTGTCTGGGAATTCTGAAATCCAATCTACTGTCTATTGATAAAAATTTATTAAGCACAGCCACACTCACACATTGGCAATGAATGAAGATGTTATTGATGCATAGCTCAGTCCATTACTTGTCAACTTCATCTACAGTTCTAACTTTAAAAAATTACATTTTTTTCCTATATGTATTTTACAGATTTAACTAAAGTTTTGGGAAAGACTGGTTGAGTCATTTGTGTAGGGAACAGTTCAATCTTTGTATGTGTCATCAATCACAATAGAATATATATTTATACAGACTTGAACAACCGTTGCCTAAGATTGCTAAGTTTGCTCTACACATTTAGAGAACCACCATTTAATAAACCATGGATTTAATAAATCCATGATTTATTTATTTATACCCGTTCAAATATGCCAAAAGAAATTCCATTTTTTCTACACAGAAAAATCAGCCTGATTCCCAGGGAACTGATTTCTCAGAACTGCCTACCCAATAATGGGGGATATCTATGGTGATACTAAATGTCCCAGTGCTGAAGCAGAAAATCTATGGCTCAAATTGTATCTGCTATGATCTCGCCAGCTTGCAAACCCTCTCTTAATCTATTTGTAGGAAATGTGAGGGTCTTTCAGATATTTTGGATGTCAACTTTTATTTGTCTAACCCAGGGGTGTCAAACTGGCAGCCCATGGGCCGGATGCGTCATGCTCAGGCCATGCCCACCCCAGCTTCGTGAAGGGAAAAACGTTGCAATACGTCATGTGACAGTAATGTGATGCTGTGAGTTTGAAACTAATCTAATGATGATCATTAGCAAGAGATTGGGAGCTACATAAGGAATGCCCCAGGTTGCCCATAATATTCACTGAAACAATGAGCATGAAGTGCCTTAAAAACTAAAGTGATATAAATGCTAAGCATTAATATTATAACAGGTGCCAGATGGAGTAATTTCAGATATTTTCCATGTGGCCACTGGAATGCATAGGTGGGCCTAAGGCTTTGATGACGTATGGAAAAATAAATAAATGCACCACATATTTCACAACCTTAACAGGAGAGGTTAGGCTGGAAGCCAATTTATCATCCCCATTTACCCAAGGCTATTAGAATTCCATGCAGATTTGGTGGAGAAAATAAATTGAAAATATCAAGCTTTGTGTGGCTTCTGAATTTTCACACAATATCTTTCTCTTTCTCATGATTGCACATAATGGAATGTGAATTTCACCCAAGGTCTACATAAGGGGAAAGTTTACATAGGCAGAAATGCTGTGTCTTGCAGGGCGTCCCTCCCTCTGTCTCTAGGCATATTTTCTTATCCATGGCTCTCTAATGTTCACACAGCCAAAATTATACTTGATTATAACTTGGATCCAGAACAAAGAAAATGCATTGCAAAATATTTGAAGATATCTTGGTTAGATGGGTTGCCTCCATCTGGATCCATTTGCCATCAAAATGGCCATTAGTTAACATAATGATCCCCCCACTCTCTCCAGTTAGAGATCAGGGGGTTATGAAAGGGTGGGGAGAGAGAAAGCTATGTACGAACAATTTCAAAAATACTTTTTAACCAAACAGGAATCTGCCCTATCTGAAGCAGCACATTCACCCAACTGTGCAGAAATGCAATTGTCTTTTATAGTTTGCAGGGAGGGAGGAAGCCGGTGGAAATTCTCCTTTGATCAGATGAGTAAAAAGAAAGGGACAAAGCCCCATATTTAAGATTTTGCAAGTTTTCTTGGTAGCTGTCTTCCAAAATAACATAGCAGCCATTACATATAAAAGGGACCCTTAACCGGACTGTCACAGGTGTGTCAGTCGTTGCTGCCTACTTCTTTCCATGCCTGCAGAACTCAAAACAGACCTACAATCATATTCAGGATCTCTTCCGATTATTAACTAAGCACAGCTGTTTTGATGGAGACAAGGACATCTCGTCTTAAAGAGGGAGGCGTTTTTTTTTTTAATGTTTTAAATCCCCAATGCCACTGAAGCGATGCTGCAAATCAATTCTCTCTCTAGGTCAAGCAACAGTAGCAAAGCCGCCTGCAGTTACGCACCGGCCCCGCTTGCCTTAGCCTTCAAAGCGAGCCGTTGAAGGCATTGCTTTACAGCTCCTCCACGGCTCCAGGCGTGCTGCGTAGCTTAGCCAGTGCTTTCCCTTTTCTTTTAGAAAAACTGTAAGGCAAAAAACGGGCAGAAAGATATTGGCTGCAAGGAACTCGGGAGGCTCCTCCCAGAGTCTGGATCCCGAGATTTTTTTTTTTGGACGATTTCTTCTAACTCCGTTGCAAAGGCTTGGGGAAGGAAACAAGTTACCGCACTGCAAAATCGCGGAGCAGTCTCCGCTTGGAGGAACACCCAGCTCTCTTGCTCCTAAAACCTACCTTGGATGGCAACGGTTATAGGGGGCCCAACTGGCGTTGGCGATCGGGAAGGGAAAATGCTGACCCTTTGGATTTCTGCGCAGAGAAAGCTAAACCAGATAGAAGACAATGAAGGCACAAAAAGGATCTGAAGCAAAGACATTCCCGCGGACCCTCCTTCTGGTGATCTGAGGTTTGGTCCGGCTTTTTGGGGCACAAGGATTTTTTGGGGGGGAGAAAGAAAGGGGAACAGGGAGAAGAAGAAAAAGAAAAAAAAAGCACCTCCGCACAATTGATTTCAGCCGGTGTGAACCTTTTATTGGATTTGGAGATTCCCCATTGGATATAAATTTTCAAGGCATTCTCCCGCGTGCACAAAGATCATCATGAATTCGGTGGCTGGGAATAAAGAGAGAATCGCAGTCACCACCCGCAACAGGAAATATGGGGTAAGTTAGTCCTCAGGTCAGGGCACACAAGGATGCTTGAGAGACCTCTGTATATGTGTGTGGTTTTTTTTTACACAAAAGGGTAGCCTTGCATGCGGATCTAAGCCGCCTGTTAAACGGAATGTTCCCAATCCAGGTGCAGTTGGTATACATATATCTCAATCAGGCAAGGTCTGGTTCGACATCAAAAAATTGCGTGAAATAAATCGGGACAGGTTGCTTTCCCTAGAGCTGCTCGGCTCCCGGTTGCCTGTAGCGAACTTTTGCAGCCACCCCCCCCCCCCCCGGGGTTCCATTTCATTGCCTAAGAGCCTCTTTGGGGTAGCTTCCACCCTCCCCCCAGTACCTGGGATGCCTTTCCTCCAAAGGTAGCTACAGTCAGTCCTGACTCGGGCGAAGGAAGTAAGGGGGGGGGAGAGAGAGAGAGAAGAAGAGAGCTATTACCACTCATCTGAGCTCCTTGGGGACCTGTATGCATAGGACGCCTCCCTTTCAATTTTCTCGGGGAGAAAAAAAATCGCCCCCCAGGTCTCCTTGAATGGAAATCAGAGAAGGGTCTGAGAGGTGGGGCGTTTTCTCCTGTTTGGGGCTATTGTGGTTGCTAATCTCAATCCCGGGTTTGATCGATCGATAGATGTCCCTTGGCTGCCCGCTTTCCCCTCTGAATAATCTGCTCCCCTTTCCTTCTCCGCTCAGGTGAACGACTCTTGCTCCCCCACCAAACCCGCGGCGCCCTTCTCGCCGGAAAGCTGGTACAGGAAAGCTTACGAGGAGTCCCGGTCCAGCAGCCGCCCCGCCCCAGAAGGAGCCGGCTCTGTGGTGGGCTCCTCCGGTACCCCTTCGCCTGGATCGGGAACCTCCTCGCCCGGCTCCTTCACCGGCTCGCCGGGTCCCGCTTCCCCGGGGATCGGCACCAGCTCGCCGGGCTCTTTAGGTGGCTCGCCCGGCTTCGGCACCGGCTCACCCGGTTCCGGCAGCGGAGGAGGCTCCTCCCCGGGCTCCGATCGCGGCGTGTGGTGTGAGAATTGCAACGCCCGCTTGGTGGAGCTGAAGAGACAGGCGCTCAAACTGCTGATCCCGGGGCCCTACAGTCCCAAGGTGAGTGGAGCGGGGCCGCCGCCCTCCTCTCTTGGCTTGCCCCGTCTTGGGCTGCCTGAGCGGAGAGGGAAGGGCCACCCGATCGCTCGGGTGCGCGGCAAGGCTTGAAAACAAGGCGTGGGGACGGAGGGGGAAGTGGGAGTGGAGTGGACCTCCTCGGTTTTGCGAGAGCAACCTTGGCCAAACGGATGCGCGTCCCAGCTGGATTGGAGTGCAAAGTCAGCGCAACCGCGGGATAGTGGACCCGCAGTCATTAAGAATATAGTCCTTGGAGCCCAGGTGGCCCAAAATTTGAAATGTTTCATTTTTTCTTTATAAATAGTCCTTTAGGTTTTAGGCACTTGTGAATTCACATTGCAATGTGGATTCCCAGGGTCAAGGGCAGAAGGGTTGTGAAGTACAATTCCCAGGGGCTCCAACAAAGGGAGTTGTAATTATAGAGCAGAGGTCTTCAAACTTGGCAACTTTAAGACTTGTGGACTTCTACTCCCAGAATTCTCCAGCCACAAGTCTTAAAGTTGCCAAGTTTGGGGACCCCTGTTCTAGAGCGACCAGAAATCCATAGGTCTCCTAAGCCCTACCCAGAACTTTAGTAAGCTTTGGCTGCTATGAATAACTCATATCTATTGCATATGTAGATGATTATTGTATGGCCCAAGAAAGGATTTGCTGGAAATGCTGTCCATATGAAGTGATTATGGTTAATCTTGGACAAGTTACCATTTCTCACAGTTTTTGAATGGAAACCATACTTTACAAGTTATGCTGATTTTTGGTTCCAGTACTTAATAATGGAACCCTCCATTGGCAAATCTTGCAGCTCCTTATCTGCAAGAGCTGCAAGCTCCAACCTTCCTTTCTTGAATTTTGCCTCTTCCAACAGTTGTATTTAGTTATTTCCATAATCCTGATAGTATGACTACTAATGGTAGCAGCTATAGTTAGATTCCTTTAATCTATATCAGGGGTGTCAAACTTGCTGCCTGGTGGGCCGAAAGCGTCACGCACTGACAATGCACAAAGGGGATAATGCGCGAAGGGGGAAAAAGTCATGATACCTCACATGATGACAACGTGATACCGTGGGTTTGACACCTCTGATCTATATAAATCAAATGATAAAGGACTAAGTTTCATTGAGTCAGTGTGGTTTTGGGTGGAAATTAGCTACTGAATGCATTTTACAATATACAATATATTTAGATGTCAGGAAGAAAAATTTTAGACTGATCTTTTCCTCAACAAACTATATTCATGTACAGCATTTTCTTGAATGGAATATTAATAAGAGTTCATTCCTGCAGTCTGGACTGATGCAACTGAAACAGGTTTTGCAACTTAATGAAAAAGATCCATAGTTTACTGTCTACTGAATTCATAGATAGAGCATGTTACAGTAATCATGGCATAACAGCACTTGTGGAACAAAAACCATTGAACATTTGTAAATTTTAACATACAAAATACATAGCTATTTATTTGATGCAGCATTTGAGATTTTGAAATGTGTAAATCTGCATAAAAAACATATAATTTGTTCAGTATACGGTTTAGTTCTCTAGGTAGTTTTGTACTTACAAGCATTCATTTAGTGACTGTTCAAAGTTACAATGCCACTGAAAAAAGTGACTTATGACCAGTTTTCACACTTAGAACCATTGCAGAATCCTCATGGTCATGTGATAAAAATTCGGGCACTTGGCAACTGGCATGTATTTATGACAGTTGCACTGTCCCCAGGGTCACGTGATCACTAACCTTTCCAACCAGCTTTTGACAAGCAAAATCAATGGAGAAAGACAGATTTGCTTAACAACTGTGAAAAAAAGATTGTAAAATGGGGCAAAGCTCATTTAACTGCCTTGCTTAGCAATGGAAATTTTGGGCTCAGTTGTGGTCATATGTCAAGGACATAAATGTCATGACATAAATGCTTTGCAATGTGATCCTGTTCATGCCCACTCAGAAGTGTGTTCATTTGAGTTGAGTGAAGGACATTGTTGTTCAGTTGCTTTTGTGAGTCGGAGGATATTTTTAAAGGATCGTGCTTCAGGAACTGCTACATTCTATTCTTGCAAGGCCAGGCTTGTTTTGTCAGTGATAATACATACCCACAGTCTTCTGTTGACCTCTTTTTTATAGCCTTTAATTTTACCAGATATCGGGATCTTCTTTCTTGCTTCCCTTTAGAAGCCTTAGCTTTGTTTTTAAGGCATTCCATGAACAAACTGGTTTTATATCATCTGTGTTCCATGAAACTCATTCACAGTGCTTGATGTTCTCAGCAATTTTTTCCATAAATCAAAGACATACGTTTTTTTTCTTTTAAAAATGTCCAGCTTTCTGAACAGTGTTTTGCAAATGGGCTTGACAATGTGTAGTTTTTTTGATATTATGATTGTGCATTTTAATACTTTGTATATGTCTTATCACAGTCTTGCTTACAAGTAGCAGACATCTCTTTATTTCATGGCTGCCACCACTATTCGTATTCCTATTAATTTTTCAATACAATTACAGACTTAAATTTTCTGTACAGTATATATCTGTTACGCAGGCTTCCTTTTAATTCATTTTACAGTTAATAATGATTGTGATGGCCACTGAGAACATCACTTGCTCAGTTCAGCATTTTTCCAGTATAATTTTAAAAACAATCTTAGTTGTATTCTGTATTTTATTTTCCTATAATTTAGTTTAATAACATTTCTGCCACAATGTCTTTTCTATAGCTTTTTCTCTGTTGACATTGACATCATATTTTATCATAATTTCTAATGCAATTAGACAGCCTGACTTTGATAGCATTTTGGGATTTGTTTTTAATTATGAAATGTAGGTTAAGAAGTTTGAAATTAAAAAACAAAATTACCAGCGGTTAAGTTAAAGAGGATGGATTTTTGGATTAAAGTTAGAGTTGGAGTTAACCCAAGTTGCTCTCAATGCTGTGTTGATTGCACAAGATGGGGAATTTGTCAGACCTAGTTTTCCCAAGCTAGTTCTTCCAAATATTTTGACACTGCAATTCTTGGATTTTTGAGCCAGCATTTAGAACATACTAAATTGGAGACTATTGAAGTACTAGCATAAATGTTTGCAGTAAAGATGATCTTGTGGTTATGGGTAATGAAAACAAACATTGTCAGAAAGTCATAGCTTGTGTATACCATATTGTAACTGAAATACCTAACACTAGTGGAAATGTAGACCATTATATGTATATGGCAAATATAATTTGCTTAGACGGGTAACAAGGTCTTGCTTTGTCCCTATCTGGAGAATTAATGCATGCTCATCTCATGGAATGTAGAACATAGGAGTAACAGCTCTCATGTCATATCTTTCAACATATAATAATATTATTATGAGGATTATAACTTGAGCATCACGCAGCGAGGTAAACGCTCATCCTCTCCTAGCTCCTGCCCACCTAGCGATTCGAAAGCAAGCTAATGTGAGTAGATAAATAGGTAGCACGTGGTGGGAAGGAAACAACACTCCTCAACATCATGCTGCATAATTGCAGAAATGTCTTCCGTCAGCCTTGGATAGTCCTTAAAACAGAGATGAGCAACATCCCCTATAGTCAGCAACATCTAGCAGAGTAAAATTTGCAGGGACTCCTTTTCCTTTTCCTTATCTTTATAATATACCATTACTATATACTATGTATGATTATACATATTGCAGTTCTAATTTCTTCCCTCCAGTTGGATCATATTACAAGTGAGCAATTTCTTGCTTTTGAATGACTTTGCACAATCTTGATTTTTAGCAATTACAGTAGCTAAACTACACTGAATATAATAGAATACTATTTTGAAACTATATTATTTCATTCAAACAATTAATCATCAAATCCTCATTTAATGGCAAGTGCTACACAACACAAGAAAATATTTAATAATATTTAGGCGAGAGCTTTCCAATTGTCATTCCTTTATTATCTGGGACTATAAAGATTGTAATTTAATAAGGACATAGAAACCCAGGGAATATATTGTTTCCTAGGATACATACAAATGACAAATTTTGTATATATCATTCAGAAACATGCAATCAGTTATGCCACTGCACAGATTATAATGATTGTGCAAAACAAAGTCTTGGCACGCCTGCTGTTGAGTGCACTTCAAGGGGAACAAGGAGCCAGTTCAGATGAAGATATGTGATACCCAACTAAGACCAATAGAAGATAATATTTGTAGTTCAGGGGTGAACTGTGGGGTTCTTGGTGCTCTCTGAGCTTGATTGCAAGAAAACAACCAAGCTCAGAGAACACCAAAGACCCCACACAGCTAAGAATATGGTATTGCTATGAAACAAGCTTGAGAAGATTGCGTGCAGCGTGCTTTGCTTTTCCCCAGTTTAATTAATTTCTGTTCCTTTATGCGAAGGGCAATATATTGCAGTTTGAATTAACAGGTAGTTTTGAAGCTTGTTACAAATGCAAGACACTGAGGTCTTAGAGTTGATTCTCCCCTTTGGATTGCAGGCTGACTTATCATATTTTTAATGCTTCTCTGTAGCACTATTTATTATTTTGGTTTATACCCTGCCTTTCTGCCAGAAGGACACCAAGGCAGTTTATAATCTAGAATGAAATAATAAGGAAATAAAAACAATTTAAATTCCTGTAGCAAAAAAATGGATCAAAAACTTAGATGAATAACATCAGACTCTTTAAATGCAGACTCTGAATAATTGTATTGTATAGCAACACATAAGTGTTAAAATAGTAGAGAATAGGATAGATTATAATGTCTTCCCTGAAATTCAGTTTTCTCCCGCTCCCTGGGTGTTTTACAGCTTTAACATCTAGGACCTGATGGCTAACCTTTACTGCACCGAGTGCTGAAAGCACATCACACCCATAATGCAATGTGCATGTGCCCCCCATGTGCCCCACTTCCCAAGTGCATGCATGTGCCCCACATACTCCCTGCCTCCCTGCGCATGCCCCTCTCCCCACATGCTACCTGCATGCCCCTCTCCCCACATGCTACCTCCATGCCCCTCTCCCCACATGGGCTCTGCCCCCCATGTGTGCACATGCGACCCCCATGTGGGGGTTGGCCCCCACACATATGTGTGTGTCTCCCATATGCACCCCGCCCCCCGCTTGTGCACGGCAGAGACCAAAAAACCAGCTGGCATGTGCAGTGGAGCTGAGCTGGAATGGTAGCTTGCATGCCCTCAGAGAGGGCTCTGCGTGCCACCTGTGGCACGCGGGCCATAGATTTGCCATCACGGATCTAGGAGCTTTGAAAGGGTACCTGTCTTGTGGTTGGGAGTTTATAGTCAAGGAGATGGTAATTTATTTTATTTTTTGGCATATACATGAGAACTTTGTTCAGAAGATTCTGGCTTGGAAAACCAAGCCCAAAATGGAAGAAAAGATACTAGCATTGGGTATATATTGAATGTAGCTCCCTCAAATCAATAAATTACCATTGCAACCCTCATTTGTCTCTAGTTACAGAAAGAGGTTCCAAAGTTGGACTCATGGTTTTATGGCAGGGATATGAACCATAGCATCTCTCATTTTAGAAATTAAACACTGTGGGACAGGTTTTCTGTGGATTATGAGAAGAGCTCTGCATATGTAATGTCATTCTCTGAACAATTGCTTCTTTGTTTGGATTGGCTTTTAAGCAGTTTGGTGAAATGTACCCCCCCCCCCAGCAGTTTCCCTTTCAAAGCAGCAGGATTGGAATACCACTGGCATTGCATTAAAGGTTGAACAAGTCCAAGAGCTTCATTGGGGACTCTTTTAAGCATTGGTCTCTTCCATAGTAACCTTGTAAATGTGGTTGAGCCAGTGGGGTGAATGAATGAGACAGAATGCCAGTTGGCTTGCAGCGTCAGGCCCAAATGTTATCAATTGGTAATATTTACACACATACTTGAAGCAATTGTTTTTGGTGGCTTAAATCAACAAGCATAAAGTTAAAATACTGCTTTTGAAGGTTCCCGAACACTTGTTTTTTCAGTTTCACTTATCACTATTTATTGATGGCGCTCTTTGAAATAAAATACAGATGACCCTAAATTTCTGAATGGGATGCTCTATGTTTGCACAGCGAATTTGATAATTTCTTTTATCAACATCCAAGAGCTGGTATCTCCAAATATGCAAATGAAAATACAAAAAAGGTTGAATCTGAAGAAATGTCCCTTTGAGTTGCAACCTGTGACTATACCATTAAAGCAAGTCATTTATCATAAGGTTTGCTGGGTCAGCAGTTAAGAGTCTGCCTGAAGGCACTGAGCACCAAAAATAGTGCGGCTACTTCTGAGATAGCATCCTTCAGATGCATTGAGATGGGAATTTCCAGAAATTCCATTTAATATAGCCATCTGGAGGACCCCCATTTAAGAAAGGTTTTAGAAATGCAGAAACATAGATACAGAATGTACGCAGAAGATAAAAGAATGACATGATGCAGTGAGAGTGACTTGAAAGTACCTACATTTCATAACTGTAAAATTAAAAAGTTTTTTTTTTAAAAAAACTGTTGTTAAAAATGTATGATACTCACAATTATCCTATTTGCAAGAAATAGTAACGGTGCCAAAGAACCTATAATAAATAATTACCCAGTGCGTGAATGTTAATAAACACTTTTGTTCTGCTTCTTTTCTGCCAACCTACAGGTTAAAACTAGGATTCAAATTGCTTTCTTATGTTTGCCTTGTTTGGGAATGGAAAATCAGGAGCCCTGTCTCAAATGGGCAACTACAGGTAGTTCTCGACTTACAACCACAATTGCGCCCAGAATTTATGTTGCTAAGTGAGAAATTTGTTGAGTTTTGCACTGTTTTACGACTTTTCTTGCCACCTTTGTTAAGTGAATCACTGCAATTGTTAAATTAGTAACACAGTTGTTAAGCGAATCTGGCTTTCCCATTGACTGATCAAAATAATTAGACTGTTCCTTCCCCTCCCATATTAAGACACAAGAACTGGGACTTTATAAGATTTTACTTGAAATGGGTAAAATGGATGTGTTTCACTCCTGTTTTCTCCTGATCCATTTTGTTGCAGTTGCTTTCAGATAACATGTTTTACATGTTCTCCTTTTATGGGCCAAGCAAAACAGTGGGTAGTGTTTAATTAATGTTTTAAGAAGTTGTGTTCATATAATAGTTTTTGGCTATACTCATTTAAAAATCTGGAAGTTATAAGCCAACACATCTGGAGAGCACTGAAGAGAGAAAGACTACATAAAAATATTTTCAATGGCTTAAATTTATGACCTACTATATTTAGAGTAACTTGAGACTTTTGACTACATTGTGGCCACTATACAGTTATGAGAATTGTATAGCATTATTGGAAGAATGATCAACTCTGTGTTCTTGTCCATTCATCATTTGTGAATCTAGCTGATTTAGCCTTTTTGTTGACTCCTGCTGAGAGCAGTGTAGAAATTTCATTAGCTCTAATAACTTGTCAGCAAAAGTCCTTTATAAACCTATATGTTTTAGATGTTGCACTTATTGCTTATTTAAAATGCACTTCACTTGTAAATTTGATGGTACGGCAACAGTAAATAATGAAAAAATCCATGATATGTAATAAAAGCATAGCTTTTACTATTTCTTAAATATGTAGTGCACATGTATCTTTCCGTGGACTTTGAAGTTTGCATATATGTGAACCAAATGCTTTAAAAAAATTGTTTTGTGATCGGACTGATCCTTAGACATGAAATTATGCAGCCAAGCATATTTTGTACAGAAAACTGAATGTTTGACCTGGAACAAGAGTACATTTGACAAGCTCATAGTTATCACTGAAGTGTGGAACATTAACTTTAACACAAAACGTTTACTCACAGTACGTCAACAGGAAGAGAATTTAGGAACTATGGTTACAGAGTACATAGCTAACCTCTAATGAGAAAACTCCATATCTTAATTTAACTATTTCAACTCTATCCCCTGGCATGTTTCTGGGAAAAGGAATATGCCTTCTTTTTCTTTAACTGATAAATGCACATGATAGAAAGTATTTTCAGTTAAAATATATTTATCTAACAAGCTAATCTATAGTTATTTTTCAGTTATGTTTTCTGGAGGAACAAAAGAAGTGACTTCATTATTACGAAAATATAAAAAGAGCCCTTCAGAAAGTTGCTAAGGCTGTTCTTGGTCCAGATTTTGTTTCTCACAATGATCAACCAAATAGTTCTCAGAAGAGGAAGAAACTTTCTCCCTGCAGTTATCCTCCTGTGAACTGGTATTTGTAGGATTGCTATCACCATCTGGAGATAACACTATCACTCATTTTGTGTGTCCTCTCTGCAAAGTCTGAAAGATAAAATGCTGGATGGAGAGATAGGATTGTATCCCCTGTAAGAAAATGATGTGTTTTGGAAATCATCCACACTCATTTTTGATTTCTTTCATAATTTTGCTTATTTGGCTTTTATTTCCTCCAGGTTTGCAAAAAACAAAACAAAAATAAAAATGCCTCCCCACCCCCACCCCACCCAATACATCCCTAGGTCGATCCAGCTTCCTTTTCGTGTCCTATTTAAAAAGCTAGCAGGGCTTCAAATATTTGCCTCTACTTTTTGCTTTATCAGTAATGCGCAATATTGATAATATTGAAAAAGTCCCATTGCTAATATAATGGAAAACAGTTCCATTTCCACTTATGAGTACTTAGAGACATTCCTAGCTGAGATTAGGCCATAGCTTAGCAAATGGCAAAATAATGGAACTTCTTCATGTTCATCTAGACCTTTAATTTGTGAATAAACATAGCCAGATTTTATAGAGACTTAATTTTGTAGTGCAAAAATCTCTGTCAGTCCAAATAGAATTATTGCATTAGAAGTGTGAATTTAAATAGCTGGGAGCAATAATTTGTCTGCATTTCAGAGGATTAAGCCTATAATACTTTAGGCAGCAATAGCTAGTCTTTTGTAATTGCAGGATAGGTCATAATACCAAAGCACAAAACTATGGACAGAATATTTTCTAGTTGCATGTATGCCAACTGAATTTTCTAAAGATTATTTCTTTACCTTCATACTGCTTTTTAAAGCCTCCTCTTAAAATAACAATTATTCAAGTAAAATAAGCATTATGTATTAATGTTCTCTTCTATTGGAATAAGTGTTATTTCAACAGAAAAATATTTTATGATTTAAAAAATATTTATTATTGCTTTTTGACAATATTTTCTTCTTAATATACTTACCATGCTAAGGACTTATTTCCTTGAAATGCACTGGCACATTTGCATCTGCTTTAAATAACTATGAAAACATAATGTTTAAAGTAAAGTATTATACTGGTATTTGCTGACACATGTCTGCATAATGTGTTTCTTTCCATTCTGGAAGACTTCCATTCTGTCTTGTATGAGGTGTTGGCAGTGGTGAAATTCAAAAATTTTCCCTACCGGAAAATTATGGGTGTGGCTTGGTGGGCATTTGACTGGGCAGGTGTGGCTTGATGGCCGTTTGACCAGGCGTACGTGGCTTGGTGGTCATGTGACTCACACACAATGTAAAAGCAGCTGGACTTCACACAAAATGTCCCATGCAACAAGCAGAAACCACACAGACAATCAGGCACAGCTGATTGTCACACAGCTGATCAATAGTAAAAAAATGCTAAAAAAATGTTAATAAAAAGTTCCAACTATTTGGCACAGCTGATTGTCACACAGCTGGTCGTTGGAACATTTTTTTTGCTTTTTAAAGCGTTTTTTTTACTACCGGTTCAGTGAAACGGTAGCATTTTTTACTACTGGTTCGGGTGAACCGGCCTGAACAGGTAGCATTTCACCCCTGGGTGTTGGTACCCTAATCTCTGACCTCCCCAGAAGAAAAGTGTGTATACAAGAAATAATCTGGTGTCACTTGGGTTCAGAAACAGAAATAAGCATAGAAGCACAGAGTCAGTGGGGCCAGTTGGAGCTCAGAAGATCATCCAATTGCAGGGGCTTTTAGTGTTGGCATAAAATGATGAAAGCCCACTTGTGTGCTGGAAAACAGCTCATCCAACTTCAGAAGTGGCTGGCTACCCAGATAGAATCTCAGTTGTGAAAATACTGTATGTCTTTAATGGCGAGTGAATCATGTCCCTTCTGAGACAGACTGTGTGGATAAGTCCTTATAGAGAAGATTTGTGTAGGACAGAAATTTAGAGTAATCTGTGTGGTGCATCCCATGCATCCTCTTTTGGATGAAATCCTCATGTTTATTATAGTTACTTAAATCTCACTTTTCCCCTTGACAGGTTTTATGCTAATGAATTGGTTGTGGCACTACTTTGGATATTTTTCCCACAAATACATATCCATGAATGAAAGTTGTAAAGCTACTTTTGAGAATATTTGAAAATCTGAGTGCTGCTAAATTCTCCAAGAATCAAGTAACTTCGTTTCCTAAAGGTTTACATTCCTTTTCATTAGAAAATTGTTAACATTTAGCTTTCAGAATGAGAAGAGAATTTCATTGAAGACTTATTCCATAATCATTTTTTGTTCTTCATTGAATGCATTATCTTTCTCAAATCTGGGTCAGCAGCACTATAAACTGGGCAACCTGCCCAATTCACTGGATTGTCAAAAGCAAGATAGTTTTTAAAAAAAATAGGGGGTGGAGTGTAAAAGAATTCACACTGAGTCAGCTGCATCAGCAGTAATATCCTGGATTATTTTTGGAACGCTGGATGATTGGGATGGTTCCAAACAACCAAACAGATTGACAGCTTGCTGTGTCGTTCTTTGCAGAACCATTATGTCATGAATTTTTATTCAGTTCTGGTTTCTGCATGTGTTTGAAGCATTGAGAAAACAAAGACTAAATATATATTGCAAATTGAGCCAGTTCAATTTGGAAAGAGGCTGAACAAAATTTAAGTATCTCAGGGAAATAACCGGAAGCCTTGTGTCCATACTACAAGCTCATTAGTTTGAGTGAATGTTGTGTAACACCTTAGTCTACTTACATGTCAGAGGCATAAAGAGGTTGATCATACCTAGGATTATGTCATTTAAAATGCAGGCACAGAATGCCTGTTTTGAATGTTGGTTAAGTCAGAAATTATTAAGGGCTAAGAATTTACTACTCTATAAAGAATGAGATAATATGTCAGGAAGAGAGGCCAGCTGGAATCTTCTTCATTATGCTAGTGTCTTGAAGTGAAGGTCTATTTAATCAGATGATCTTTCTTTTTATATTTGGAAGTGGAGCAATCTCAGGAAGATTCATTTTAAGTTGCCTATTCATTTTTATTTAATGGTTAGATTTATATCCTTAGAAGCTCAAGGGAGCTTATAGAGCATGGGGGAACAGTCTACATTTTGTCCCAACAATAATCCTGCCCTAAAGTAAACCAGCGAGCTTCTATCCACAACTTTTGTCCCTGCAGGAATTTATAATTATTTTTTGATGAGCTGATGCTTAATCTGTATTTACAGTTTATTTTTACTCTGCGATAAATATTCTCACATGGATATCCTTAAATAGAATTTTATTTTGATTTTTAGAAGTTGGCTGCCAATTTCTCTTCTATTCACAACTCAAGGTTTTCTTTTAATCAAAAATCCAGTAAGATTTCATTCAGAGAAATCTTTTTTAAGTTAGTGATGTCTAAGTCAGTGTTTCTCAACCTCAGCATCTTTAAGACGTATGAACTTCAACTCCCAGAATTCCCCAGCCAGTTCTAATTCAGTGGAAAAGTCAAGGCTTAATGCTCATAATTTCTAGCTAGTATATTTGATTAAGGCAAAGGGTGGGGAGCTAGCCAAGCTTCTAGAGGCAATATTACTCTTTTTGCCCTTTTGTTTATTGATGGCTAGTGAAGGGGGAAAAAGGCATTTCTGGAGAAAATTGAAAGCTGTGACTCTTGTTTCTCCTTCTGTAATGGATCCTATTAACAGTTAACAAGTCTCTTAAATTAGGTTAATGTTGGTGGTACCATTCCCTGTTTTTCCCCTGGAAGGATTAGCACACTCTAAAGCTGCAGTGTACAAGCATTTTCATCAAATTGTTTCCTGCAGTGATGTTGGGATTACCAAAATGTCAACATATTCAAGGCGGCAATAATGCTGTAAGTAATTTTGATAACAGTTTGTTTGTTCACTTACTGAATTTCCGCTTCAGGTTTTCTAAAAGGCTTTTATGCACTGTTTTTGCATACAAATTCTTCAGAGGCTATCTTTGAAAATGGTTCAGAAATTGTGTTTGTGTTTATTGTTTATGAAGAGGAAATAACAGAAAAAACCAAAAATATTAATGATACTTTATACATATAAAATTATTCCATTTCTAAACAATAAAAACATTACATAAAATCATATTGGTCTACCTTTTAATTATATTAATAAAGACACATTTCATATGCAAGGTGCAAACATTTTTTCATTGTTTGAAACTTGGAATAACAGTATGTTGGTCTCAAAACAAAACAGGCTTATTTTGCTATGCTATATGCATGAAGATGAAACTTTTGGTCACCTAATGAGAAGGAAGGACTCATTGGGAAAGAGCCTAATGCTGGGAAAGATTGAGAGCAAAAGGAGAAGGGGATGACAGAGAATGAGGTGGCTGGATGGAGTCACCAAAGCAGTAGGCGTGAGCTTAAATGGACTCCAGAAAATGGTATAGGACAAGAAGGCCTGGAGGAATGTTGTCTTTGGGGTCACGATGGGTTGGATACGACTTCACAACTAACAACAAAATGCATGATAAATCCAAACTTCTTCAATAAAATTCTGTATTTTTGATCTGAAGTTAAACATCACTATTAAATTTTTCCAAAACCATGGTAACAAAGTGGAACAACATTGAGAGTCTTGGTTTTCCCTAGGTTTTTTGCTCATTAATTCTATTTGTTACTGAATCACTAAAGATCCGGAATAGTTTACAGCAGTGCAGACAAAACAAAAGAAACTTCTGTATAACCATTTAAAATATCCATGGCAAGCATCATTCAAATCAAACTATCAAAGACAACAGTAGAAGACAATTACATTGAAATGAAAAATCAGCAACAATTAACTAGTCTTTTACTTCTCATTTATTTCAATCACTTTAGACACCTTATAATAAATATATCAAGTTATTTGGTCACTAAACTTCCATTTGTTTAGTTTCCATGTAGATGCATATTTCATAGAAACAAATTTCATTTTACATATTATTGCAATTGAAAATTTGCAAACTGAAAATGTTATAGATTGATCTTAATGTAATACAGTGATCCAGGTATTACTATAATTGTTATTTTTTATAACAAAGAAATACTTATTGGCAACGTATTGATAAAATGTTTTCCCCTACCCTTTTAATACATATCGAGTAACATCTAATTCTGTCTAAATCTAAATCTTTTTTAACAGGAGTCTGTGCATTAGAAAATATGCACAATTATTGATTTATATTTAAATACAGAACGTGATGCTTTGATTCCGGTATCATGGGTATTTAGATCAGGGGTGTCAAACACAAGGCCCAGTGGCCTGATCCTGCCCACAGGGTCTATAGATCTGGCCCGCGAGTGCACCCTGGAAATAGTGAAGGACTGGCCAGCAAAAATGGGTTCCTGAGCTCCGTTTTTGCTGGCAGAGGTTGCAGGAGGCCATCCTAGCCGAAAGCCTCATTTTCACTGGCAGACTGCTTGGGCAACCACAGGCGCTCCCCAACATGAATGATGTCCTGCTGGCCATGCCCACCCTGGCCACGCCGAACACAACCCTGATGCAACCCTCAATGAAATTGATTTTGACACCCCTGATTTAGATTATTGAGTCTTGCCAAAAACGAGGCTTTTTAAGATGTCCACATCTTCTTGCATGACTGGGTGATCGCAGGACATCCTCAGATTAGAAGCTAGAATGTGACAGGAAAATGCTGGTTTCTGCACCAGGAGAATGTAGTGGTTGCTAGACTCTATAGTCTCCAAGAAAATCAAGGTCAGCTGAAGTATTAGTAAAAGAGGGGCAGGGGATTTTTACTTCTCCTCCCCAGTAATCGTGAATGCAGCCTGGCAAACTGTTCCTAAAATTCAGAACAGGTGCTTATTGAGTGGAGTGTAATGTAGTTTAAGAAGTTATTGCTGCAAATAAATTGGAAAGTTCAGCAATGCATGCAGAAATACTTGATAAGACACAATAAATTATTTCAACCAGTTTGATTTAAAGTTCAGAATTTAATGGACAGGAATAAATAGCTTTCCTACATTTCAAAAACACATCATTCTGTATTTTCCTTTCCAGAGAACTTTTAGATATCAATTCATAGCATGACGTTATTAGATAGGGATGAAGGAATGCAATCAGGAAAGACTAGTATGGAAGTATGGCTAAAATGAAAATGCAGGTGTGACCATGGAAATTCCTATAAAATTATTGAAATCTAATTTCACTAATATAAATTCACTGGCAATGGTTGGGTTGTGTCTTAATGAATGAACCAGCATGAGTTGCAATAAGTTGCAAATCAGTTTTCAAATCACAATAGCTGAATTCTCACTATATTAAGCAAAATAAACCACAAGCATGAATTAAGCCAACAGACTTAGGAGGCAATCTTATTTCTGTATTAAAAACTGAACTAAGACTAGCTTTAAGTTTTTTTTTAAATAGTTATCATTGCTTGGGAGTGACTATAGTGTATGTCTGTAGAGGGAAGGGAGAACTTATGGGATAAGTTTTAGTAATGGGGTGGGGGGAGAAGCAGCAAAGATTAAGCATAAGAAGAAAAACAGTAGACAGAAGTTGGCACAACCAAAGATACATATCAGATCACCATGTAAGATGGGATGGGATCCTTATATGTCCAGCTCCTCAGTGAAGGATCATTTCATCTGTTCTTAGTTGCCTTGCCGCCTGCTGATTTAACAGTTAAATAATGGATAGAAGGTACGGGTTTTTTGGAGTATAAGACGCACCGGAGTATAAGACTCATCAAGATTTTGAAGAGGCAAATTAAAAAAAAAGTTTTTGCACTCTGCAGACCTTGCCAAAACAGCCCGTTTTTCATCAAAAAAGGGCATGCATAGCCTTTATGAGGCTTATAGAGTGCTCCTGGGAGCAGGGGGGGGGGATGAACAAAAACCAGTCCGTTTTTCGCGCCCAGGAGCACTCTGGAAGCCTCTTAAAGTCTATGCACGCCATTTTTGCAAAGGGGGCAGGATTTTCGGAGGCCAAAAATGCTGTATTTAGTATATAAGATGCACCCAGATTTTCAGCCTCTTTTTTGAGGGAAAAAGATGTGTCTTATAGTCCAAAAAATACGGTACTTGTTTGATTCTCTGTACTTTAGTGTCTCTCCGCATTGCCTATTTAATATTCCATTTCAGTTTAACCAAAGATGAAACATCTAAATTTGTGTAATCGTTTCGCTGAGGTGATTTCTTGTCATGATTCTTTATAAACACTGAACTGCAAATAAATATTAAAAGAGAAAGAGGAACTTTTTGTTTTTATTTTTTTTAAATTAATACTAGAATATTTCATCTTTTTTCCCTTTGGAGTTCCTAGGGAAAAAGAACACCCCAGTATGTATTTTGGCAATTCTTGTAATGCAGATGTAACTGGGAAGCCAAAGATAAGGGTTCTTTGTAGCTGTAAGATCAGAAGCAGAAAAGCATGTGGGAGAAACAAGGGCAAGAGAAGCCTGAGCTGCTTCAAACTGGTGCATTGTAATGCACACGGTTGACATTGATAAATAGCTCCCTTTAACTAGCATCTGCAGCAGATTGTCAGGCTGAGAAGAGTTCCCAGCATACCATATTCCTCTGTGTGAATGAAATCTCTGTTGAGTCACTATTTACTCATCTACCTGTGAAAAGGATGGTGGTGGGGATAACATCCATTTCCTTGTTGCAGTTTTGTTTATTTGATTTTACTTTTAATCTTCTGTAGATATAACATGCTTATTTCTTCTGGTGCCTTTTGCAGGGATAGATACAGGTTATCCTGTTTTTGATTAGCCACATAGCTTCCCTCCCCCTTTTTTCAGGCTAAGTGGTTTTTAGAGTAAGAATGGGCTTTCTAAGGTCTGGAATCTTGTTTCCATTAAACAAGTGAATTAAATAGTATTCACTGTGTCTTTTATAGCTGAAAGAATGTACAGTTAAGCAAGATAAGAACTGGGTATAGTCTCAAAACTACTATTCCTCATGAAAGAGAAGAGAGAATGAGTACTTTAAAAAAAGTTCATTAGTTGAGACCTCAGTGTATTAAAAAGAGTAAAGCTTGTGTATTTTTCCAAAACCCACACTTTATTTGGTATTTCACCAGGGTTAAAACTTTGTAGGATATGTATCTTGATTGACACACAATGATTTACTCACCCTCAATTGAAAATAAATTCTATTATTAACTAACTAGTTTTTAAAAGGTCAGATACCTCCTAGTATTTCAGGGTCACCTTCAAATAGAGTTTAAATGAATTTTTCTAATAATGAAACATTCATAGGTACCCCGTTCTCCTAAAAATATTGCTGTTTAAAAAGTTGTTAATGAATAACAATATTCTAGCTGACATGTTATAAAACATCCAATATTTATGATGTCCATTTGCTTGCTATTCAGTCAAGGGTGGTATGTATTACAGTTAATGACAGGATTGAACAGAATTGGTAGATCTATAACAGTGATGGCTAACCTTTTGTTCTCGCATGCCAAAATCACTCACGGATGTGCTCATACCCATAATGCAATGCAGCCAACATGCATGCATGTGCTCCCCCCATGCAAAAAATTTAGCAACCAGTTCTCTGCCCGGATAGTGTGGCCATGGTGGGTATAGCCTACTTGGCCTTCTGCATCATGGCGGGGGGGAAGGCGTTTTCAGCTCCCCAGGCTCTGGAGGCTTCCTTCGAACTTCTGGAAGAGCAAAAATGGCCATCCTCTGGGCTCTGGAGGCCGGAAACAGGCCCGTTTCTGGACTTCCAGGAGGTCCATTTTTCACCCTCCCCAGGCTCTGAAGGCTTCTTTTGAGCCTCTGGGAGGGCAAAAATGTTCTCCCCTGGTCTCTGGAGGCCCTCTGGATGCTGAAATGAGCCCATTTCTGGACTTCCGGAACTTCCGCAAGGCCCATTTTTTGCCCTCCCAGAGCCTCCCCGCGGGCCCTGCACATACCTGGCATCCAAAACAGGCCTCATGGAGACTCCTGAGACCAAAAATGGAGCATGGGATCCCCACTGCACCTCCCGTGCTCGCCCCACCTCCATGCATGCACGTGTGTCTCCCGCGGTTCCACCACAAAACTGCGGTGGACTAAAGCGCGCTCGACGAAAGTGCGTACGTGACGTCATCACAGCGCGACGAAAACAGCACGCTGTGAGCGGTGAACTTAAAATTAATGCGTAAATCTAAACCTAACCCCCCCAAACCTAACCCTAAACCTAACTCTAAGCCTAACCCTTAACCTAACCCTAAACCTAACCCTAAACCTAACCCTTAACCTAATGCTAAACCTAACGCTAACCCTTAACCTAACCCTAAATCTAACCCTAACGCTTAACGTAACCCTAAACCTAACCCTAACCCTTAACCTAACCCTAACCCTAACCCTAAACCTAACCCTTACCTTTACGTGAATCGGCTTGCTTCAATTTAATTTTAATTTTAATTTAATTTATTTTTAATTTTATTTGTCGTGCTGCTGCTGATGTCACGTACGCGCTTTGATTGGGCGCGCTTTAGTGGACCGCGGTTTTGATGGGTCACGGTCTCCCGCATGCATGGCAGGGATCTGAAAATCAGCTGACCAGTGGGAGGCACATATGCATGCACAGTGGAACTGAGCTGGGCAATGGCTCACGTGCCTGCAGAGGGTGGCACACATGCCATAAGTTTGTCATCACGGACCTATAAAATGCTATTAAGAGGTGAATGAGAACTAAACTGTGTAGATAGGGGGGAAATAAGCAGAATGGAAGTATGGAATGAGGAAAAAAGAGGGAAGGGAAATTTAATAAAAGCCAATACAGTAATAGTGCCAGGTCTCTTTATCAACTCTCTATTGACTTGCATTCTGAGTCAGCATGAACTAGGATAAATTCTTGCTGCTAATGCATCGTAATGTAAACCTCCTTTACAGAATGATTGCTGTACTAGGTTTTCTTCACTCATCCTTGCTTTCACTTAATTTACATTCGGAGTTGTGCTGAAAGCAGTAAGGGACACTTCATTCCAAACCCAGTAATATTTTTCAATACATTTCCAAAGAATAAAAAAAATATTGATCTAATGTTTAGTCTCTAGAAGATTGATAAATACTGTTTATAGATATATTGAGTTTAATGTCCTCAGCAACTGGTGATTAATTTATTTTGTCCAGAGAATCAATTCTGCATTCAGTCCCTTATGTTTTCTAATTTAACTGCTGAATTTTATTGATTTAAGGATTTGAGGCCAAGGCTGATGTCAAAGTGCATTGTCATAATGCCTTGAGCCAAATATTGGGAATTCCACCTTATAAAATATTGTTCAAAATACAGAACTCCTTAAAAATTACATGTATGTCCAAACCTTATTTATCCAATTATACTGACCAAAAAAGAAAGAAAGAAAATAATCTTGAATGTGCAGTCAGATGTGAACAGCATCTATATATTGGCTGTCAAGAAACTAAGGTAAGCTAGTGCAGCCCAAACAAAAGAAACACTAATTCATTACATGACTTCAATTTTCTGTAGATAATGCAGTTTCTTTCCTTCAATGCCATGCATAAAACTTTAAATCTCTTTTCTTATTGTCACCTAATAGTTCACCTGGATGAAATTGCCCCTGGCTCTGCAAATATAGCAGTTAACTCTAACCTCTAAATTAGCAACCTATTGTGTTGCCTGGCAGCTTGCATATATAGGAGCTAATAAAACAACATACAGAATTGACTCACTTTTGAGCTTGTCATACATTGATGCAAAAAGCTGGTTTCTGAGCAGATTTTATTAGCACTTTCAGTAACAAACCTATTCTAAGACCTTGAAGCCAGTTTTCTAGATTTACTATGAATGACTAGCAACTCCTTTCAATATTGGACTTATTATGGATGCTTTGCCTGTCTTCTGTTGTTCGCCTGTTGTAAAAGGATAACCATGATTGTTATAGTCTTATTTTGTATTAATATTGGATGGTGGTATTTTCCTTATGTAGTCTGTAGGTTGTGCAACACTATTATTCAGATAATCACATTTTCAAATAAATAAAAGTATTATGTGTTCAGTCACCTTCTGGGACAGGCACAAATCAGGTTAATATAATCACATAGTTAATGTGAGGCATAGGCTGAATTCAAAGTTCTTAGACCACTACAATGTTTTAATACTGAGACAGCTCATCCCATGCCCAGTATTTGAAGCTGGCTATGATCCAACATTGACTAAGGTGTGTTTACATGGCACTGGAGATTAATGTATGGATTTTCAGCTAGCTCTCAAATACGCATTATCTAAATAAATCCTAATACATGTCTAGGAGATGTATATAATCTGTGTCTTTAATTAATCCCATTTCAGAAGTATTTTCCCTATTACCTAGCATCATCTAAAAGCTTATGAGTAGCGAGGGAAAGATGTTTGATTATAGTTTGACATGTTTTATATGAGAAACCTTTCACAGATATAGCATACAAATACCTTGCTTTTCATTTCAGATTGCTTGGAATTTTGTGCCTATGTAACATTTGAATAGTTCGCCCATGAGAGATTGAGGTCTACGAGAATCAATTTGGTGTAGTGGTTAAGGTGCCTGCTTAGAAATCAAGAGACTGTGACTCCCATCTTATATATTGAAAGCTAGCTGGGTGAACTGTGCTAGTCACTCTCTCAGCCCAAGCCATCTTACCGGATTGTTGTTGTGGGGGAAATAGGAGGAGAAGGAGTATTGATACATGTTCCACTTTCGAGTATTTTCAAAGTCATAAAGGTGGGATAAAAATCCAATCAATCAATCAATCAATCACACTCTTATTTTGTAAGAATTGCTTTGCATAGGCTAATGGTGAATTTCTAATGTTTATTCATTTCTACAGAAATAATTTAGATAGGGAATAGCTATAGTTGTTTCTGGTTTTACAACATACACTTTCACAGCCAACTGCTCCTTTTCCACCTGAGGCAAGATGATATATAGTGAAAACTGGCTTTGGTGCATGGACAGTTTGTTTGTTGACATTTTTAAAGATCCAAAGTAATATTTACAACTTCACTTTCAAAAGACAATCATTGCAGAAGATTTGATAACAATTTCAGAAGTTTTTTTTTATTTTAATAAGAAAAGATTAAGACACGTTTTCTAGTGGTTCATGGAGTATAATGTCCTTAATTCAAATCCTTAGCAGCATGGCAGCATTGAAGTTGATAGAACTTCGCTAAATTTCAATGTATGGGAGTTGTAGATCCTGGATTTTGGATGCATTCTTTAAATTAGCCCATTTGAATTATGTTGATTCAAAAACTAATGCCCTATGGTGTGCTATTTTTCCCTGTTGAAAGTTACATATAACACAAGTATTTTAGTAGCATATAAAGTAAAAATAATGCCGCAAAGATACTAATCTCTGCCCTAGTCTGCTATCTTTCTCAGACAGCAGTATTCGGAGACACATTTGGTTCTTACTTGATTATAATCCTTCATTCCCACCCTAGATTAGCATGCACAATTAAAGGCAAATTGTAAGAGAGGGATACACTTACAGGTAATTTATGCTATGATCCAGAACTTATTGCACTGGCAAATATCTGGCAGATAGTTTTCTTCTGGTCTATAATCTGTAAAAAAAATTCTTTATTGGATTATGTTTGTTGTCTATTAATTTATTGCTTTGTCTTTACTCTTAAGGCATGGATAGACATTTTGAGCTGTGTACTACCCTATGTCTCTTCTGTTGGTGTGGTTTTTCTAAAAATGGATTGACATTAGAAACTTGTAAAGAGAAGGAATGAGAATTGGGCTTCTTTTACATGTAGAGATGTCCTGGTATGATGAAAAAAATGTGTTCATCTTTGTCTTAATTTGTTAGTGGACACTAAGACACAAAGGATGAATTTTTGTTGCATTTCAGCTTTCAATCAAATCTATTACAAATATTCCTTTGCTCTCAGTGGAACATGTTCTGACCTCCGCCTCTTCATACACCAAAGCACACCGATACAAAGATACTTCAAGGATTTATTAACACACAGACTAGACCTTGTCAGCAATCCAGCACAGACCAGACCTTGGCAGCAATCCAACACAAACTGACCTTGGCAGCAATCCAGCCTGCCAAGCTAGCCATGTTAGCTTCTCCAGCTCTAGTGAATATATTGATTCCTGCGACGAGCGTGTGGAAAGTCATTCCTTTTATAGTCTTGAGACGAGCCTAATTACCACCAGCTGAGGTCAATTATCTCCTGTAACTGCGTAACTGTTCCTTACACCTATTAGTCCTCCGTTGCCGGGCATCCAGGACCAACTCCCTTGTCTCCTCCCCACTGCTCCAATGCATGACGTCAGGATCACACTCTCTTGTCTCCTCCCCACTGCTCCAAGGCTTAGGCGCCTCCTGGTGGCCAACCAGCCTCTCTGCGCCCTGCTCGGAGTCGGAACCCTGTCCAGGATCCTCCACATCCTCCAGAGCCCCTCACTGTCAGAGTCTGTGGCAGCTCCAACGGCTCCTGCTGGGCCACAATAGGAACAGGAACATATATATACTATATATTTTAGAATATTCCACTGAAGTGAAAGATTCAGTTGCTTATCCTACAGTGCACTTATTCTGAAATGCATTTAAAACTGCATATTGCTTTGGTTATAAACTTTCCTGGCTTTTATTATTAGATTTGCATGTTTCTTAATTATTACAGGAAATATTTATCAGGTAGATTAATGAGCTTTTCTCTGCAATAGTCAATCATTTATGATATTGTTAGAATGTTTAGGCAGAGACCTGTCAGTATATATAATCATCATTGCTCTATGAGTATACACCCCAATAGAGTCTAATAAGTTGTAAAAATGCAGATTTCTAGCCTGGAAGTTAAAAAGAAAAGCACAAACCAGTGTATATTGGCAAATAGATTTGAGATTTGATTCATTCATTGAGTGATTGATTATGCAGTATCAAGTTGTCCATTCTTAGTGACCACATACATAAATTTTCTCAGGACAGTCTAAAACCTTGTTCTTCAAGTCTCCCAACAATGCACCTATAAGTGTGGTTTGAGGGGCTGTCACAAAGAAGAAGAGAGGATCAACTTATTTTCCAAAGCACCAAAAGGCAAGACAAGAAACAATGGATGGAAACTAATCAAGGAAAGAAGCCATTTGGAATTAAGAAGAAACTTCCTAACAGTGAGGGCAATTAACCAGTGGAACAGCTTGCCTTCAGAGTTGTGCTTCAACATTGGAGGTTTTAAAGAAGAAACTGGACAGTCACTTGTCTCAAATTGTTTAAGATCTCCTACTTGAGCGGAGAGTTAGACTAGCAGACCTCCAAGATCCCTTCCAGCTCTATTTTGATTGATATTGGGTCCATCCATTTTATAGCTTGTTGTCCTCTCCCCCTTTCTTCCACCTTTCCAAACATTATAGACTTCTCCAGAGAGCTGGATTTTCACATAATGTATCCCAACTATGTTTAAGCCTGGCCATTTAGGCCTGAAGGTGAGCTGAGTTGATTTTTCTGTAATCCATTTCCTTCATTACTGGAGCTGATTGTAACAGATTGTTGTTTTCATTCAGTGCCGTTTCCATTGCTATTGCTTCTTATTTCCTTTTCTACTAGGCTTCCCAACATGCTGCTCTCCCCTGCTGTCTATTTACATTAGTGCTACGAATAAAGTATCCAAATTAAATACATCGATGCCAGTATTCACAATTTGCATAATATTGGATTGTGTTTTTTTAAGTGCTCAGCCCTAGGCACCCACAATTTTATGTCCAAGAGACAAATTTGGCTAGAGATAATTTCACCACATTGCTATTTTAGATTTCAGGCCAGTTAAGCTCTTGTGTCACTTGGGTGGCAGATGAATACTACTGCTGTGATTACATGTGTGACTTCTGAACACATTTCCCTAGTTCTTTCCCTATTTCTTTGTCTTGCATGATTTGGTCCAAATGCTTCATTTTCTCATGACAGAATATTGTTGCTACTATTCGTGAGATGTGTCGTTTAATCAAAGTAGTACCATTTGACTGAAAAATCCAGAAAATAAACCATTTTACTGCAATATGGAACAGTTATTCGAAGCAACAATTCAGTAGTAAGCCCCAGAAAACAGTATTTACAATTTTGGCAGTTCAAAAACGTGAAAAGTCAAATAAATAAAACTACCTTGGGGCTTTCCTGTTGCATATGACTCCACTCATTTCCAAGCAATTTGGCCATGCTGCTGGAATGATGAACCACATAACCCAACACATCTGGGGGACACCAGATTTTCAAAGACTGTCTTTGAGACAAATGATTAAATTCAGCTGAATCACAAACCTTTTAATGTTCTGAAAATACATGCCTTTCTGGGGCAACTATTGTACATTATAGAATGGATTCAGTGGGAAAAAAATCAGTCTTCCACAGGATTGCCCTGCAGTTTCTTTGTATTACAAACACAATAATTTTCAACTGCATAATTTTGGGAAAAGCTGATAACAAATACTTGCAGACTCAAACTTAATCCAGTATTTCCTTTCATCAATTAGTATTTAAAATATAAACTTTTGACCCTTCTTCCAATCAATAAAATGTCATCTTGTTTTTGTTATGGAGTAACCAATTCTCTCCTTAGGTATTTGATCTTCAACAGATTTATGATTATTTTGATTCTATATAATTTATAAATTTTATTTTTGAAGCAATTAATTAGAGAATAACTTTTGTTGGGGTAAGGCAAGGAATTTTCTCTATCCTGCTTATTTAGTTTCTTTATCCCCCTATTTGTGCTGCTTTTAAAAGCTTTTAAGGACCTTAGTAAACTTTAAAAAAAGTTGTTAAACATTAGCCTTCAAGGTCTATTTGCTATTTGGATAATTATAAAGTAGATGTGATAGCTTCTTAGGGTACATTCCCCAAAGGCATAAAGGGATGTCTTAGGTTAATTACCTATAATTCTAGGTCATAGATCTTTCTTCTTGCCACATGTTCCTTCAAAAAGCAGAAAGAAATTGCATTATTTTGAAAAATCAAAGCATCTTTTTTGTAGGCAGTTATCCAATCTTCAAGGATTTTTAGACTATCTTGGACTATCTTAGCTCAATTGAAGTAGGAGCAATTTTCTATAAATTAGCCTTTCCTCTGAAAATCACTATGCACTCTTATATCTGATTCATTCAGAATATAAATGGACATACCTTATATGTTAGAGATAAGTGTATCTGTAAAATTACCATGGCATCAATAGCTGCAGAGCTGTAAGAAATATAGTAGGGACCAATATGGTACACCAGTGGATTGATGGATTGGGACTTCAGATGCCCTCATAATCATGAAGTTTACTGTTATCTTTTACTCTTAACTTTGTTTATTCATGTATTGAATTTATCTAGCTGCCCATTTGATATGTAATTTAGGACAGTATATACAATTAGTAGTAAAAAATAACACATAACAAAATCAAACATATAAAAACATATACAACCAAAATGTATTTACAGAACTTCCTGACCCAGTGCCTAGGGGAAGTGGTGGGTCCATGGAAGGCAGCGTGGGACAGAGAGGGCGGGGGGAGAGAGAGGGAGGGAAGGAGAGAACATCTCCTAGGTCTCACCAAATGACTACTGGAGTAATGAGATCTTCCCAAACCTGTCAATTTATACCTGACAAATAGAAGTAATCAGAAATAGGTGGTCCTGCAAATAGTCAGCCCCTGTACTCTGAAAGGTTTTATAGATCACAACTTCAAATTGGACCCGGAAGCCTAGTGACAACTTGCAAAGTACATTCACTCCTTGCTAATTTGTTTAATGACTGTTCACAAATGTGAGAGTAATTTTAAAAAAATGCCAAACCAATGCATGTATTTAAATTTCATTCACCTGGTAACAACACATGCCAGAATGGAATAGCTGTATAAGAAAACCTCAGCTAAATGAGATGGCCACAATCAGTAATCTTCATAGCATTTCTCTATGTTTCTCAGACATGTGTTTGTTTAGTGAACATTTCACTTAATAAACATTTTGCTTCTGATTTAAGAAGCACATTGTGGTCACTTAATGAGAAGTGGATGTAAACGCTGTCACAAGGGAATATCAAGATGCATCCATAGTTTGTTTTCATTCTTCATCATCTGTAACTTCTGAGTGGTCCACGTAGAGTATGTTGCAGTAATTGAGAAGAAAAGAGGCAAATGCATGAGTGATCAGTATCTCCTGATGCAAAAAAGGGTACAATTAGGGCATAAGATAGATTTGTAGAAAAGTCATGACTGCCACTTGCTCTTCAAACAGGAACTGTGATTCTAGGAGAACCTCTGTCTGGAGGAGTGAGTTCAAATCTGAAGCAACTTGGTCTTCCTAAGGTTGAACTTGAGCCTGTTCTTCCCCATTCAGTTTCATATTGTCTTGAGGCACTCAAGAATGAGTGTACAAAGTTAGGGAAGAAATTATCAATATATTGATGATATGTGCGATATGTCAAGATTTCAATACATTTTGTTATTTTGACAAAATTGTAAGAATTTGGAACAATCTGGTCAAATTTGGACATTGCTTTGTTTATCAGACAAATTTCAGGCCTTTATCCTTTTTTCTTTCCTTTATAGGAATATAACTGTAGTATTTTGCCATCTCTGTTTATATATCTTAATTATATATGTATATAAAGTCAGGCTTTTAGGGGAGGTCATGTTGTATCTTGTCATTGTTTACAATTTGGTTTCTCTGTTGCTACACCTACTATGGGCTGTGGATGAAATGGCCTTTGTGGGAGATCCACTAGGCCTCACCCTAAAGACATTTTACTTCAAGCTTGTTTGGACAAGTCATGACCTCCTTAGATGCTTGAGATGGGATTTGTACTTCTCTCCAACAACCACTTTTTGTGTAATCTGCAGTTTCCTGTTTTAGTCATCTACCTAGTGCCGAGAAGACAAATTCCCAAATGCTCTTTCTTAGTTGGGACTATGGATCTTTTCAATGGTTTTCTCTCTACAGGTATGTCCTAAAGACTGGCTTAATTGGATGCTTAATTCATTACTTTGTCAGTGTCAAATATACTTTTATGATGTCTCTTATGACTTCACATTTTCTGAATTTTAATTTCAGATGGGTTTACTTTTTGAAGCTTTTATACTGATCTTTTAGTATGTATTTGTATTGATTTAAAAAAATGCAATACGTCTCAGAGTAGCTATAGGCCATATACAACTTTTTTTTAATAAATAACAGAAATAGTTTATTCCTTTTTTGATACAAGCTCAGTGTCAAATTGAAGGTGAAAACTGATGTTGTGTGAGGTTGCAGATATCTAGAAAGAGAGAAGACTTGAAAGCATCAATGTATCAGAGAAGAATATGAAATAAGCACCCTCTGCACACAAACAGAGAGAAAGATATGTGGTGAGATGAGGAGAATTTTATAAATCCCTTCCTTTCAGCAGCTTGGGTCAATGCAACTTAGTCCACTGGTAGCCCACTGGAAGAAAATTTCATCCCATCTAACATTGTAATCTAGTAGAAAATATGTTGCCTATAATTTTACTAAAAAGATTAATACATCCAAGATGGGAAATAGATGAATTATATTGCATTACATTATACTACAACATTGTATCTCTGGCCTCTTTTAATATAATAAAACTTTGCAGTATATTTAATGTGTTTACCATATATACTTGTGGATAAGCCAAGAATTTTAAGTGCCAAAGCACACCTAAAAATCAGGTACAGCTTATCCATAAATGGGCTAATCCACGAGTACATATGTTAATGCTATTTTAAAGTACCCATATTTCCCACACATACTTGTCGATAAACAGAACCTTAAATACTTAATCAAAATAGTATGAAAAATGTGGTCTGGTTAAAAAGTGGAAAGAGCTTATCCATGAATGTGCTTATCCATGAGTATTATGTGGTGTATCTTTGAGTGTAGGGTAAGTTAAGTTCATGACTTAAAAGTTTTCTTCTGCAACCTGCTTCTTTCGGAACCATTAATGAGAGGGTCTCTGTGCAAAATTCACGTCTGCTCCCTCTGACCACTGTCTGTATAACACCAACGCAGCCATTGACATTTTGTATTGTATTATTACCCGCATTTGAGTAAGATTTGCAAGATAATGCAGATGCTTTAACAAACCAATACTTGTGTAGTTAAAAACCACTACAAATTTCACACTGTCATATTTTATTTCTGATTGCTTGAAACTATAGTGAGTACAGTAGTGAATCTGGAAATCTCTGAGCATCTGTCTTTTGAAGCATTCTACTGCATATGTTTATAGAAAGCTGGATTTTTCTCCCTCCTTTGTTCTTTGTTTCTGCTTCTTGCTCTTGCCATCAGTGGTAACTTGCCTCAACACACATTACTTTTAATAGATAAATCCTATCAGTTTGAAACATCATGCATAGTTGGGATTATTTGTCCATTTTTCATTTTTTAATTCTGTAATTCTCTTGTCCTCCGAAGCTTTATCATTGTGTGTCAAATTGGTCTGAAATAAATGATGCAGAGAGTTGAAGTGCACGGTGCTCTTAGCTCAAATTCAAGTTCAGATCAGCACAGGACCATAATGATAAAACTAATTACAGTCTAATCGACATTTAATGACTTTTGCGAATGAGCTGATAGTTATCAGCAAGCTCACATGGACTGGGGTCAAACTTCCACCTGGCTGGTTTAAAAGTTGCCTCATAATGAATTTATGATAGCTCTGATCTTGGTTGGTTGTAATGTTAGTTAGTAAGGATTACAACTCTGCATATATTTTAATAGACTAAGCTATTCCATTTCCAGGAGTTGACTGTTAGAACAGTTATCTAGTTGTAATGATTTGTAGGAATGAGGAATGAAGGAAAGAGTTGCTGCCTAGGGAAGAATCAGAGAAGAGAGGGAGGAGCCTGCAGTTGCTTAAGACTTGGGGGAAAAAAATAAAACTTAGACCCATCCTAATTGATCAGTCTGTAAAAAGAGATAGCAGGAGATTTGTATTTTCAAAACTTACAAGATTCTGTAAATGTAGCCTTACAACTAGTGGTGGGATTTCAAATCTATTCCTACCGGTTCTATGAGAGTGTGCATTGCACACCTAATGTGTGCTTTGCGCGCATGCAGCACTCAAAGACCACTCTCGGTGTCAGCGCTGATGAGCTGAGCTATTTTTTAGTTCAGCTGAGGCAAGGCAATCCACTGTGCTGCCCCAATGATCTGAGTTAAAAAACAAGGGCATATAGGACAGCGAACGACGGGGACAGGAGGAAGGGCCCAACCAGAGGTGGTATTTGCGGGTTCTCCGAACTACTCAAAATTTTATCTGAACCAGCCTGAACCGGCTGAATGCCACCTCTGCTTACAACAAAATAGAAATAGTCTGTTTGTGTTTTCTGTTACTTTACGTGGGAGGACTGACACTAACTAGTTGTAGTAGGATAAATGCTACCTAATGAGACCTTCACTGACAATTTTTCAGTGAATAAAATCCAAAAGTGCTTTTGTTTTTGTTTCAGTTTATAATTCTCTTGATTTTTTTCCCATCCACACAAGTACACAGTAGGGTTTCATAACAATTTTGTCTATGCTATTATAATTCCTCTTTTGCCTTTTTCATGGATGACTGAATGTAATAAAACTCAAGGCTGAGAACCTCTAGACAATTTTATATATAATAACAAATAACTTACTGAATGAGAGTTGTAATGTAGACAGATGAGTAAGGGAAGATATTGGAAGGCTTGGAGAAACTTAAGATTTGCAGAAATATCAAATATTTAGAGGGAAGGAAATTAAGAAGGCTAATTAAAGCTGAACACTCTTAGTGGCTATTGCAATAATGAGTTATAAAAGGAGTGGCAGGGATGGAATGGGGACAGAAGTGGAGTGTCCTGAAATAAGACAAGGATGACTGATCTCTGTTCTGAAGAATAGGAGTCATACAGTGAAACATATTGATGGGCTGTCTGTTAAAACAAATCAAATCAAAAATGCTGAGCAGAGTCTCTGTAATGAGGCTTCTCCAAGTGTGAATGATTGCCTTCTGCTATGCAGTTATACAATAGAAATAAAAGTGAGGAAAAGCAAAGCAAATTGCATTTTACTTTTTAAACTGACTGTTTTGTTGGAGGCTCTTTTAGTTAAAGCACTGTCTTTAATCTATTTGTTTTGTTTTCCCATTTTCTTTGGCTGAAAAACCTAATCAATCAACCTGCTCTACCATATCCTAATCTCTTTTAACCTTGCATGTCCTATTTTTTTTATTCTCAGTTTAAAAGTCAATTATTCTGTAGCAGTGGCCTAGGGAAACACCCCTTTAATTGCTTTATTAGGGCTTTTTTCCCCTAGATATACCATCAAGAGTTTGCTTCATGTGTCTGAACCTCCTTATTGATTGGGACTCCAAAAGCTGGAATAGGCCACTAGAGTTTTCAGCCTTCTCTCAATGCTATTTAGATCTTAGCTCCCTTCTTTGTGTGTTCATTGATCCGTTTCTAAGATGTCTGATCCTCAGAGTCCTCCTTTCCCCTCCCCACTCTTTAGTTACAAAAACTTTCTAGGCATACATTGACAATGCACACACCAGTATAGGCCAGTAATAGTGGCTATTTACAACTGGTAATATTGGCTGATACTGGCTATCATTCTATTCCTCTTGAAATTTCATTCTACTTTATTTAAGACAAAGGTTTTCTTTTCTTGGTTGTTAATATGTTAAATATTACATTACTTTTCCTTCTCAATTTGGACTATTAAGGAATTTTTTTCAGCAACAACATGCATGCATAAATTCATAGATTGATAGATAATCCACCTCTTGTTTGTTTATAGTAACAACTCTACTCAGTAATAGAATAAAAGCACCATGTTTTTATAATGGAAAGAACTTTAGAAAGAAGTTAAGGGTTCAGATCCCATCTGGGTCAACCAAAAGTTTTTCATGAAGTTTATGAAACAGTTTTTGAAATGTAGCTCAAGGCTTAGCGTTGACAAGTAATAACAATTACCACTACCAAGGAAGATCTTTCCTTTTGCCTAGCTTTACTTCATAGTCCAACTGTTCTTGGAAACAACTCGGTAGCAAAGATGTATAAGTTTGTCTCAGGAAAAAAGTTTTGTGAATAAATAATCCATAGAAGCCTTTCAGTACTTAGGCAAAAGACTACTTTATGAAGTTGGAACTGCTGTTCCATGTTTGAAAAATGCACTGAAGCAATGAATTGCTGTCATAGTGTTTGAGGATAAGGTAAGAATAAAATAGAATTCTTATAATGCATGGTGGATGAATAATTAGCCTCTTAATTTATATATTTTTATTAGTAGATATAAGTGCAGCATAACATAAAATTTGTTTGGAGGGGCAGGTGAACTAATAAAGTAGTTAACATTTCAAGCAATCAGATTTCCCTCAGGATAGATGAAAGCATGAAACAATATGTTTTAATACCTGATAGAATAACCACTTTACAAGAGAGCTAATAATGGGAATTTGACAAGTGAATGAATGATTATATTAACATTCCACATAGGAATCATGTAATGGAGCACAGAGTTTCAAAAGGCCAATATTGTAAAGCAACAACCAGAGAGACAACACCCTAATCTAACAAGTAGCAACACATTCCTAGATGAAAACAAAGATTTAGTGAAAAGTTGTAGAGTTCCCAATTCATTATTCTTGGGGTGGTAGATTAAAGTGAGCAAGTATCTCAATCAAGGTATTGAATACATTTTAAAATTCTAACAGATGAGGCTAATTTGCTAAATTCTTCTTCTTAAAGAAGAGAAATCAAATCAAATCAAATCTATAATGCTGAAATAGTATATTTTAATAATAAATTTCCTCTAAAGGGTTCTACTCCAGCCCAATTCCCTTAAACAATTGTAAATTATCTCAGGTCATGATGCATAAACTAATTAAGTAGAGTCTTTGGCAGCCTAATGCAAGATCCAGTTTGTTCAAAGTGTATGGATTTGAGCCAGCCTAAGGCACTGAGCTTTTGTTGCTTGCTGCTCCTTAAAATACCTACTTTTTTGTTGGAGCTGTTTGTGCAGATCTTATCCAGATTCCAAATACCCATTTTCACCTGCTCTTTGTTGGAGTTGATATGGCCACCATTTGATTAATTGTAGTGTGAATTGCAAGGTACCTAATGCTCTTTGATTTTGTGGTGAAATAACTACTTTGTGTGCTTCAGACATAGATTTCTGTCATGTTTGATATGTCTCTTGTCCAGAAATCATAATTACAGAAACTATGACATGCCATAGTTTATTGAGTTGATCCTCCTCTTCCTAGAGTTATAAGTGTGAATCTATTTATTTACATATTACAAGGTACTATAGTTAGAAATTGGAAGAGAAGCACTCTTGTCAGTAGAGAAGCTGCCTTCATATGATGTTCAATCTGTTATTTGCACACTTGATATGATGTTCTATCCATTATACTTGCACATGAGAAAGAAAAGTGCTATAGTATCTTTATGATCATATGGTCATTGACCATAAAATATAATGAAATAATGGGAATAATACTTCTGATGGAAAAATAATGCTATCCAGGGCTTTTATAGAAAAGTATCACTAAATTACCGAGCTATGTTAAAAACCCTGTGTTTTCTTTGCCTGGCCTAAGCAAATTTGTAATTCCAAATACTGACATTCACTAATAACCCTAACAATTAGAAATACAGCTGTTGTTTATTTTCTAAATGAAATAGATTAGTCATGAAATCTGAATTGAAATTCTTTAACTGTTTTGAACAGTTTGCATACAGTACAGAATTTGTGCAGAGACTTCATATAATCAACACATTGGAATCTTGAAAGCTTACAAAGATTGAAAAATCTATAGAATTAATTTGAAGTAAGCATAAGTCTTAAAACATCTATATTACAGTTATTTTGTTTTCTATAAGAACACTTGTTAAGTTATCCCAAAGGGGAAAAATCTGAAGCAGAATAATAGAAATGGCCTTTCTTTTGTGGTCCAGAAGAAACTAAATAGTGATGGGAAAGATACCTTGATCACAGCTTAGAGATTTGGGAGAGACACTTCGTTTTCTCAGCAGTGGATTTAGAGGGTGTATGTTGTTTCAGAAGTTGAAAGGTAGAGCAGTATATCTAACTCCATTTTTAGTAAAAACAAAACAAACAAAAAAACCCACCACAATTTGGGTTTTCTTCTTCACAGTGAGTTTCTTATGTAAGATTTCTCTCCCCCCCCCCCCCCCCAGCAATATGTTGTTCAGTGTCAGTAGGATGTAGTTTTACATTTTCCCTGCAGACAGGATGATTTTCTTGGCAATCTGTGATTATAATTATTTGTTTGAAGCCTACAGTGAAGGACAATTTTGGCCAGTGATAAAATGACAGTGATTGCATGTAATTGCTGAAAACAACTTTGAGTTTTATTAATGAGATGCTGCAAACAACATCTTATAGATTATTATCTCATTTAACTGCCAATTCAGAAAAGTTAAGTGTTTTATAATTTACGTGCATTTTTCACTGTCCATAACTGCCAGTGTTTCGGATATAAACTTGTATCTATATTGACTTTGTAAAAGTGCACAGATAGGGAATAAACATAGATGTTACTAAACAGGCTCATTCAGAATATAAAGGTTTGTTTAAAAGAAGGTAATGCCAGCAAAAGAAAAGTTTATCTTTGGTAAGTATTTTAAATAGTTAAATTACCAGGCAAAGAACATACTTTTAAAACTACAATTGAATGTTATCACATGGCCCTGGAAACAGCCTAGGTGAATAAATGCCTAAGCTTTTTGCACAAAGAGATGGATTTTAAATGCTTAGCTTTTTTCCTGGATTTATTTGCTATCTATGAAATGTTCAGAATCCAAATTAGACATGTTTAGAAATTAATCAAATACTTAAAAGAGTTGTTGAAAGAGAGACAGTGTGTCGTTATTCTATAGGTTGGACTAGAAATGGACGGCTTAAGTATATTCCATTTAGATACAAATTTAATTTGGTGACCCTAGTCACAAATGTTAAACAAACAAAGTCACAAGTTTGATATGAGGAAAAATAAATATGAGGAAGTATGTGAAGATATGAGGAAATATGTGTTGCAAACATTATAAATACATGTGTAAAGGTGTGTGCATTGTGGGTGGATTGTGATTGTGGGTAAATTCAAATAATGCTAGCCATCATTAAAATACTGGTAGTCCTCAAGTTATGATGTCAATTGGAACTAGAATTTTGGTTGCTAAATAATGTGATCATAAAGTGAGATTTCTCATGACTGCATCTTATGGCCAGAAATCTTGGCAGTTCCCATTGCCATTATTAACCAAATCCTACCAGTTGTGAGGTGAGGATTCACCCTGTTCCAAGTCATTCCTGGCTTGGTGCCACCCAGCCCTGAGCTTTTCTTAGCAGTGTAGACTTCTCATTTTGTCACAGTGTGTTCAAAATATGATAATTTGAGCTTGATCCTTTCAAGTGAAAGTCTGGAATGATTTGTTTCTATGATCCACTTCTTTTCTTTGTTGTCTATGATATTCTCAGGAGTGGTCTGTAACATCAAAGTTCAAAAGCATTAATACACGTTTAATCTTATATCGTCAAAGCCCAATTTTCATTTCTATAAAATGTCACAGGAAAACCCATTGCCTAATTTTTCTGATCTTTTTAGTGTTTATGTATTTGTAGCAGCCCTGATTGGTGCTACACCAAATACTAGTCTGACATGTTTTTTTCTTGATTGCTAGTTCCTTTCCTATGGATAGTTGATCCTAAAAGGCAGAAATCTTATCCACCTCTTCAATTTTTTCCTTATCAACTGTATGTTTAGTTGTTGTTATCATTAGTTTGTTGTTCTTTTTATTTAATTTTAGTCCCATTTTTTTCACTGGTCATTGATTTTCATTACTAGAACTTCCATATTGTTTGAAACTTTAGCTATCAAAGTAGTATCAAAAAAGCCGAGGTGGCGCAGTGGTTAGGGTGCAGTACTGTAGGCCACTTCAGCTGACTGCTATCTGCAGTTCAGTGGTTCTAATCTCACCGGCTCAAGGTTGACTCAGCCTTCCATCCTTCCGAGGTGGGTGAAATGAGGACCCAGACTGTGGGGGCGATATGCTGATTCTGTAAACCGCTTAGAGAGGGCTGAAAGCCCTATGAAGCGGTATATAAGTCTAACTGCTATTGCTATTGCTATCATCAATATAGTGCAAGAGATTGATGTTTCTTTTTCCAGTTCAGCTTCCCTCATTGAATACTCAGTAGGTAAGTTAAATAAATAAGGGAGAATATTAGCCTTGTCTCTGTCCACTTGGAGCCAGTAATTTTTGCCTTATTCCATGTGGCTTGTGGCTTCTTGAATTGCATACAAGTTTCACATAAGGACAATGAGATATTCTGTAATTCATATTTTCTTAAACACATTCCAGACCATGACATGCTTAATGCAATTGAAATCTTTTCTATAATCAATGAAACAAATGCTGACTATTTTTGGGTATTCTGTTGCCTTCTCAGTTATCCAAAAGGCATCAGCAATATTGTCTCAAATGGAACCAGAAAACTACAGACCAGTCAGCTTGACATCCTGGAAAAAGTAACAAATCTCTGAACACTTAGAGACAAGCAACGTTATAACCAGAAGCCAACATGGATTTGTCAAAAACAGGTTTGTCATGCAAGACAAACCTTATTGCTTTCTTTGGCAAAGTGACTAAATTAATGGACCAGCAAAATGCTGTGGACTTAATTTACTTGGACTTTGGTAAAGTAGACAACAACCTATTACTTGGTAAGATAGAAAAATATGGGTTAGATAGCATCACCACCAGATGGATTCATAACTTGCTGACCAACTGCACTCAATGTGTAGTCCTTAATGGGAACTACATCTACATGGAGGGAAGGATGTAATGGAGTACCTCACAGTTCTATCTTAGGCCCAGTACTCTTTAATGTCTTCCTAAACAATTTAGATGAAGGGCTATAAGAGGAACTTTATCAAATGTGCAGTTGACAAGCTGGTGGGAATGGCCCATGCTCCAAAAGATAGGCTCAGGATTCAGAAGGATCTTGATAGACTTGAACACTGGGCCCTACCTAACCAAATGAAACTCAATGGTGAGAAAAGTAAAGCAAGAAAAACCAAATGCACAGGTATAGAATAGGTAATATTTGACTCAAAAGCAGTAACTGGGAGTTCTAGTGGACAGCCACATAAATATAAGCCAGTAGTGTGCTGCATCCACCCAAAAAGCCAATGTAGTCCTAGGCTGCATTAACAGAGGGATAACATCAAGATCAAGTGAAGTGCTACTACTGCTTTATAACATTTTGCTGCAATCACAGTTTGAATATTACATTCAGTTTTGGTTGCTATGATATAAAAAAGATGTTGAGACTTTGGAAAGAGTTCAGCGAAGAGCAACAAACCTAATTAATGGATTGGAGGCTAAATTATATGAAGAACAGTTGCAAGAACTGTACATGTCGAGTCTAATGAAAAGAAGGACTGTGGTGACATATCAGTCTTCCAATATCTAAGGGGCTGCCACAAAAGGGGGGGTCGACCTATTTTCCAAAGCACCTGAAGGCAAAACAAAGCAATGGATAGAAACTAATCAAGGAGAGATCCAACCAAGAAATGAGGAGAAATTTCCTGACAGAATTATAATCACTGGAACAGCTTGCCTTCAGAAGTTGAGGGTACTCAATCAGTGGAGATTTTAAAGGAGATATTGGACAGCCATAGGGTTTCCTGCCTGAGCAGTGGGTTGGATTAGAAAACCTCCAAGGTCCCTTCCAATTCTGTTATTCTGTTCTGTTCTTTTCTAAACCCAGTTTGATCATCTAGCATCTCCCTTTCTATGTACAGTTTAATCTGTATTGGATTATTCTTCTAGGAGGATAAATTAAGGATATTGCACAATAGTTTACATATTCCATTAGGATTAGCTAGCTTTGAAATTTATATGGAGACTTACCTCTTCCTATTTGTTAGCCATTGTCTTGTTCTGATCAGGCAAATGTGTGCAAGTGTGTTGAAGAATCTGCATTCCAGTATTTCAGGATTTGAATTTTTAGGTACAAACTATGCACTCATGGGTGCACAAGAGAATACACGAGCACAAAAACACAGACATGCATTTCCTTCTTTTTTTAATTTCCTAGCTGCAAGTCTTCATGCATTCTTCTTCAAGAATTATAAGAATTTTATATTCTGGATTCTTACTCCTCCATAGCAGTTACATCTTCGAAGCTGGAGATAAAAGACTTTGGCATTTGGGGCCTGTGCTGGGAATATATGATTTGCTAATGAATAATTTTAATAACTTTAATAAGTTTGTCTCCCCAAAGGAATGTAAAAGGAAATGTAAAAGACTAATCTGGGACAAATTTTGAAAGGGCAGGGCGTTACTTAAATGAGAGCAATGCCATAAAAGTGATTGGCTGTTAGAAAAACAAATTATTTTTGCCAAGAGGGTAGCAGTGCTCCCTGATATGAAAAACTATATAGCAACTATACCAAATTACCATAAATCTTCACACCTATATTACTTCACTTATATAACAAGCACATTAATTTCTAACTGAATAATCTAATGTTAAATCTCTTTTTATGTAGTGAAATCTCTGCAAATTTGGGTTAATGTTTCTTTAAAAAAGCATTCATTTTCTCCCAGTTCCCCTTTATATTTGTGTTCCTTATAGTGAAACAATTTTGTATCTTTAAATTTCTGCTATTTGGCACCTGAAAAAAATATTCTTGTGGAAAGTCATTATTTGACTGATATCATTAATATGGATATTCTCCCGCAGTGCACAGAGAATGACCTTTCAGGTAAGACAGCAGTCTTTTTAGTGACAATAAAGTAAAAGAAGAGCTAATATCGATTTTCTTCCAGAGATGAGAATACTCACTTTTATAGCTCCCATTTAAGAAAACCATTGAGAATAGAATAGAATAGAATAACAGCGTTGGACCTTGGAGGTCTTCTAGTCCAACCCTTTGCTCAGACAGGAAACCCTACGCCATTTCAGACTAATGGTTGTCCAATCTCTTCTTAAAAACTTCCAATGTTGGAGCATTCACAACTACTGGAGGCAAGTTGCTCCACTGACTAATTGTTCTGTCAGGAACTTTCTCCTTAGTTCTCATGAACATTGTTAAAGTTGGATAATAGGTTGGTTGAAGAACAAGATGGAGTTAAATGCAAACAAGGCAGAGATACTGTTGATCAGAAGGAAGCTGGACATTGGGATTTATTCAGTTGTGGATGGAGTTTCATTTCCTCTGAAAAAACAGTTTAAAGACCACTTGTCATTCAAACTTGCTACATGCTGAACGAGTAGTACTTATGACTACTCCTCAAAGCTCTGATGTCGCACACCCTCACAGTCATGTGATTATGATTCTGGTGTTTGGCAATCAGTTTGCAGTTACAATATAGTAGAAGCGGGGATCAACTTATTTTCCAAAGCATCAGAAGGCAAGACAAGAAACAATGGATGGAAACTAATTAAGGAGAGAAGCAGCCTAGAACTAAGGAGAAACTTTTTAATAGTGAGAACAATTAACCAGTATCCAAAATAAATAAAAATAAAAATTAACCAGCGGAACAATTTGCCTTCAGAAGTTGTGGCTGCTTCATCACTGGAGGTTTTTAAGAAAAGACTGAATAGCCATCTATCTAATGGTATAGGGGGTTGGACTAGAAGACCTCCAAGGTCCCTTCCAGCTGTGTTCTGATTAGAATTACATTTTTATTTTATCTTATTTTATTTATTCATTCATTTGTAATCTGCTTTTTATTATTTTTGCAAATAACTCAAGGTGGCAAACCTATCCACTTTCCTTTCCCTGTGAAGTGAATTGGCTGAGAGAGAGTGACTGATCCAAGGTCATCCAGCTGGTGTTCATGATTAAGGTGGGACCTGAACTCACAGTCTCCTGGTTTCTAACCTGATGCCTTAAGAATCAGCTAAACTGATTCTCATGGTCATGTGATTGCCATTTGTGACCCTCACTGCCAGCTTTAAAGAAGGAAAGTCAATGGGGGAGCTGATAGGAGATGGCAGATGGCAACCACATGACATTGAGTTTAATGACAGCAATTGGAATTGCTATTGCTGAGTGGCACGGTCATATGATATCATACTTCCTGACCACATCACTTAGCAGTAGAAATTCTGGTCCCAATTACTGTTAACAGAGAACTAGCTGTATTTAAATAGATTTCATTTCCATTACTATGAGTTGCTTGAGTGCCCTGTGGACAGTAAACTGGGGAGTAAATAAAAATATTTAAAAAGTAATATTAATTGGTTTTCAGAAAAAAAAGAATTCTTTTCTATAATAGCAGTACTTTCCCTTTTTAATCTTATGTTTTACTGTTTACATGATATTCCTTTAATAATTTATCCTGTATTATATAGAAAGCAAAATGCAGAACTCATCCTGGTGCCTCCAGCTGGGTTGTAGTAATGTTCCTCATTAAAGTAATCTATAATAATAATAATACTTCTTGGATGATGGGATTTGTATTACAGGCCTTTAGATCTGGAAAGGCAAAGTATAACTTTGGCAAAAGAAGTGTTTCCTATGTAATCCCTGCACTGTTCAAAATTGTTTTGTTTTTCAAATAGAGTTTTGGGGAACAGTAAAATCTTAGATGGTATGCCATGAGATTATTTTCAAGATATAGCAGAAGACAGAAAATTGGCATTAGCAAAATATACAGTTTTTCATTGTAGCTATAAAAGTCTTCAATTAAACAATTCCCCAAGGCAAAACATTTAGTATATTATTCTTTGGGTGAATTATTGTATGGGAAGGTTAACTGAGTACTAATATACGATTGTACTTCAACTAAGGAAAGATAGTATAATCCCCCCCCCCCCCCCCCAGTGCTACTCTATAAGATCTTTATGGCTATAAATGAACAAAACTGCCTTTCTCTTTAGAGGAACATTCTCCATGCCTTTCATAATTCATCATTTTCTTTTGAAATCTAGGGTAAGTTCACTCTTTTATCCATAAAACTGCAAAGTAAAGTTTATGCTAGCTAGGAATGTCCAACAGACATCAATGCACATGAAATATATAGATTTTATGCTAAAAAAGGGAACAATTACATCAAAAGGATATTTTTCAAAAAAGGAATCATGATTAAGGGACTTTCATTTGTAATTTTTACTCCAGTTGGATTTCCCCCCCATAACTAGGACTTTCATACATGACTTTCCACACAAATAATCAAAACAGGTGTTCCCAGAATATGTTTTCTTAAACAGCATGCCGGCAATCAAGGTCCATTTGACCTTGCTCTCTCCTAAGAAGCTGTCTGTTCTTGCAATGCTCAGACATCATTATCATAACATATCAGCACGGTGTTTTAAATGGTCCCAGATGAATAGGTCAATTCTGGGTTGAACAGAAGACAAAGTGATTCTGATCTTATTTGTGTCTGGATGACTTGAAAGAAGCTAAGGTCAACTGGGAGGGGTTGGCTCTGTACTGTGAATACCATATTCTCAAAATCACTTCATTTGATTTGGATACAGACTGATTTTGTCTTGATCCTGGAGCCGTGTCTTATTAGATGTGACTTGGATGGAGTTCAACCTTTTGGTACAGGATAGTGTAAAAAAAGAGAGAGAGAGAGAGAGAGAGAGAGAGAGAGAGAGAGAGAGAGAGAGAGAGAGAGAGAGAGAGAGAGAAAAATATTTTTCACAGCAATCAATTCTTCTGATTTACTGCTAAAATCAGAATGATACTTAGTCAACTCTGTAGAGTAACTTCTCTACGGTGTCTTGTGATACCAGACTGTTAAGTATTTAAAGTAAAGGTTCCCCTAGCACATATGTGCTAGTCGTTCCCAACTCTAGGGGGTGGTGCTCATCTTCGTTTCTAAGCCAAAGAGCAAGCTCTGTCCGAAGATGTTCTCCATGGTCATGTGGCTGGCATGACTAAATGTTGAAGGCACACGGAATGCTGTTACCTTTCCACCAAAGGTGGTTCCTATTTTTCTACTTGCATTTACATGCTTTCAAACTGCTAGGTTTGCAGAAGCTGGGACAAGTAATGGGAGCTCACTCTGTTATGCAGGGCTAGAGATTCGAACCACCAAACTGCCAACCTTTCTGATCGACAAGCTCAGTGTCTTAGCCACTGAGCCACTGCGTCCCTGTGTTAAGTATTTATAACAGAATAAATATTGTGTTTATTCTGTGTAAAGATTGTGTCACAACACTAGTAGTATACATAACTAACAGTGTTCACCATAACAGCACCTTTCCTATATTTTTATAAAGCAACTATATTTCTAAATTAACTTCAGTAATCTCCATTCAGTACCTCTATAGAGTGCCAGGTTGGGGAATCCTAAATGAACAAATGGTATAATAAATAAAATAAAGTCCTCTTTGAATTGAGTTGAAGTCCTGGTGACTTCACAAATATGTACATGAAGTTTTTTGGCTGTTTACTAAATTATAGTTCTGCATGTTTTTAGGGAACACTTGAAAAAATTCACTTGTAAGAAAGCCTTCTCATGTATGAGAGATTGAAAAAACCTGTTCTTAATGCCATTTCACTAGTACATTAATGTGTTTTTTATGTATTACATTGTAAAGGAAAAGGTCAAGATGGAGGGAGAAGCATAAAGTTTCAGTTCAAACAAGAACTAATTGACTCCCAAAATTGTTCATAAAAATCCTCCTAAGTTTGCTTTTTAATTGTCATCTTTTGATCAAAGTACTTGTATGCTCTTTATCAGTGTAACGTCTAAACATTTGGCAATTATTAGTGGATGCCCATGCCTTCCTATATAACACTGAAACAGTATTACAGCATTTTACTGATTGTGACATAAAGCAGAGTTTTAAGTGAATTTTTCAGTGCCACCTGATATATTTGATTGATCGTCTTTTTTCAGACTTGGATAATTAGCTATTTACTGACGAAATGTAATTGTATTTATATGTTATAGATAGATTCATATATCTTGGTAGTCTAATGGGCTAATGGACAATTTATGAAAATTTAGCATGTTGTTTGAATCTGGCCTCTACATTAAATCATAATACTTTGTATTTCTTGTGGCTTGTGAAAAATAGGAATTGGGTTTTGCTAATTCAGAGTTTGGATTTAGTATGCTGTATGAATTTAGCCTAGGAGAATGAGCTGAAATGACCCCAGTTAAAGTTCCAACTCTGCAATAAATGCATCAAATGGCATTTTTCAAACTGTTTCAAAGACTACCAAGAGAATGCTAGCATAGTAGGCGAAGTGGAAAAGTTGAAAACAACCTGGATGAAGACAGGGCAAACTACTTCCATATTGTTGCCAGGAAAACTTCATGGACATGCGTGTGAAGTCACCAAGGGTTAAACTCAACTCAAAGAGGACTTTATTTTATTTATTATACTGTTCATTACACTAGGATTCTCCAACCTGGTATTCTTCACATGTACTGAATGTAGATTATTGGAGTTCCTGGTCAGAAGGCGAATGCTAGCCTCTAGTCAATACTGGATAAAAAAAGTATATTCCAAGAAGCTGTATTTGCAATGTTGGGAGGAGTATTGTGACAGTGTATCACAAATGATCAACAGCATGGAGTTATCAGACTTTCTTGAATGGATCTTCATCTGAAAAGAAAATAGCAAGCAAGCTTGATTCTTGGGAGTTCCAAAGGTGCTTTTTCAAAACGCAACTGTGCTTTATTTTTCCTTGAAGACATTTTCCTTCGCTTCCAAGAAGCTTCTTCAGAATTCAGGGAAAAACAAGTGCCCTTTTCAAAAAGCACCTTTGAGACATCTATGACCTGGCTGAGAATTTCCATAGGTACTTGATTCTTGGGAGTTAGGCTTATTACCAGAACCATGTCAGAATCAAGTTCCACAGCACATGATTTTACACTTGTGAAAAACTCAATTGCCAATGTAAAAGAGATTTTTTAAAAGTTTCTATCAACCTTACTGCTCTACCTTTTGAGCCTTCAGCTCAGGTGCAGAGTTTACTGTACTTATAACCTTTGACTGAACTGTGACTACCGGTATGCCTTCGCCCTGTGGTGTTATCATCAGTGCTTCTGGTAATACTAGAGGTCTTGGATTTTTTGATTACTCCTCAAACCCTTTGGGACCTGGCACCAACTAAGATTTCTAGAAATGGGTAGCTAGTTTCCAAAAGAGTGGAATGTATAACCCGGACATGTTTCAGACCAAGCCGTGTTTGTTTAAAAATTCTGGATGCATTCCAATATTTATTTTATTTTTTAAAAAAAAATTACGTTCATCTAATATATATACTTGTATGCTCCACAATGATTTCCAAAGAAGTTAGCAAATATTGGCAAATTCTGCAAAGCAAGATAGGTTTATTGCTCTGACAACCATCATTATCACAGTTAATGTTTATTTCTGTTGCTATTTTACTGCCTGAACTCTTTCATTAGAAGGCAAAAAACTATGAGAGATTTATCTTTGGAAGTTGCTATTGCTTGTGTATAAGGTTGTGGCATTTCCGTTTTCTCTGTGTCTTCCTTTTTTATTCAATCATTAAATTGATATCAGACCTTATAATTTCTGTTTGATGGTCAAGATAGCTCATAGATTGATTACAGTTGTAATACAAATTAAGTAACATCTAATAACATCACTGTAAAACATAAACTAAAGTAGCTTTCTCTAACCAGGTATTTTTCAGATGATTGGATATAATTGAGAATTCCAGGCTAGTATAAAAATTATGGGAGTTATATCTCAATATATCTGGGAGATTAAATTAAATAGTCACTGACTCGTGCTAAGCTATTACTCTTTAAGAATGAGCTGGCATGGTCAAGCTTTCTTCTATGATAGTTTGATGATAATCTCAATGTCAGGGTGGAAAATCCAAAGATATTGGCTTTGCTCGTGATCCTTAAGAATCATGGTAAGATTTCTTTGCCTATAACGGAGAAGGGATATGACCTGAGTCTTAGAGTGTTGAAGATAGATTAGGAAGAATGGGGTGTTTCTTTCTCCATATGTCTGCAGGGCATCTGCTACTATACCTTAATGCCAGACTTCTATGTCACATCTCCTTAATGGTCATGTTTGTGCTTACCATTGAAGGATGGCTCTCCTTGCTTTCCACTTGGGAAAGGATCATCTGTCAAGAGCTTGTACAGATAGTCTTCGACTAATGACTGGTCGCTTAATGACTGTTCAGAGTTATGATCAACCTGAAAAAGAGAACTTATGAGCTGGATTCAAAGTTCCAACAGTCGGGCTCCCTCCATGGTCATGTGGCTAAATTTCAGCTGGTCGGCATCCCAGCCACATGTACAACCATTTGCAACATCCTGTGATCACTTGACTTCCATTTACGATGGATTTTTCAAAAACCAGCACGTCCATACCCATAGTGAATCATGGTTTGCTTAACAAAGGTGGCATTCTCTTTATGACCACCATATTCGCTTAATAACTGCTACAAAAGTCAAAAAATTGAGTCAATTACATGACTGACATGCAGTTGTGTTGGGCAAGTGCCATTATGGTCACATGTTGAGGACTACCTGTAGTGCTTTGACACTGTCCTTACTGCCTTCCTTGCAATATTTTAACTGCAAGATTGAACTGGGTAAGAGACAAGTTTTCACTACTCCGCTAAAGCCTTTTTTAGTATCCAGACATTAATTTGACAAAAGCCAAAGAGATGTATAATTCTCTCTCCTTTTCTTTTATTTCTTCCTCTCCCCTTTTTGAATTGCTGGTTCCCAATATAGAGACTGCTGCAAATCTTGTCTCATAGTCCAGTTAAGCTTTCTGCATTGTGATAACTGGATATAAGATCTTGCCTCCTCCTACAACAAGATTGGAGCCTGTTGTTTTTTATAATCTTCACTATCTGGCCTACAGAAGAGCAATAGGAATTAACCATTCAATATAGAATTTTGTTTCACCATTGTAGAATAATGTCAATATTGTTGACATTTTTTTCCCTTTTCAAGGAAAAAAAAAACTTTGCTTTTGTAGGCAGTAGTTCTCAACTTACGACTACAATAGAGCCTAAAATTCATGTTGCTAAGTGAGAAATTTGTCCCATTTAATGACTTTTCTTGCCACGTTTGCTAAACTAATCACTGCCGTTGTTAAATTGGTAACACAGTTGTTAAGTGAATCTGGTTTCTCCATTGACTTTGCTTGTCAGAAAATTGCAAAAGGGGATTACATGACCCCAGAACACTGCAACCATCATTCATGTGAGTCAGTTGTCAAGTCTCCAAATGTAATCGCGTGACCGTGGGGATATTGCAATGGTTGTAAGTTTGAAAAATAGTCATAAGCCACTTTTTTCAGTGCTGTTGTAACTTCAGTTACCAAGCAAACTGTTTACGTCCAAGCTCTACCTGTAGTTGGAGACTGACTGCAGAAATCTAAGATTGGAAACAGATAGGTTTGGCAAGTTCAAATCGGCCAGTAGATGGGGCATTCCTCTGTCAGACCAAAAAGCCTATTGGCGGTAGTAAACCTCCTCAAAGATAGGAAGATCACTTCCTAAGGCAGAAATCAGAGGATTCTAGTGATTCTGTCTAAGGCAATCGAAAAAGAGAAGCAACAGCATCTGAGGATTCATCCAGATCATGCTGATGTATTAGATTTCGTTGAAGCATTGCAACATTTATAGTATAAAATCCCTACCTGAGGCCTTATGACGCATGGAACCGTGTAATACAGATGTCAACCTTTCTCAAGCTCTTTTCATACGGAGTAACTCTCTTTCCCTTGGGACCTTTGTCTTTCTGCCCAGCTGAGTGAACATTTTGTATAATTAAACGGGGGCGTGAGGGAGATGCTGTTTCAATACAGCTCTACAAACAACAGGCAACGAGCCTGCTTTCCTTTTTATCAGGAGCATTGGAAATGCCTTTTGCCACAAGTCATGGTGCCAATCATTGCCTTGCACTTCTTAACCCCTAGAGAGGCTATTACTAAGACGTCTATTGAAAAGAATGGGAATGACTGTTTACTTGAAAGAAAGAAAAAGGCACCTCACTTCTGAGCCAGAAGAGCCTCAGGTGGGAACTGCACAGCTCTGTTGAAGTATGCAGCAAGGGGCCTGAAAAATTTGCAAATCAAGGTGTAACAAATTGTGGGCTGCTATACTTATAGGTAAACAATTGTATTTGGATTGGAATGCGATCAAAGTGCCCACACTCTAAAATGGCTGAAAAATGAGGCGGTCAGTGCCTATAAAACAGAAAAATGAATAAATGAAAATTTCATCTTGGAATGTGAGTAGCAGCTGGCTTTTTCTCATAGAGCTGAGATTCTTACAGAAAGAATAGGTAAGAAACGGGACCTGAGCCAATAAGTAGCAAGCCCCTTTCAAAACTCTGCAATGCCAACAAAACATATACAAAACATCTGATTTAAAATAAGAACCCAAGGACAAAAGCTTTGCTGTTAATCTTTAATACTTGTTTTCTTAGCAATGTTATGTATCATACTTGAATATCTTTCTTAATAAACCTGTTTGTTGCCTGTATCTTTTGTCTGTAACACTGCTTCTGGCTTTTTTTATTGTTCCCTTTAAGAAATTGTTTATATTTTAAAAGAAGCAAGAATTATATTCTTTGCTTGCTTCCAATATGCCTCAAGGAATAAGCACTTTCCCCAATAAAAGTTGTGTTTTGAAGATACTTCACTTGCTTCTTAAAAATGCACTGCATGAGAGTCCTACAATGTTTCCTACCTTCCTGAGATCAATTGTTAGTTGGCAGGTGCCTGCTGGAATTTATTTCTTTATTTAAAGGATGGTGCTGTTGCAGTTCAAGTACTAAGCCCTCATAGGACTTTACAAAGATAAAATTCCATTTCTACATCCAAATGCCATGTGAAAACAGGGAAAATGTTAGAAGAGAAGAAGAAGAAAAAGGCATAGTTAAATATATCTTCAGTTACTATTGTTTTATAATGACCAGCTGCTGTATTATGGAAAACAAGGCAAAGCAAGGAGAAGTTTGAATTTGTCAGCCCTTCAAGATAGGGCAGGTAAAGAAACAGAAACCAGAAGAAAATACTGGAATTCAATTGTATTGATATAGATTATAATAATGGAATCTCAAAAGCCTTCCTTCCTTCCTTCTTACAGCAAAGAGAGTCAAAGTGGGACAGTTTAATTTTTTTTCTTATACTTCCTTGTTTTTCTGGATTGAGTTTATGGTTTGCTAATGGTTTCCTCATACCTTCTCCAAGGTCACCTCTACATTCATGGAATGGACTGTTTTTCTTCCATTTCAGGGGACAAAATGAAACTCCATGGAACTTTTTTGGGATGCTCAAATAATCAGGTGTCAGAGATAGTAACCATTTTTTGGTTGAGATATTAAACCTATCTTTCTCTGTATTACTCTATGTCCATACTGTCCCTTTGAGTTGTAGAAGAATGTCCTGTGATGGCTTAGAAATTGCCTAGGCTTGAATTTTAACCTTTTCATTGTATAGGAACACCACAGACATGTAAGAAACATGGAGAATTATAGCAAAATGTCATGCTTTCCATACCATCAATGGGTCATTTTTTTCTTTTTCTATAAGTTTAATGCATGCCTGATGTAATAAGATAATTACTTGACTTAGAATTTCATTCAATTGTGGCTTCACTCCCTAACAAAATACTACCACTTCTCCTTAAGAACATTAAATGCTTTTTTAAAATAAGTAGTCAGATTTAATTTGTTTTCCAATATTTTTCAAGATTATTTCAAAAGTTTTTTTAGCAGCGATGTAGTAGCTGTTATCACCTATTTGTTAAAATGAAGGTTGAAGTTAATGTCTGTTCAATAATTGATCAGTTTGAGAGATAATGGTAAAAGATGCACTTTGCAAAAAAAGAATGTTTTTTTTTTCTGGAACGATTGCCAGTTTATGTTTCTAAAAATGTAAATAAAACAAGCCAGTTGCTTTGCTAAGATACGAAAATAAGAAACTCTTTGAGTACAGTATTTATGTTCAGCAAAATAAGGCAATATTGTACAAATTGTAAATGATTTTTCATAGAGCAATTATTGTCCATCTTTGATACTCTCGAAGGTTGTAACAGTCTTTATGAGTTAAACCATAGTGATGCAGAGTTTGGATTTACCAGGGTATCTCTGAAAACCATCTTCAATGGTAGTTTTAATGTAATTCTTACATTTGTCATGGCAGAAAATTAACAGAAGAGGCTTGCAATAGCTTCGCTGAGATAGCTGTGTGTATGAATACAATTGGATGATGTGTTATTAATTTTGACCAAGTTTTAGCTAAATCAGGAAGTTGTGTGTTTTTCAGACGATGCAATCTTGAATAATATTTGGGAAAGCTCAGTACCGTGCAAAGGAAAGAGGCTTCTACAGCTTCTATCTTAACTCCATTGTCAAAAAGACAAAATGTCCTCATTCCAAAGCTTCTTTTATCATTTATCATTTCTAATACTGTCAACACATGTAACCTACAAGAGGCACCAGGTTTGATAAAGGAGGTGTTTGTTGAATTTCTATTGAGGATGCTGTTGCCTATGTTCTTTTAAAATATCTTTTAAAAAATAAATATTGCAAAAAGTCTTTTGAAAAGGAAAACTGCATATTGCTTTGAGAGTTATGGAATGCACAGTATTTGTAGACAGCCTGTTGCATAAAAACATAAAATCTTACAGTTTGTTAAAGACTAATACATTGATCAAGGTATAACAGTGCCTGTTTTATTAGAAGCTTATGTTTCAGTTTATGTATATCCTTGATTAACTGGCGATAGAAAACCATGCACAGTAAAATGTTTTTAAAACAACAAAAATAACTTTTAGAACCTCTTTTCCCAAAATTTAAGAATAGCTCTGGTCCAGGGCAAAACCAAACCAACAAACAGCATGTTCTGGCTTTGCTAATAGGGAGATGGAACAGAGGCAGAGTACTTTAGTTTTAAAAAGACAATTAAAACTGCCCAAATCATTCCAGTTCATTCAAGAGAAAGGTAAAGATTCCCCTCGCACATATGTGCTAGTCATTCCCAACTCTATGGGGTAATGCTCATTTCTTTTTCAAAGTCAAAGAGCCAGCGCTGTCCAAAGACGTTGAAGATGTGGTCATGTGGCTGGCATAGCTAAACACCGAAGGCGCATGGAATGCTGTTACGTTCCCACCAAAGGTGGTTCCTATTTTTTCTACTTGCATTTTTTTACATGCTTTCGAATTGCTAGGTTGGCAGAAGCTGGGATACAAACTGCCAACCTTTCTGATTGACAAGCTCATTGACTTAGCCACTGAGCCACCTTCATTCAAGATATCAAGTAGCAACTTATCTTCTATTCAGCTTTCCTACTACGACCATTGGTCTCAAAACGTGTTTCTGCTGTTTCCGTAAGTGTCTGATATGCAATTGAGCTTTGGATCTGCTTGGTGTTTGGGTAGAGATGAATAATTATTAAGGGCAAATGAATCTCAGGATCAACAAAGTGATAAAATAGAGGAAGGAAAAGAGCAGAAAATTGTGACCCTGGAATTAGAATAGCTACCAGAGTAGAAAAGAAGCAGTTTTAGGTAAGAAAGAAGAGAAATGTTTTGGCAACCCTCCAAACCCCAAATTGATTTCTTGCCTAATTAGTGTGCAGGATCCTTAATTAAAGAAGTAAAATGGAAAATTATAGGATTTAGGGCAAGTACATTTTGAGCAACGAAGAGAAACCCAAGAGAACTAGGGAAGTCCTAGGCTATTTGATATCTTTTAAATCAGTTTACTGAAAGGAAGTTTGCTAAGACAAAGATGGTATTTGAGCATTGTAATATTACTCTGTTAATTTAAACATTTTTTGGGCAATTTTAGAATTAACACATTTTTTTCTTGCCAGGCTTCTAGAATTGCCATTTCAAATGTTTCTCCTATGGGTTGTTCTGTATGTACTAATATCTCTGGGAAATTCCCTTGAATCCAATTAAAATTGGAAATACGTACTCCTACTTCACTCAGACAGTAACCAAGGCTCATGAATAATACTACATACTTGGCTTCCAACAGAGTCACATACTTAATTAGTTTGGTTTCTTTTCCAGAAAAAAATGGAAAGTTTGTACTAAGATATTGGATAAATTTCAATACGTGTGAACTCAGGTAACTACCCTGTTTCCCTGAAAATAAGACCTCCCTGAATAATAAGCCCAGTTGGGCTTTTGAGTGCATATGCTAAAATTAGCCCTCTCCCAAAAATAAGCCCTCCCCAAAAATCTTGCAGCACAGCAGCAGGCATGAGGTAACCACACTCGCTGCCTCCTACACCTCAAAAATAATAAGACCTTCCCCGAAAATAAGGCCAAGCATTTATTGGTGGGGGGGAGAAATAAGACTCTGTCTTATTTTGGGGGAAACACAGTACTATGTCTGGGCTTCTCTGTAGTTCTCCAAGCGTAGCTGTTCTAAGACTCAGGAAATTCAGTCCAAAAATATGTTTTTGATACCATAGTATCAAAATGGCTAATTCTAGAGTATGTTATTATGAAAGCATCTTAAAGTAAAAATGTCAGGGTAGTCATCAACTATTAAAAAGATAGTATTTAATTAAACAAAATGAGACACAGTTTACAAAAAAAAAACATTAAAACTCATATGCACAACTCCAGTATCTAACAATAACAAGTTAACAAAGGAATAATAAAAATAAGACATTTATTTTTGAAGGATCTCCAATGGTAGAGATTTTCAGACTCTGTGCATCACTCAGGAAGGTCTGTCTTCTCCATTTACCAGGTGCACCGCAGATGGCAGTGAAACAAGGAGAAAATAAAAGTTTGTACCAGATTTATGTGGGCAGTAGCATACCATTTAGAATTTTAACTGAAAAAGCATCATTTTTCAGTTGGATCTAGAGACTGGTGGTTGAAAATGATGGCTGTCTATTAATTCTTTCAAATCAATTGCTTTATGTGCAGCAGTCTGGATTTGAAGGAGAAATGTGATTTAAAGTGAATATTGCAATGCTCCTTGAATTGTTGATACCTCCTTAAATCACCCATGAACTCAAGAAAAGATGTAGCATGTATAAGCAGTTGCCAGAGGTATGATGTGTAAACCTAGTATGTTGTGCCTTTGAAGTTTTCAAAAACTACTGAAAGGCAATCTCTACAACACTCTAATCTAGGGTGAGTATGTGAAAAGGAATATCTTTGAATATGTGAGGGAGACCTTTTCCAGGTCATTAAATGTCTGCAGGTAAATCAACTCAAATAGAATTTAGGAGTAAGTTGTCTCTGAACATAGGCTTAGCCTATCCTGTGTTCCTAAAATCCTTTTTCTCCATTAAAAAAAATTGCTGATTCTATCTCAAAATTGTAGAGATAGTGTCAGATAAGCTAAAACTCAAAATGGGTTTTGAGTTGATGAAGAAAATAACAAAAAGGGCTTCTTCAGAAATATTCAACTTTAAGACAAAAAGAATAGCATACTAAGCAACAAGTTAAAAGGAAAGGGCAGGGTTATTTTTAGTTCTTACATTCTCAATGTTTTCTTGGTTCTCAGAGCTTAAAACACGACTCAGACCCCTTTGCCTAGGTAACAGTCCTTTCATAGTTCAATCACTTTCAACTTCTTTACTCTCTACATTGTATGAGTATGTACTTATGTCATTTTATATAGATATTGAGGGAAAAGAGCATTGAGCCTGTTACTCCCCACAAAGTAGAGGCCTAGGGACTAACTACTATGCCCCAATTTACACTGACTGGATCCAGCACCCAAAGGAAGGAAGCGAACTACCGTAAAATGGTAATCCCAACTCTCAACCATATCCAAAAAAATAATCATAGTCCATGCCTACACAGCATACAGCCCGCCCACCCTGTACAGCTCACCAGCCAGTCTTGTGCAACCCGCCAGTATTTTTTTAAAGTAACACATTTAATGCTTCTGCCACTGTTGCTACCAGCTCAGCAGTTTTACTGCTCTGCTACCTTTGGAACAGCTGATCAACACATAAAGAAATCGATACTTCTTTATGCCCCACAAGAATTTTTAATTTACCAATGTAGGTCTTTCCCCTCAATGAGTTGTGCAGGACAGCTGTAGTTGATAGTATTGAAAACTGACAAGTGATCAAGAAGCACAAGAATGGATGGATGCATTAGCTCTATCCTTACTCCACCATAGGTCAGCTACAAGCAGAATCAGAGCTGTTACTGTATTAAATCCCACCCTCAAGCTTAACTGAGTCAGATATAGATAATCACGATAAGCCATCTTGAAATGGGTCTGGAGTCTAGACAATTTCCTTAAAAAGGAAGATTGGAAACAGATGATAGTTATCTAAATTTATTGGGTCCAAAGATAGCTTCTTGAGAGGGCACAACACTATCACAATGACTAAATGACTGAATGAATGAATGAACGAGCAAGCTTCAGTGTTGCAGTTCATTATAATAGATTTCTTTTTAAAATCCTGGATATTTTAATGAGGTGTAGAATTATAGATACTCTCTTGTACCAAACCTAAATTTTCCCACATTACTTATTATTGGGGGAAAAAAATATTTTCCCTTTAAAATACACAAGTTGATGTGAATTAAAGCAGCTTGCAATACATACAGTAGCCTCAACTACCTTGGCATATTTTGCCTATTCCTTGATAGCACACTTTACGTTGTAAGTTATTTTTGTGCCTGCAGGAATACTGCTCATGGTCTCTGCAGACGTCACCATCAGTACAGATTTCACCAAGTCTAGACAAGCCCTCAGGTTGTTCCAGTGTACTCCTGTGGAAAATCTCCCTTAGCTCTCAGACAGTCATTGAACAGGAGACATTCAGTCTGCAAATTATCTTTTTCTCCTCTAAACCGTTTTGCCACAAAACAATGACAGCAACCAGATAACCTGATAGAAATTTGCTTTTGCTTTGGTTAATTGATGGAGGTTGCGTTTAGCAGTACACTGCTTATTGTCACTGACTTGTGCTGGTTTTATGAACTGAAGATTGTCAAGGGTTGAGTATTTCTTTGCTTTGATCTTCCTATGAAACATGAAGTTTGTTGTTCCCTAATGAAGCGGTTTGTCAGTTGGCTTTATTCTTCAAAAAGCTTTTATAACTCTTTATGTCGTTATGTCACAGTACTAACATAGCAAATAAAGAAATGAAAGGTTTTTTTTCTCCTTTGCATTCAAGTTTTAATGCAGGTTTAAGTTGGCATTAATTAATCGGAAATATTTTTTGTTTACATTTTAGGACAAAATGCATGAGCCCCAAAACAGCAAATAGCAAATGCCTAAGTGTTAAGATACCCTACTGGTGTATTTTTTAAACTATGATTTGGATCTTTTCCTTTTCATTAGCCAGTGAAGTACCCAGGAATGGGCCTCAGATGCTATATTAAAACAATTGAAGCAAATTTAGCACTAAATGTTTTTGGATAAAAGTTCACAGAGAATATTAGCTTTTTCAGCACTTGCTACAAATGATATCAAATAATTGAAAGAGGCTTAATGACACAGCATTTTTTTTAGAAAGAAAAAATTAAACAGAACTCCAGCCACTGATTTAAAAAGCTGCCATGCTCTTTTGCTTTAAAATTGCCATTTGATGGCAATGAAAGGAATATTATTGTGACATATCGTATTTTTCGGAGTATAAGACGTACCTAGCTTTTGCCTCCCAGCAATTTGCCTCCTTGCCCCAAACAGCAAACAGTACAGATATACACTGTTTGTGGTGTTACATTTCAGTCTATACTTTTACAGATACTGTTAAAATTGCTGTACTTTCTGGAAGTATACATTATTCACTGCTATTTAAAAGAAGATACAACAGCATTGGGCCTCTGCAGATCAAGCATTTGTTTTAAAAAGCTTCTTCATTTTGTTAAGTTGCCTAGAACAATAATAAAGCAGTCTTTAAAAAATAAGTCTAATAATTTGAACATTCTATAGGCATTTATAGTTATTGACTTACATCCTTGCAGCAAACAACTTGTTTTAGTTTAGCCTGATTAGAAGAAAAAAAAATCTGCCTCTAACTCCCAGCAATTTGCCTCATTGCAGCAAACAGCTGCAAAGTTTCACTTTCAGTTTAAGCATGAGCCACCTGATGATCAGCTGTTTCAGGCTGCAGGGATTGCCATTTTTTGCCCTCCCCAGGCTCCTGGAAAGCCTCTGGAGCCTGGTGAGGGAGAAAATGGACCTACCCGGCCCACCGGAAGTCAGTAAACAGGCCATTTCCAGCCTTTGCAGGGCCTGCGGGAGAGGCTCTTTTTCGCCCTCCCCAGGCTCTAAGAAAGTCATGCATGCCTGCACGGGGCAGCAGGTTTTTTTTCCATGCATGCATGTGCAGGGGGCATGGCACGGGGGGCATTAACTTATGGGGTGGGCAGGCAAGTGCGCAATAGCGCATGCTGCTTTTGGCACACAAGGAGAAAAAGGTTTGCCATCACTGCCATAGCCTATTGCTGCCTTTGCAAGCCCCATTTTCTCCATTTGCTGCAAGGAGGAACTTGCTGGGAGGCGGAGGCCAAAGGGTGGGGGTCAATCAGTGGGTGGGGCTACATTCATTGTATAAAACACATCCAAATTTTCATCTGGGTGTGTGGAAAGGTGTGTCTTATACTCTGAAAAATACGGTAGAAGTAGTCCTAATTTAGCAACTACATTTTAGTGATCATTTGCAGTTACTAGGGAAATGAAATAATAACTTTATGACCAATAAGATCATAAGCACGGTTACTATTAGTGACTGCTTTGCTTGGTGACCAAGCTGCTGGTTGCAATAGTGGTCATTAAATAAGGACTCCCTGTATTTTATTTCAGTAATTTCTTAAAGAGTTTTGGCTTTGTTTTGCATTCTCTTTATGAAATAGTGCTTCTCATTAGCAATATAATTGTATTTTATGAATTTATCTAGTTTAAGAGATATCCTATCTCTTCAGTGTGGTCTTGCAGGCACCATGCAGCAGTAACCTCCAGCAAAGTTCATTGATGATCTCCATACATAATTTTTCTGGTGCAGCATCTTTGTTGAACCAGCAAAATCCCAAAAAGCCAATGTATATCAAACACTATACTGACTTTAAGCTTCTGTCAGAGAAGGGCCGGCAGCATTGCCCCTGTGTAGAGGGTGATAGATTGGGAGCCAATCAGGCTAATTTTGGTTTTCCTTTCTGGGTGAGAGATCTTTTCACCTTCAGTCCTGACCCTCAGGCTGGCAAAAACAAAAGAAGCACTTTTGTCACAACACTTTGCTGGAGGGTCTGTAGACCGCTTGGCTCAGGCAAGATACCTCCCTCTCTTGTGTGCTGTTGCTTCCCTTTTGCTGATCCTTCTTTGTTCAATGTCTCTTGCTTGTTTCCCTTGCGAGTTCTGCTCACCTTCAGGAACTCTGGTGAACCCATCTGGAAGTCTTGTCTCTGTATGAACCTCTCAGTAGGTTCATGTCACCAGACACTCCCCATGTTCTCCAAATAGTCTCAGGCTCTTTTCTGAGCAACATAAATACTTGTCACATTTGAATTAGCAATGACCTTTTCCATTTGTTTCACAGGCCTTGCTCTGATTAGCAGTTTCTCCATTTCAGAAACTAATTTTCTCACCCTGAAGTGGAGGTTGGGGGAGAGAGGGATAAATTGTCCCTGCCAATAGGGAAAATGCCATTTTTAATTGCTGGATACTGTATGCAGGGCTGTCAAAAGTTGCATTAAAAAATGGGGTTCCTAACCTTGGGTATATAGCTATTTTTTTATGGTGAAAGAAAAACAAAAGGAGGTGCAGATGATTATGTGCACATGCTGTTACAGAATTGTAGAAACATTATGTTGAGCTATAGACATCTGAGTTGCATTAGGATTTTCTTTGCAGAAGAGAATCTGGAATATTTTACTGTTAAGGTTTCAAGGGCTGTAATAGATTTTTCATCTGCTGCAGCAAAAGCCTTAGGCTTGGTCCATTAGACACCTAAGAATATTCTGCTTACCTGTTCTGGCTTCCTCTGAATTTGCTTATGAAATTCAAAGAGTTTTCTGAAGTCTGAGAGGGATATCAATCACATTCCATATTATGTTAGTAGTCAAAGAGGGCCATTAGCTTTAATACGTAATAACTCTGCCGTGAAGATAATAACATAAAATCCAAGGAATGTAATTTAGACAGTCTTTCTGCTCCAGCCTTGTGACTCCTGAAAATCTTTTATAATCCTATCCCCAGAGTCACAGAAAATTGTATTTGCTATATTATTATTTTTTTTTTAAAAAAAATGGCCGGCCAGTGGATGGAGGCAGTGGGAGGAGGAGAAGTGGTGTATCTCAGACTCATCATCTGTCTCAATCTATCCTATAGAAGTCTTCTTAAGTAGATAGCCCTTCCAGGAGAACCTTAAATCCCATTAGAGTGTTCTTTTTTATAACAGGATAATTGCTGAGTAACATTTACTGTGCTTTATTTGTAATACATTTGCAGGTATGTTATATTTTATATGGTTTTTATATTCCAATGGTTTATGTATCCTCATCAGCCTTCAAATAAATTCAAAGCATTGCTTATTCACAAGGTTTTTTTGTTGTTGAGGTGCATTCTTAGTTTCTGCATCATCTTGGGTCAAATTGTTTTTATCTGGTCCTGAATAATATTAGGCTGGGCTGATTAAATTCATTGCTGTTCCACTTTTATTGCCAGTCTGTTACTATGGATTTCCATTCCTTTCTTTTTGATATTTAATGCTGATCATGTATTTCATTAAACATTGAAGATATATTTAATACAATACATTCTTCCTAGAATGCTAGTCATTTCTTGACTGTTCAGTTGAAATGGCACTCTAATAAACATCTAAGCAATGAATAAGTTAATTAAAAGAGTTTCCTGCAATTTTTAAAGGAGGTAAATAATTTGGCTTATATATTTTATGTTCTATGTTTTATAATCAGATTACAGAATAGAAGCTAGGTACATTTCAGCAATGATAAGTGATAAAATGTCTACCACAATGCAAACTCTGCTCTTATATAGTTGCGTGTAGTTTTGGGATGGAAAAGATTTATATCATTAACTGGTGAGATCTGATGACACAGCAGGTACAAAAGCAAATAAATATTACGTTTTGCATCATTGTGATCAAGAATGGGTCACTAGTCATAATTCATAATTCACTGGGAAATTCTCCAGCAAGTATGGTTCATATGCTGTATTGGAACGAAGTTTTATAGATTAATTTAATGAAATATTAGGAAACTTTGTTGCATGCTGTTCAGAGTTGCTTTGGGTGAGATGTTATATAAATTAAAAAAAATAAAAAATTGGTATATAATGCTAACAAGGTAATATAAATTAGATCATTTGTATACCTTATCTCAGTGCTTTCAAAACCTGGGTAAATTACCCAAATTTGGTAAAAGTAGGTTTTCTTTGGGTAACTACACATGAAACCATCATCCAATCACAAAAGGGATATTTAAGTAAGGACTTTTTATTAAATGGTAAGGACTCTCTCATAAGCATTTTAGGGTAATGAAGGAAAAACTTTGGGAAGCCCTACCTTAGCTGGTATATACACCTCCAATTTACAAGATAAATGCAGCATTCCTGTCTTCCCATATAGCATGTGAGGCCTGAAAAGAAATCTTTCCTCATTAGACATGCCACCTTCGCTTTCCTTGTTACAGGAGAAAGTCACAAACAATTGACTTTGCCTTCTCTTGAGCTCAAAACAAAGTACTTCGTGTGCAGGAAAAATCTGGAAGTAATTGTCATCTTCTCTTCTGAGGGGGAAGATTGTCATTCTGCCTTCAGAAGCCTACAACAATCATTTTAAGACTCTCCCAGAGCAAGGGAAGGACAGTTGGAGGGTTCATTAAAGACCCCCTTTCTGATAGGATTTGCCTGCCAGATTGTATAATGGTGGAGAGAAGCTTGCCCTTGTGTCAGCTGTGTTTTCCCATCCTTGGGATATACAGAATTTCATGTCTTTTCACCAGCTGGTATCAGATTCCTCTTCTTCTTACTATTAGACTAAACTATTAGACTAAACTATTAGACTAAACTATTAGACTAAACTATTAGACTAAACTATTAGACTAAACTATTAGACTAAACTATTAGACTAAACTATTAGACTAAACTATTAGACTAAACTATTAGACTAAACTATTAGACTAAACTATTAGACTAAACTAAACTATCCTGTTAAAAGATGACACTTATATAACTACCCCTTTAATATTACAATTGAAGTGCCAAAGGACATGTAGACATTTGCAGAGACTCCACAAAAAGCTGGGTGAGAGCATGAACAATATTGAGGAGTACTGGGCCTAAGGCAGAGCCTTGGGGTACCCCACTGCATATTTCCCTCCATGTGGATGCAGGTCCATTAAGGACTACACATTCCATGCGATTGGTCAGCCAGTTACAAATCTATCTGGTGATGATGCTGTCTAACCCACATTTTTCTAACTTAGTAGTAGGTTAAGGTCAACTTTACCAAGTGCCTTACTGAAGTCTAAGTAAATTATATCCATGGCATTTCGTTGGTCTACTGATTTTGTCATTTTGTCAAATAATGCAATAAGATTTCTCTGGAATGATCTGTTTTTGAGAAACCCGTGTTGGCTTCTGGTTATGACTTGCTTGATTATCTTTTCCAGACTATTTCCATGTATTGATATCAGGCTGATTAGTCTAAATCTTGCTAAGGGCAACTCTAGGCATCTTACAGACATTGAGTAAAAGGCAGAATAAAACATTAAAATAATAAATAAAGTTCTTAAATTTAACAGTTCAATTAAAATAAAATTAAGCAGTATGGGGAGGGAGGGTACAAAGTGTGGAAAGAGAGGAGGTGGAATTGCTCTGATCCATTAGCCATCACATTTCCTTCCAAAACTCAAAAGTTCTAAAATGTTGACACCATCTAAAGTAAGCAAAGGGTACATATGCTTAACAGCTGCAGAATGTTCAAATAAAAATTCTCAATATTTTTTCCTTGTCAATAAACAGACTGTCACATCTTAATAGTATGGGAATTTGAGAGAAGAAGGATATGTCTTATAATTGTTAGAAGATGTGGATGGAATAGTTTTGCTTATACATTAGTGTTGTGGCCCAGCAGGAGCTGTTGGAGCTGCCACCAGACTCCAACAGCGAGGGGCCCTATGAGTCGGCTCTGGATGATGTGGAGGCCCCTGGACAGGGTTCCGACTCCGAGCAGGGCGCAGAGAAGCTAGTTGGCCACCAGGAGGCACCTGAGTCTTGGACCAGTGGGGAGGAGACAAGGGAGAGTGAGCCTGACTCCAGCAGTGAGTTGTTCCTGGATGCCCGGCATCGAAGAGCTAATAGGCGTAAGGAACAGTTGTGCAGTTACAGGAGGTAATTGCACTCAGCTGGTGGTCATTAGGCTCCTCTCCAGACTATAAAAAGACTACTTGTGCACACGCCCCTCTTTGCAGAAATCAGCGCATTGACTAAAAGTTGGAGGACTTTTGTAACTACCTTGGCAGGCTGGATTACTGCCAAGGTTTGTCTGAGTTGCTGCCAAAGTCCTTATCTGTTTGTTATGCTTGGCTTTTAGCCACCGAGGTTTTGGTTTCTTGCTATTAAAGTACACTCCAGTTAAGCTTATCTCGGCATTCGTTACTGGATGGAGGAGGGGGTCAGAACACATTAGCATATAGGTTTATTTCCTAAATGAATCTGCTTTAACTTCTTATCAAGATTTGCCTCTCTTTCCCTCTGCAAATAACTTCTGTCAGGTGGACATGGTATCCTATATATTAATATTACTATATTATATACTAGAAATAGATGCTATGGCTGTGTACACTGTTTATTTTGCCTTTCTTGATCTAAAGGAGAGGACAGTATTTTATTGTCTAAGAAAATAAAATATATAATTGCTTCATTCATTGAAGAACATACGTCTCTTCCTTTACCTGTATGGGTAAATTATACCTGAAAATACCAGTTGTGTTTTGATTCTGATACAACGTCATAATGTCTTATCCATAAATGCATGGCAATTGGGCGTCAACCAGGATAATGATATTGTGAAAAATGAAGCAAGTTTGAGATGATTTGCCCATGAATAGATTACTACAATACAAGTCCAAGTGAGCAAAAATCCAGAAATTATTGTCTACATTCTAACTTGAAGTGAAAACCATAAACTAGTTTAAATCTGTAAAGCTTCTGAGACATTTTTAATACAACCCACAAACCTGCTTTTGCATTCCTGTTACATATTTCTGATCCAGTCAGATATATTTCATAAATTTTTATATACCTAAAAATAATTACAAAAACGTTACTCTAATATTTTGGTTTATAATTATAAATTGTTGCCTTAGGTACTTGTATTTTATAATACGGTATATATTTCACATTTTGTCTGATGGCAATTTATACAGAAGGCATTTTTCTTAGTATTGAAAAGTAGTTGTAGTTTCCATATGCTGAATGTGTGGTAGCTCTTAAAAAGATACAATAAAATGTCAAATTTTAAAAAAGACAGTCTTATTATATGATCCTTAACTTCTGTATCATACAGTTTGATTTCCTTTTCAGCAGGTGGAACACAAGACTCTTACTCTAGGCAGATCATGGATCAAATTCTGACTGCACTTATCCTGGTGTGCCTAATTTTAAAAAATTCAAATTGGACATGTCACATTTTTAATGAATTTACTTTAAACATTTTAAAGGTTAATAGAGATTTAATAATTTAATCATAAACTGTCATCATTATTAATATTTTAGAGTTGTAATTTCTGAGCTTTGAAATGTACTTTATGACATATTTCCTGTTTTATTTTCTGAAGTTTGATTTTTAGAAAGAAGAGTTTTATTATAGCAGTTATTCCTTTTTTAGTTGCCTAGAATGAAATATCAATATAGAATATACAAACATGAAATCATCAGTTAAGGTAGTTGTTCTGTTGCAATTTTGTTTCTTCCCTCCATAGTGACTTTTTAATTATTGTTTGAGATGATTTTTAATGTACTTTTATAAATAACTAATCTTCTAGACCAGCGATGGTGAACCTTTTTTGACTCGCGTTCCATAAGCGGGGGGAGCGCAGGTTGTGTGTGGGCATGCTGCACCCATAATGCAATGTGTGACACCCCCCCCAGTGCGCATGCACGCATGACAGGTGCTTTCCCCATTTTATGCATGCTTTTTTCACCCTCCCCAGGCTCCAGAGGCTTTTTAGGAGCCTGGGGAGGGCGAAAACAGCGCCCCCCGGAGGCCTTCCGGAGGCTTCAGGAGATTTCCTGAAGTCACTTCTGGTTTGCTCATAAGGCTGTTTTTCAACATCCGGAGCCTTCAGGGAAGCCTCCTGAAGGTCCCTGAAGGCTCCGGAGTGCTTAAACCTGCCCTACGAGCAAGCCGGAAGTCTGTTCCTGAACTTCCGGTTGCCCGTAGGGCTGGCTTTTTGCACTCTGGAGGCTTCAGGGAAGCTCCTGAAGCCTCTGGGGGGCCTCCAGGGTGGCGGGGGGGGGCTGTTTCGGCTGTAAAGCCTCTGGAGCCTGGGGAGGGCGAAAAATGGCTTTTAAAAAGGCTAAACTTAGCTTGCCAAGACGCACAGTTATATCCCCAATTTCTTCAGCACTGTTGTAACTTTGAATTGTTATTAATGAATGGTCAAGCCAAGGACTATCTGTAAAATTTAGAATGACTAAACACATGAATACATGGAAATTCCATTCAACCAACTTAAAGTTGCTTCTTAAGTTTTATGGACTATTGTTGTTCTTGTTTTATTGGCTGTTACTCTCTCTCTGATTTTGAAGTTGTGATGTTCTCTGAAATTGCTACCATGCAGATCTAGGAACAAACATATTGATAGTCATTAAAAACAAAACAAAACAAAACACCAGGACCTAAGAAACTGATGTTCAAGTCCACCTTCAGAGATGGAAGCTGACTAGATCATTTTCTTTCAGTCCATAAACCCCTTGTGGGTTATTATACTTAATAGCAGGAAATGCTGTGTATGCTGCTTTGATTCCAGGAGAAAAAGCAAGACACTCACTTAAACACTCACTTGCTCTGATGATGTTACTTAGGTCAGTAATGAAATGTCTGCAAGGAAACAACCAAGTTCAAAGAGCATCAAACATTCCATAGTTCAACCCTGAGCTATGTATATATATTCTCTTCTATTGAAAAAGCAGAATATAAATCATAATCATAATAAATACATTAAAGCAGTATTCAGTTTTTGATACAATCCTCTGAAGAGCTAGGTGCACCAAATACAGGCTCACTAGTAGGAGTCTATGCATATTTGTTTTCTGTCTTCAAATAGTCATCTTTATAACTTTCCACAGTATTTTATGTGTAGAAGCCCACTTATTTATAGCAAATATGGAAAGATACATTTTTCTATAGATATAGAAGAGAGCAAGAACTGAACTGATGTTGACCTTCACGGCTTTTTTGTGTAATTGTGTTAAAATCTCAGTGTGTGCCTATTTCCAAAGACAAACTGAATGAGGATGGCTAATTTATCACCTGTGGTTTTCCATAACTGTTTCTCAAAACCTCCTGGAGTAATTGTTTGTTTCACATATCAAAGGAAGCAAGATAAAATCTTATTACGGGTGTTATGTTTGTATTAACATTTCTATTAACTCTCTTCTACTGGTGCAGCTTCAGATTAATTAGCTCTTCAAAGATGTTGAATAATCCAAAAAGAATCTTATCATTGAGAAGAATACAATCTATTCCCTTTTCTAATTTTTTCTCTCCTTAAGAATATATAGGTAGGCCTTGACTTAACAACCATAATTAAGTCCAAAATTTTTGTTGTTAAGTGAGACAGTTGTTAAGTGGGTTTTGCCCAGTTTTACGACCATTCTTGCCAAAGTTGAACCAGTTGCCAAGCATCTGAATTTTGATCACATGATCATGGGGATGCTGCAAAGGTTGTAACTCTGAAAAACAGTCCTAAGTCACATTTTTCAGTGCCGTTGTAATTTTGAATAGTCAATAAACAAACTGTTGTCACTTGAGGACTACTTATACAGAATTGGAAGGGACTGTTTAGCATGGAGGCTGGGGAATTCTCATCTTAAAGCCAACAACTTTGAAAAACACAGATTTAGTCCATCATATTCCATCTTCTGCTTATTTGAACCTACCTGAAAAAGTTATCTGATCTGCCTCATACAACTTCATCCCCCCCCCCCAGTTGAATTAAGAAAACTGTATCTGTATCGTAGAGAAACAGAAGGCCTTATTATGATATGTACACTTTTTAAGTAGGCATAGGTTGAGGGTTGCTCTGATATTGCAACCAAATTATAAAGACAAGTATGATACAAAACCTGTACAGGTAGTCCTTAACTTGCAACAGTTCATTTAGTGACCGTTTGAAGTTACAACAGCACTGAATAAAGTGACTTATAACTATTTTTCACAGGACCATTACAGCATCTCCATGCTGATGTGATCAGAATTCAGACACTTGGCAACTGATGCGATCACTTTTTGTGTCCTCACAAGCAAAGTCAATGGGAAAGCTAGATTCACTTAATAGCCGTGTTACTTATTTAACAAGTAACAGAATAGCAAAGTTGGAAAGGACTTTGGAGTCTTATACCCCAATCCCATGATCAAACAGGAAACCCTCTACCATTTCAGACACATGGTCATTCAGTTAACATGGGGTAAAACTCACTTAACAAATGTCTCACTTAGCAACAAAACTTTTGGACTCAGGTATGGTTGTAAGTTGAGGATTACCTGTAATTCATTTGAATTGAAAATGGGCAATCCATTTAATTGCTGGCTAAATCATAATGTATTTTTCATAAGGGATTTTAGTTGGTTTTTTCTCCTTCAGGACCAGGCTGTTTCAGTGAAGTTCATATGAGAAACGTCTGTTGAAACCTTAGGTCAGAATACTAATTGCTACCATACTATTTTTTTACTGCATTCTACTTAAATTATGTAACCAATATTTTAGCTAATTATTTTTATTAGCTTAAGTGAAAAGTATTGTTTCAGCCGATGCTTCCAAATGCAGAGATAATACAAAGTGTTGCTTAAAAATACTGTTGATTTGAAATACTGCAGATAGACTGCAGATGGGACTGGCTTGAAGGAACTACATCTTGCTGGCTACACTATAAAAACAGTTACAGTACCTTTAGGGCCCTTTCTGAGATAGTTTGATATGCCAATTTAACCTTTAACAAATTCAACAGTTTGGAAGCTGGCTATCTAAACTGCCTTCTTCCTTGTGTGAAAAATATTTCTGTGTCAAAGTGCTGACTGCTACTGAAAATGAAAATATATGCACTCAAATCTGCATAACGTCTTACTCAAAAGGTTAATGCTCCCACCTTTAACTTTTCCAGTTAGCTTTTGCAACATTTCATACTCAGGTTTCACGGAAATTGGAAGCTTTCTTATGTGAACTCTGAGCAGAAGAGAATTTGATTGTAGGTAATAGCTCCATTAGTTGGACAGTACAGGACAAACCAATCACAAACACTTCCTTGGTGGTCTGCAGTCTCACTCTCCCCATCGCATTACAAAGATCTTTTAAAATCACACACACATTATTTTCTAATGTTCAGATGAAGCATTTTTCTCCATGGAAACAGAAGCACATTAAAAAAAATCAGTCCAGGAATATATCCTATGCTTGTTAAGGCAGAAATGACTACAGAATTAACCTTTGATCATGCTATTTGGGAGATGATTGTGAATTAGAACAAAAGTATATTATTTTTATAGTTCTTAAGGTCCTTCATTGCCAGGAAGTGCTATTTTGAGACGCTGCAGAAAAATCCATTACAGATATAGATTGAAATATAGGCTTTTAGTTTTAAATGGAAAACACCTGCTGATATCAATATTGGGCTCTAATTGCAGACTTTTGTTACGTAGTATGGGAAAGAATTTTAACACCCCTTAATGCTTTTTTCCTTCAGTCTATTTCATGACCAGATACACAGGAATATGTCTGGAATTCACACAAATAATTTATTCAAATATAGATGCTACTGTGTCTTGAATAATATCATAGACCAACCCCCAACTCTGATGGTTTTGTGTATACATATTTGTTTAGGTACTTACATAAATAATTTTTTTCTGGTCCAAGTTATGACTCCCATACAGAGTTGTTCAGTTGGCTCTGACCATTTGTGGCCCCCACTGTTGTTCATGCCTGGCATTCCTTTATAGCATCAATTGGAGCTAATGAGGCCATCACCCACCTGATCAGAATGATCAGTGTGATCTTGGAAGGGAGGGGGTGTTGGAGCAATTGGGGAGGCATCAAAAGAAAAGTTCTCATTGTGATTGTCTACAATAAAAAAACCAAATTTCTAGAAACCTTATGTGATTAAATGGACAGGTGAACTTGGAAGCAACCCAAGTGTTACATGATCTCATATGAGATATAAGTGCTCTGCAACCAATAGGAAACAGTAACCACATTTAACACACATATGAATAGGAAGTTATCACAAGTTGCAGGAGAGGAAATGTCTAAATAAAAAAGAAAGAGGAAGGGAACTGATGAAAAAGGCCTGAAAGGAAATGTCAGGAGGACCAAATCACGTTTTTAAACCTGAAGGTTTTAAAATGCAAGAGTGTAGAACTAAAGTTGCTTCCTCCTTGATTTGTCAAATCAGGTTGCCTCCTTAAATCAAGTTGCCCTCTTAAATCAAATTCAGTACCATTTTTTTAAAATGGGTCAACAGAACCTTCAGGAAATGACAGGCTAGCCCATTTTTATATCTGTTCTAGAAGGCTAATCAAAGAAGAAGGAAAAAAAAATAGGCACACAGAGGAGCATCCTTGCAATCAAAATGATCAGGAGACACCTTCTCTATAAGATAGGCTAGAATTTTGGGACACAATTAAGTAATTTCTACACCATTCATCTCACCTAAGTAAATCTGGAGGTGTTACACTTCGCTTGGAAAAAGGACAACTGAAGGAGGAAATAGGTTATCGCCTATAAAGCCCTTCATGACACAGGGCTGATTTATTTGCAGAACCTCCTATCCCCAATCATTTCTGTTTGGACTATGAAAGTAGGCATGCTTTGAGTTGCTTTTAAGAAGCAAGGTTGATTGGTAGAACCTAGGAGATACTCTGTCACAGCACCTCCCTAACACCTTGACTTTTTGTTCTTCTGTAAAGCTCTGAAAATATGGTTCTTCCTGAGGTATTGGGCCAGGACATCTAGAATGAACTGTTGTGATTGGTTGATTCGGCTATTTCTATTACTTTATTGTTCTCTTTTCTGTTCTGAAAGTTTGTTGTATTTCTTTTCTTAGTGCCTTTTTTATGTTCCTAAAACTTGTACATTGGCTGGAGTTGCTTTTTGTGGCTTGGGCAGCCAAATAAATCAGTCAGAAAAACAGTTAGTTAGATTTTTTTAAAAACTGATTATATATCAAAAAAATCATGTTTAATTTTAAGATAAAGAAAGTGGATATAGATATAGTTTTGTTCCTCTATCAGAAAACCAGTGGTTGTCCAGTGAGGTGGCTGGAAGAGATTAAAGTTGATGTATAAGCTTATAGATGTAAAACTATTCAGTTGCTGCTGAGAAGGAAGTTTAATTACTGTTGAACATTAAAATTGAGCATAGGAAGAAAATTAAAAGTTTCAGATCAAATCTTGGAAATGCTACAGGGTAAATACATCTGTTTACATTTAATGACATATTTAGAATAATACAGAAAATGCCTAGAGCCTTTAGTTTGCAATTTAATATGTGGAAGAAATATTTTAAATTCAGAATTCCTGAATTTCAGTATTGGATACAAAATCTTTCTTTTCCCAGCAATGAATTTGAAGCTTGTGTTTTCAGTAAAATCAGTTAATGTTACAGCAATACCAAACAAAAAAAAATTTTTTTTTTAAATTTCAAATGCTGTTCTGGGATACTGGCTCTTTATGGATAGCAGAAATTATCAACTTTGTGTTATTGGTGTAGTTAGTTGAAGCATAAAGTAGCTAACGGATGTTCTAGCAAATGTTAGGCAATGAATGCAGTCAGTCAATGAATGAATGAGTGTTATTCATATTTTGAAAAAGGAATAAGAGGGAACCTAGCAACCAAATAGCCAAAGGACCTCAGTGTTAACAAACTTATAGCCAACACAGGATCAATGGAAGGGCCATACTCGAAAGAACCTCAGGTATGTAGCTGTAGATAGAGATAAAACTCTTAAGATGTAACCCATTCTTTGAAAATCTGTCCAGAATGCTGAATAATGTTGTGTGATTATGGATGGATTGAAATTAATTAAATAGAAGGAAATTAGTGTCTTGGAAAAGAGTGTGTAGCTCTTGAGACTATGCACATACCTTCAACAAAATCCATTTGTGCCTTTTCATGTTGGAATGGGCAGCTTCATTTTTCAAAACTCCTGCAGGTTATATACTACATATTGTCAAATGATTTTAGTAAGAGCTTTGTTATCTCGGTGTATCTGAAGGCTGCCAGGTTGGAGAAGGCTGACTTTTGACTGAACGTAAGTTATATTATGTAAGCACATTTCTATTTTAAAAAATTCTAACTCTGATCTACATTTTATTATGAAAAAATGCTACAGTTCACCTTCTTGCATTGTTTTTCCTCTGAAAATTGTCCTTCAAGGTTGCTATTTGTTATTGAAATAGCAACCTTGGGGAAACAGTGAAACGGTCACTAAAATAACAGTGTAAACAAATCTCTTTCTGATTACTTATCAAATGATTTTCACTACTCTGTATTTTTCCTCTTCTGCTCCATTTGATTTTATTTTTTTAATTGTTCCTAGTTATTCCTATGTTTGTGTTTTTTCTCTCCAATCTTCTTCCTGATGATTGTTTACTCATTTATGAATCAAATTTATAAGGCCACCCATCTATGCAATAAAACTCTGGGCAGCCATATAAATTATGGATCATATGCCCCTGAAGGCATGTTCCGAAAGTATATTAGCAAACTGCTTCCTATAGATAGGAACCTCTTAATCTAATCCGCCTTCGAGAGAACAAAAAAGTTGACGCTTGCCTCTTTTGCCTTCAGAAGCAGTCTAAATACAGTTGCCTCTCTAAATTGAAGCACTTTTTTGGAGCAGGTTTTATAGTCTTCTGCTTTCCCTCTTCCAGAAAGGATGTGCCTCTCTCACCACTGATGAGATCTATGCCCTAATGCACCTAATCCTAATTCTATCCATATATTTGGTTCTCAGAACTGAGGTAGGGACAACAGATCTATTCCTTGGTGGGACTAGAAATTTTGAATCTTCTTGAGCACTGCCAACACCGCCACCCCCAGATTACTTTTGCTGTCCTGACATGGTTAGAAACATTTGAACCAGCAGGTCAAACAAATAAAACAAGAGATGTTAAGAGTAAAACATATTTACCCATAAACTCATTTCCATTTTACCATCTTCTATGAGCCGGGAGTTGTACAAAATTTCCCTTGAGGGATCATCTACTTCAGGCATGCTCCTATGGATTCAGCAAGCACCTCTATTTCTAAATAGCCTAACCATGTTGTTAGCTGATTTGTGGTTCACAATTCCTTGGGAATGATTGCAAATTGTACTTATATCTGTAATGTAGTTAGTGCTTGAGAACGTTTTCATAAAAACATTGCATTTTAGTGGTCTGTTTAGATCCTGGAATGTAAATGCAGATGCTATTATATATCTTCTAAGATAATACAGAATGATATATTTTTTTGACTAAGTACAGAATCAATGCAAATCAAAGGGAACCTAATGTTTACAAAGGGCATCACAAAGTACCTTCTTTTGTTATTATTTTCTAGCCATAAAAATCTCTTCATTTTGGTGCTTTTGCTCGTGATAATGTTGGGTGCCAATTTTTTTAATATAGCAGGTCTGTTGAAGATAGGTGATACCAGCAGAGTACAAAGCACAGTTGGTTGTTTGGTACTTACATAGTAGGTAAGATACAGAATGTATGGGTCCATTCAGTGTGTAAGCATACATTAGAACTCAAAATTATTCCTTTGACAATCAATTCCATTTGAGCTGTTGACTTCTCTCTTCTAACTACTCTTTTCTCCCTGATGTGGATATATTTGTCTTTAAAAAGAGTTTTGGAGTATCTTCCAGATTTCTTAGTGACTTTCCTACCTGATTGATTAGAAAAAAATTCCATATGACTATATAATCAAGCAACGATATATTTTAATTTGAGGCCTAAGCAGCTAAGATTGCCAAGTACATTACAAACATTTTTTTCTAATTCATTCATTCATCTCATACCCCAGTAGCTCGGAGCAGAGAGAGAGGGGCACTTGGGAATACTTGGGAAGAGATTTGTAATCTTAGTCCTCATTCATTGGACCACACAAGTGAAGCTGTTTCTTCATTCATGCTTGTCAGCAATTGACTTAATCAGGCAGGGTTGGTATATTTTTAGCTCACGGTTGGTGATAAGTGCCAAAGCATTCGCAAGAGTGCAATATTTAGTAACAGGAGCTCATTTTGAGTTTGTCCTGCTTTCCTTTCCCACAAAACTGGTGTCTGTCTGTGATATATTTCATCCATACGGGACAAAAACTGTAAAGATGCATGCAGCTTTCAATGGTCTCTTTCAGCCCTGCTAAAGAAAACTTACCACTGCAGTCTTTCATGCCCCGAATTATTCAGACAGGTTAAACTATTTTTACAATGAATTAATTAAGGGTACTGGCAATTGTCCTAAGAGTACTGTATGCGTGCAAATTTACACTGATTTTTGCTGTATAAACCACCTCCCCTCCCCAGCATAACATAAATAATCATATATTCTGCAGAGAATCCTTAATTATTGCAGTTTGAATGAATAAAGAACATTATGCAATAATTTAGGAAAAGAACTATGCACCAGTTTAATTCTGGTGGCAAAATTGTATACCTAAAAATAGAATAGAGGAGATGCTTCCTCTCATTATCATAGTTGGTTCAAGAAGAATTCTGGCAACATAAGATTCCTTAGAAATAAATTTATGGTTTGCCTCAGCAAAATGTTTAAAAATCAATGGGAAATGGATAACGTTGTTATTATATAATGTGGCTTCTATTTCCTGTATATGCCAAACAAACATTTTGCAGAGATGAACTGCAACTATTTACTTGTGGTGCAGGGATAGAGAGACTTTTGATAAGATAGTGTGGCACCAAGATAGATCATTTCATGCTTGTTAAAGAGGGTGGGTAAGCAAGTATACTGTTTTAGGGAAAGTAACCCTGTACAATTTCAGCAATAGTTAGTCATCCTTTCAGCTTCTTGTTTAGTAGAGAGAGAGATAATTTTGCTAGTAGCATGTTTGCTAATTTGTATTCACCAGACTAGAAACCACAGGCCCTGTTGGCACAAAACTCCCGTGGATTTCAGTTTATTCGAGCATTTTGTTATTTTAACAGAAATGGTGCAATTTTAACAGTTGGACGCTTTGGCTTTTCAACAGTCAAATGGGGAAAGTCGTATGTCTCAGCAGTTAATTCAGTTTTAGATTCAGGCTGGAATCATCCAGATGTGGTGAGACTGCAATTCCCAGAATCCTCCGTCATGAAGAAATAAAGCTAAAATAATTTACTTTCTCATACTGTTTCCTGTAAAGTGACAGAGACTTTGCTTAGGAAAATAGCTTCTGTGCCATCATTAAAGCAGGGAATAAAATCATTTTTAAAAAAAAAGTCTTTTGTGTGTGTGTGTGGTTTCTATCACAGAAACAGCCTTTGTTCCCATTAGTGTATCTTAATTAGTTATTTTGCTTCACACTGGGAGTGATAGTCTGGAAGTCACACTTACGTTAGGGTAGAGTCATGCAGCCTTTGATCTCCCATCTTTTCCCACCTTCCAAATATTTGGTGAGAGGTGATGGATCACCTAACCCAATGTTATGCTTTCCCACTAAGAAGCTATGTTTCTATGCAGCATGTGTACAAATAAGTGGCTCAGTTGTGCTCAAAGATAACTTTTATTGCTTTTTTAGTTTCCTCTGACCTCCATCTGCAAGTTTTATTTCTTTTTATTTGCATTTAGATGTAGTTTTTCCAATCTGAGCCTTTGAAGAAAGGTACAGAATAAAAAATTCTAACCAAAAAACAGTAATCAATCATTACTATAAAACAAGGTGGAAATAAATCATGACAAAATGTAGAAGCTCTCAAATAAACTCACAGTAATAGCTAGTAAAGCAGACTCAAGGCAGCAATTCAGGCAATAGCTATATCTCTATAGAGTAACATGTATTTTGGCCTTTGCAATATGCATGCATAGAGAAAACCTAAGTGTTAAAACGTGGCCCTGATAACTATATGAGCTGTGTAGTATGAAAATATATTTCATTTGATAGTTCGTGCATGTTGCTGTATTTTGTGCATCACTTACCTACAGAGAAGCGAAAAAATGAGCACAATAATTTTGTTTTCATGAAATTGGACTTAGGTAAGGCATTGTAGAGGTAAAGCAGCTTTGAGGTAAATGAAGATGACAGACTGAACCCTAATGCATGGAAGATAACAAAGCTGTGATAGAAAAATAGGTAATGGATGAAAGATGGCATCTGATTTTAAATAGGGTTCCAAACAACAACAATAACAACAACGACTTAACTTGGGAGTTGTCCTGGACAAGTGCTAATTGGAGAGTGTCAGATAGAAATATAGGAATGCACAGTGGCTCAGTGGCTAAGACACTGAGCTTGTCGATTAGAAAGGATGGCAGTTCGGCGGTTCGGTCCCTAGTACCATATAATGGAGTGAATTTCCTTTACTTGTCCTAGCTTCTGCCAACCTAGCAGTTTAAAAGCATGTAAAAAATGCAAGTAGAAAAATAGGGATCACTTTGGTGGGAAGGTATCAGCGTTCCGTGTGCCTTCGACATTTAGTCATGATGGCCATATGACCACAGAGATGTCTTTGGACAGCACTGGCTCTTCAGCTTTGAAACAGAGATGAGCACCATCCCCTAGCGTCAGGAACAACTAGTACATATGTGCAAGGGGAACCTTTACCTTTACCTATGTATGATATATGTATGCAGGTAGGAGTACATTTTGTGTGTGTGTGTGTGTGTATATGTGAGTGTGTGTATGTGTGTGTGTGTGTGTATGGATGTATGAATATTTAGGCCACTATCCTATCTGGGGAGGGCTGATCTTGACTTGGTTATTCATGTACTAATAACTTGTGATCTATGTAAGGCTGTCTTTAATGATTTTTGATAAAGTTGCAATTCAACTGGTGTATAGTGGAACTTTCTGGGAATTGCTGTAGTGGGTGCCATATAGTTAGTTAATGAGCTTATGTTAGTAATACCTGGATGGAGAACAATGGCTGAAATTGAACCGAGGCAAAACAATAGCTTTGGGATTTGGGTTCTTTGGTCCTTGGATAATTGCTATCTCTGGTCTTGGGTGCAATTGCATTACCCCAGACAGACCCAATGCATAATTGGTGTGTGTGTGTGTTTGTGTGTGTGTATGTGTGTGTGTGTTCTCGACGGATGACTCCTGCTCAGGGAGAAAGTGGCAGTCATAGCTAGAAGGGCCTTTATACAACCGTGGGTTGTGCATCAATTACACCTTTCCTTGACCAAGACTCCCTGCTCATAGTTATTCATCTCCCATTTTGACTATTGCAATGCACTCTACATGGGGCTGCCCTTGAAAAGTATCTGGAAGGTTCAATTGGTGCAAAATGCTGTAGCCGGTATGGTTTTATGCAGACCTAGATTTACACATACATCATGTGTCTTGTAGGAGTTGCGTTGGCTGCTAATTTATTTCTGGGTCTAATTCAAAGTATGGGTTGTCACTTTCAAAGCTCTGCATGGCTTTAGGACTAGGTTATTTAAAGGATAGTCTTTTCCCAGACATATCTACCCAACCCACCAAACTGGGAAGGCAGGGAATGTTATGGGTTCTCTCTCCTAAGATCCATCTAGGAAGACTAAGAAGAAGGAACTTCACTGCACTAGCATCTTCTTTGTGGAACATCATCCCTGCAGAGATAAGATTCCACCCCACCCCCCACTTTCGTAAGCCCTGAAGACCTGGTTCTACCACCAGGGCTTGGCAGAACCAAGGGAACCCCAGAGTGATAAGGAGCCCATCAAGTGGCTTGCCTGATTGTTGTCACCGGGAATGGGGGCTTATTGGTCTTTATATAGGAGCCCTTGTAAGCCACCCAGAGTCACCGAGAATGAGTTGAGTGGCCATTAAAAAATTCTAAATAAATAAATAAATAAATAAATAAATAAATAAATAAATAAATAAATAAATAATAAACTGACTGCTGTACAAGATTTCCAAATTTAGAGTTCTAGTTTTAACTATAGGATAAGAAATACTTTCAATATTTTGATGCTCTATCCATCACAGGCTTTTCCCTTGATAGAGTTCAGCAATTAAATGCCTATGAGAAGCTTCCAAATAAAATATTTTGGAAGTAGTAAATAAATGTCATGTCTTAAATGCATGATAGCCTTATTTCCATATATTTAAAGCTCCCTAAACTGGTTGGTAATATTAACTTGTACTAAGTTCCATAATGTGCCTCTGTGATATGTGAAAACATATTTCTTTTTATCTTTCTGATCTTTTCTAATTTACTTGTCATTCATATTCCTTGGATGGCCTCAAATTCTAGCATTAAGAGATGTTTATCTCCCCACTCATTTTTTCCCAGCTGTGTAGAATTTGAAATACTTTTAGCATGTTTCTCCTTAACTACCTTTTCCCCTAGTTATAAAATTTCCTTATCAGGGAGTTGCAAGATGCATTAATTTTGTATATGTGAAGCATTTCATAACTATTAACATTTTAATCTTGAATCAAAGCACCCTTTAACTTCTTTCTGGGGGGTGGGTAGATTATAGCCTCTCCCTAAATCTAGTTGATGTTTGTTCATGGTATTATCACCTATGGCAGTCTGTGAAAAGTATGTGGTTATAACGCACCCCTAGCATTCTATATTCAGAGATTACCATTGGTTCTCTTCATATTTCCAAGCCATTCCTATATCATCTTCTACCTCATGGGTAATTCATACCAACTTGGAAGCTCTTCAACTCCAGTAAGTTTTTCTTTAGGATTTAGTTTAAGAACATTTTAATGCCAAACATTAAGAGTTTGTATCTGCTTTAAGTGGAACCTACTGCATGTGTAATTTAAACCTCTGTATTTTATGGTTCCAGAGAAAATTTCTAGATGTACAATATACAGAGATACATAGCTCAGTGGAGGCTAGTTGCTTTCTCTGAAGAACATATCAAGTTCAGTCTTCAGCTAATATCTCAGACAAAACATATCTCATGATCACAATTTTTTGATTGAGCCTAAAGACCAAACCAATTATTACGGCCCTTGCCATAAGAGTTTGAGGACAGGAAAAAAAATTGCATATAAAATCTAGAAAACCCTTTGGTAATACAAACATCAGAATCGAATCTTTAAATTTGTGAACTATCCAGACTGATTTCTGCCTAACATATGATCTGCCAGTTTGAGTGCCAACCAATAAGCATGCTTTATAGACTACTGGGCATTTAAAGAAAATATATATATATATATATATATATATATATATATATATATATATATATATATATATATATATATATATATATGTGTGTGTGTGTGTGTGTGTGTGTGTGTGTGTGTGTGTGTGTGTGTGTGTGTGTGTGTGTATATATATATATATATATATATATATATATATATATATATATATATATATATATATATATATATATATATATATATATATATATATATATATATATATATTGTGGCACCAGAAGGCCCATCTCTATTTTCTTCTCCAACCAACCATGATAATTTCAGAAATTACTCCTAGTGCAGAGTTCCCCAACCTTTCTGGCTTTGTGGACCAGCAGGGGGAGAAGAGGGAATGGTTCCATGCAAGTGGTTGGCAAACTTTTACATGCACATCTCCCATTTTGCGCACATACCTTGCAGGCGTACCTGCTATTCACATAAATGGAACATGTGTGCAAGTGTTCAACTGCTGCATGCAATCGCCCACCATTTCCACGGACTGGTTGCAAACAGCTCACGGCCCACTAGTGGGCTATGGCTCAGTGGTTGGGGATCTCTGTCCAAGTGCCGTATTTCCTGGAGTAAAAATAGCAGAAGCCAGGAAATGCTGTGTTTTGATAGCATCACAGATTCTTTGGAGGAGTCTCCACAGTGGAGATCAGACTCATCAATTGCTGCCTGCATTCAGAGTGATATTGAAGAATGAACTATCCCTGGAGGACCTTCTAACAAGATCAGGCTATATTCTGTTTTATTCTTTTTGAGCAGTTGTCATTGTTTTCACTCTGACTTCTTTTTATGTCTTCTGTGGATTGTTTGAAATGATTTTTTAAAATATCTTGTAAACTGCTGATTATCAAATTGATTGAAGTCAGGTACAAATGCAATAAATAAAACAAATAGGGCCTTTTTTGTGCCTTTGAGATTTTTTTACCTCACCCTTATTATTTTTAGATTCTTTTAATTTAGAAAAATGGAAAAGAGACACGTGGTTTAAAGAAAAAAATCCCTGAAAAATTCTTTATAAAGGATGCCTGTCTATGATACATAAGCCTTGTAAAGTTAATGACCTTTAGAAGTATGTCCATATGGGTACAAAATGCAAGAGTAAATTGCGATACGGAGGGTATCCAAAGAGACTAAAAAGGAGTTGATAGGGAGCAACTCCCAATAGTTTGCCTTCTGTTAAATGCACGTTTTATTATAGGGCATGAAATAACAGATGCTGCTTTGTGATATTTTGCATAACATTTTCTCAAAATTCCAAATGAGTTTCCAAAAATCTGAGGACTCCTGCTTTGGATAGAGAGATCTTTGAATAATTGATGTGATGCTTCATGCTTAACATTTTTATCAGTCCTTCAGTGTAGACCAAATTAAGAAATTAGCTCAGCAGAGATTCCAGGAATGCTTTTTTTATTGTAAGGTACAATAGCAAAATCTTGGAAGTCCACCCAAGATCTTCTCTGACCTATCTTATATTAAACAAAATCAATGCAAGGTTATTTTCAATCTCTTCCCTCTGTCTTAGGACAGTCTCTTCCCCTTAATGTCTCTCTCATACTTTCTCCAGGTCTATTATAAACTCCTTTACATGTTTGCTTTGTGGCCCCTAATTTGAATAGGCGTGTTCATTAACATTATTAATAGCTGCCTGATAAGCTATCAAGAATACAAGATTTATAGGTACCTTAAGTGTAATGGGCTGTGAGAATGACCTTGAGAGACAGGAAGAAGAGACACAGCCTAGACAACTGTCTGATAAGAGAATGAGTCCAAAGCAGGAATGGTGATGGAGAAAGCATCTCAGAACTGACTGTCCAGCATCTCAGAATTGACCCTCCCTAGTTCTCTGGAACATAAAGGCAACACTGATGTCTGTCCTTCAAGACAATCCAAATCAGAAACCAAAACTCAAAATATTAATACTTCCTTTATTGTAAGGTTACAGTAACAGGATCTTGCAAAACTAAAAGCACTTCCATCTTTTCCTCCTTTTCATTCCAGAGAACCAGGAAGAACTAGGAAGGTCAGTTCTGAAATACTTTCTTTACCTCCATTCCTGCTTTGAACTTTTTTTCTTATCAGACAGTTGTCTAGGCTGTAGCTCTTTCTCCTGTCTCTCAAGGTCATTCTCGCAGTCTAATAGAGAAAATACTAGTCTAAAAAATGGCCGTAGTGAAGGAATTAGGTTGCTTTAAGTTTTTGGTGTGAGAAATGCCTTCCAATGAAAGAGCTTCAGTTTTACTCAGCAATAAGCTGAAATAGGTAAATGACACAAACAATAGAATAAGTACAAGACAACATTATTATATGGGTGGTATCAGACGTGGGTTGCTGCCGATTCGGCCCGGATTGGCCAATCTGGTAATAGCACCAGCAAGAGGCTCCATCCACCCACCCGGATGCTTCTGCGCATGTGCAGAAGCGTTGCGTGCCCAAAACAGTAGTAAAATAATTAATAATCTACCTCTGGGTGGTATATTTTACGTATCCAACTATATAGACAGGACTAGGCCACCTGCCTAGTCCTTTTTTAATTTTGTAATTCGTGTAGTATTTTCTATGTGATCTTTGAAATTGGGATCATCTGACTCTTTTCATATATTCTACTATGTTAGCTTACAATGCAGTGGGGATACAAGTTTGGTAGCTTTCCATTAAACCTCTCTGAAACACAACCAAACTTTCTTTATCAGAAAAGAAGCATGTAATTATAACCTTGAATAACGAAATTGAGTTTTGAAAAGCTCTAAGTTTCCGTCCCCAGCTGGACTTTTAGAAAGACTGCCAAAATAGCATAGACTTTTCAAGTTGACAGTAAGTCTCACAAGCAGACCTAGTTCCCCGATGTTTCTTGCTGAGTTTTAAAGCCTAAGAAGCTCAAACAGTGTGTGTAACTTGGCATCCTCCTGCTACTTATGCTGTGCAACTCAAATTATACATAGCTTGAACTCCTTCTGCCAGTTTTATGCACACCTAGGGGACTAATAAACTTGCTGCTCATTAAATTCACCGGTAGCCCCCCTGGAACTGCACAGAAAGTAAACTAATGCCAAAACATTACAGTTATTCTATTCCAGCAATCAGTGAAAGCTTTGATGTAAATAATAGTAATCTGTTTTCCCCTATGTGATCTACAGCGGCCATTCTGGATCATTTTCTGCAGAATTATAAAATACTTGTTTCAGGGATAAAGTTGGAATATTAATTTATACATTGATTATAAAGATATGCTTATTATTAGGAAAGTTGATATACACTTTGTTTTGGTTCATATATTTGATTTCTTATTCATGTTCCTGAAGTTTTTTTTAGAGATTGAATAAGGTGAAGTTAATTTTCTAGTAATGCATTTTCCATTAAAAAAAAAAAAGCTCTAGAAATTTAAACTCATAAACTGGTTTAAATCTTACAATTGTTTTAGATAGATCTAGATGGCCCAGTAGGTGCTCTTCCTTCTGCCATGACATAAAGATTTCTGCTTGATTGTGCTACTTTTTTTGTCTGCAAAGGGTCAATCTTCCGAAGGCAGAAATAGGCTGGAAAGATTCCTGTATGATTATCTGCCGAAAGTGAACCTGATTAAATATATGGGTACCAGAATATGGGTGTTTTGCTTTCTATGTTCAATGTTCCTAGGCCAGCACAAGTAGTTCATCCAAAATATAAGGTGACAGTAATTGTAATATTAAACATTTCTGTTGACGAGGAAATGCATATGCCTGATGCTCTTATAGTAGTCAGAATTAGATAATGCTTTCTCATTGTTATTCAGGTTTCTCTGGTCTTCTGTTAGCAATTATTTTTTGGGGAGAGTTTGATGTAAGAGATACCATGATTCATTAATCATTTAATCTCCATGTGTTGAATTACTATGGACTTTAGTGAAAAGAGAGATGTTTCTTCAATTTGTAAAGATGGAGTACTTCCCAGCAGTGAATAATAGTATTTATTCCTTCTGTCTGAGCTTGGTGGTTATTTTCCTGATATATTAATTTTAGCATTATCAAATACTGTTTGCATTTATTCTTGTTTTAAACTTACTTCACTTCTCCACATTTAAGAAAAATTATATGTTTGAAAATAGAGAGGAAGGGATATTGAGACCACCCTTTTGAATATAGAAGTCTGTAAGTGAGCTCCACCTGTGGTTTCCTTTTGTGAGCTGCTAGAAGGTTGATCCTTTTGAACAGAACAATCAGTAGACAAGGAGGAATTGATAACATCAAATTTTAAAGTACAAATTTTTAATTAACAAGTCTGAGCAAATGGGATCTAATTAATAATTGAAGAAAGAACATGATTTCCAATTTAGTTTTAGCAGAAACATAAAGATACTTACATTCTATTTTTTTTAAATCAACACTACAGTAAATACAATGTAGCTGATTTCTTTTTGTCCTTTTAGTTTAATGGTTTCCTCTTACTTTTTGGTTTTTAGGATCCGGCATTTTCTTCAGTGATTCATGACAAACTACAGGTTCCCAACACTACCCGGAAAGCATGGAATGAGAGAGACAACCGGTGTGATGTGTGTGCCACTCACCTGAACCAGTTGAAGCAGGAGGCTATTCAGATGGTCTTAACACTTGAACAAGCAGCCAACGCAGAACACTGTGATGCTTCTCCTGGCTCTCCTCCTCCCCTTCCCAATATTCCCACCTTAGTGGGCTCTCGACATATGGGCAGCCTGCAACCCAGAGACTGGACATACCTGTCTGCTCCTTATGCTACTTCCAATTATGCTGGCTTTCTGCCTAACAAACTCAGTGGGAAAGTGAACAACATAGGAATCGTTAATGGGATAGAGAAGAAAAATGGTTCCTTGGGACACCAGACAAAGGTCAGTGTACAGATGGCTACCAGTCCCAGCAATGGTAACATCCTGAATTCTGTGGCTATCCAGGCTCATCAGTACCTAGACGGCACGTGGTCCTTGTCAAGAACAAATGGTATTACTCTGTATCCCTATCAAGTAAGTGGCGTTAGAAAGGATTTTCCCTCATTGATTCATACCTACAGAGTACTTTGTGGCTTTAAGAAATATGTGTGTACTAACTAATTCTATAATAGTGTCAGGTTATTTAATATAGAGTGGTGGATCTCATTTGCAATGACAGGAATTCATGACACTAAAGTAAACCAAACATGCTGCCTTATTTTTGCAGTCTTCACAACCATTCTGTGGATTGCTAAATTAGCATTGCAAGTAATAGATCTTTAGAATGAAGCAGTAACTGGATCTCAGATAGGTTCGGTGTTACTAAACATGTTTGATAAATGCAACTAGTGCTGCAGAGTTCTAAACATAAAAGTAGTGGCTTCTTTGCATGTTGAGTGGGCATTTTTTTCCTGGAAAATCTCCTAATGGGGAGAAATACAAATGCTGGATCTTTTTTCTTCGCTGCCTAGAAGAGTTTTAGCAGTAGTCCTTTGGAATTTTCTTCCTTCTATATTTCCAGCTGGAAAAGACGAGAAATGGAACTGGATTAAGCGGTTGAGGTCACCATCCCCACAGTGGGAAGGGATGTTCTAAAGCAGTGGTTCTCAACCTTCCCAATGCCGCGACCTTTTAATACAGTTCCTCATGTTGTGGTGACCCACAACCATAACATTTTCATTTCTACTTCATAACTTCTCATCCAAGAAGTTTCTTCAGCTCTGACAAGAGAGGGGGGAATGGAAGGATTTCAGTCTCCAAGGAATATATATCCTTCCATTCCTCACTGTCCTGTCAGAGCTGAAGAAGCTTCTTGAATTAGAAGCCAAATGTCTTCAAAGGAAAAATAAAGTCCAGTTGCCTCCAGAAAAAGCACCTTTTTGACATAACCTGGTCAACCCAGGGAACCCATGTCCCCATGGACTCTGGAATCTCCAACGTCTAAAGTGACCCCCCTGACAGCTGTATAACTGTGGAGGGTTGTTTATCACAGCGACCCTGGCTGTTTTCTTCCTCCTCTTCCCTCGTTCCCCCAGGCCATCACACTGGCCTCCCTCCTCTCTCGGCACAGTCAACCCATCAGTTCCTGCTTCAAGGAGGCTGACTCTTCCCCTCTGGCTGGCGGCAGGTCACCAGCGTTTGTTGTCAAAACTGCAAGTGGTCCACTCTGGAGGAAGTGGCTGCCTGCTCCCACCTCCACCCCTGGCCATCTTTACCAAATGTCCTCGCTCAAAACTCGGCTTCCCGCCTGGGCTCAAAACTCTGACATACATTTCCTAATAAGGTTTCGCAGGTATTGGCCAGCCCGCGTTTTCGAAAGGGCAAATCGGGGGGAGAATTAACAAGGGACCCTGGTTGGTTTTTGTGTGTGTGTGTGAAAGCGCCACTGAGAAATCTTCACAAGCAAAGAGAGCTTGAAATCCGGTGGGAGTTTCTAACTCACTTATTACACTTAGCAGTCGCCACAGAGAGTGACTCCTTCCTCCCTTCCTCCCTCTCTCTCGCTCCCTGCGCCTTTCTCCCAGCTAAAGGTGTTGGGCTTTCTATTCTCGATTTAGCTCCTGTGGCTAATTTGTCCTCAATGCCTCGGGGAAGAGACAGTGAGAGTTGGAAAAAGATTAAACCCGCAGGATCAGCACCAGGTTCCTAAAAGCCATGCAGCTCCTTCCATGTTGCCAACCTTGTTTGTGTGTTCAGTATGAACCTCTTCCTCACGAGGTCTCCTTAATCCTCTAGGCCCTAGAAAGATCATGTGTTTTCCGATGGTCTTAGGCGACCCTGTGAAAAGGTTGTTCGACCCCCAAAGGGGTCATGGCCCGCAGGTTGAGAACCGCTGTTCTAAAGGATATAGTTTCTACACAATCTTGCAGAATCAGCCTTCAAAACCATGTTGAAGAGTCAATGAGGAGAAGTCTAGTGTGGCGGTAGCCTGCTAAGACATGTTAGCAAAGCCAGAGAATGTGTTGTTACTATTCTTATGTGATTGTAAGCAGGTGTGACATCATCTTTAAAGAGGTAATGGTATTTTGCTCTCCCTTTTTGTTTGCTTTACTGATTCTCCATTTCAGTTTAATGAAGGCTAAATTACAATCAGACTAAATCATTTGTTGAATAATGGCCATGTTTGTTAACTGCAGGACTGGTAATTATGTTACCATCTGAGATTTTTCTTCCATTAAAGGTACAAAGAGATGCTTTATCCCAAAACCAAATAGCACAGAGGGGCATGGAGATGATCAGAGACTGTACAGAGTCAGGCTGTTTCCACTAGCAGATATTTTTCAGAAGTGCTGATCTAATAAGTCAGGGGAAAAAATAACTGGATAAAGAGTATTATAAATCTAGTGGGATTCATTGCCCTGTTCATCATCTTTTTATCAGTCTTATGTCTTGGAACAAGAGCTATGGGATAACTAGACTTAATGGCTCCTGAGGTTGGAATCTCACCACTGCAGTTAGCTTTCCTGGCAGAATTGATAGCCTGCCTGGCAGAATCGGTTGACTATTACGAAGGTGGATCTTATTTTATTCTGTAGACTCTGTGCATCTCAAATAAGAAAAAGTACTGTCTTGGACACGCATCTCAGCAAATCTTAACAAAGAAAATCTGCCAAAAAGAGGAACTCATAATATTTAACATATTAAAACAGTTTGGTCCAAGCTTTTAAAATCATGGGGATTAAATAGATAAGAGGAGAAGAAATAGTGAGGATTTCTTCACACTTTGCAGGCTGGCCATACTTTTATTGAATAAGATGGATCCCATCAGGTTTTGGGATATCATAAAAGAACAGGAAATTGTTGTGTTGCTTTATATGTAAAGCCAGGTACCAGAAGAATTTAATTTTCTGCCTCATGTGCCCTAGATACTGTGCATCATGACTTATGTGTGAGGTGGCCACTTGCTATTTATTCTTATTGTACGTGGTAAATTGTGCAGATGATCCTCGACTTAAAACAGTTCATTTAGTGACTATTCAAAGTTACAACATCACTAAAAAAAAGTGACTTACGGTTGTTTTTCTTACAGCATCTACATGTTCACATGACCAAGCTGTATGCTTGACAACTGGTTCATATTTATGATGGTTGTAGTGTCCTAGATTCATGTAATCCCCTTTTGTGGCCTTCTGACAAGCAAAGTCAATGGAGAAGCCAGATTCCCAGCCATGTTACTAACTTAACAACTGCAATGATTCACTTAAGAAAGATCATGAAATAGAGCAAAAATTACTTAACAAGTATCTCACTTACAACAGAAATTTAGGGCTCCATTGTGATTGTAAGTCAAATACATTCTACCTGTATAGAACCAGTCCTGTATTAACAGTTTGTACAACTTTATAGAAGAATGGTCATATGACAATTATAGAGTCCACATTTAGTGATTGCAGTCATGCAGTGTGGCGGTAGAAAGGTTGGGGAGCCAAACTTGGATCCTTCGTTGAAGAAAAACTCTCAAAATCATGCTCACACCTGGTGGGTGCCATTTACATTTTCCTCCCCATGTACGGGGAGAATCTTTACAGCCACATACCTTTCTGATCAGATGCATATTATCACAATAAACCACAGTTGGATAGACATGGATTACAGGAACTCTGAAATCTCTTTACTAAGGGGTGGCTCAGAAATTAGTGAACTAATCTTGAAGGGTATCCCAGAATAGACAATTTTCCACTAGGTTGTCCTTCCAAAAAATTGAAGTAGTGGTTCACGCCAGAAAGCTGTGGTCTTGCTATACTGCAGGAAATTTTGAAAGGAAGTAAAGTCAAGATGAATATTCTATTTTGTCTTTGATATTTGCTTATGGCCATCAGTTTTATACTTGTCCATTGCAGGGATTAGCTGCCCAACTTGTTATAGCAGACAATCAAGTACTCTCCAACCAAAGGTGGGGACCAGTCTAGGGAATTTGGTCCTTGGAACTTTTCAACAGCTTTGGAATACAGTGTATACCCGTGATGATGAACCTACGGCATGTGTGCCTCTCTGCTGGCACGCACACCATCACCCCAGGTCAGATCTCCATGACGTTTCTTTTGTGAGCTTCTGTTTCCCTGCAAACAATGAAACAGAAGCTCACGAAAGAAAATATCTTACCTCTTGCTGTGCTGCCAGTACTGGGATGCTCTACCTCCCGCTGGCCAGCTGGTCTTTAGGTCTCTGCTGCACATATTCACACACCTTTTCATTTGGACCAGAGGTGGGTTGCTGCCCGGATCAGCCAAACCGGTAGTAGCATTGGCGGGAGGCTCCGCCCACCCACCTGGAAGCTTCTGCTCATGCACAGAAGCGTCACGCATGGACACACAGGAGTGCGCCCAAACCGGCAGTAAAAAAATTGGCAACCCATCTCTGGTTTGGGAATGCATGCATGCACAGTTTGGGCACTCAGTGTTTAAAAGGTTCACCATCACTGGTCTGTACTAAGAGGGGTAAAGTGGCAAATAGAGCAATAAGGAGAGGGACTAGACCCATGTTCACTAGCCCATCATCTTTCGTGAACCAGAAGGATTTTTGCTTGTCCCTCTTACTCACATATTTGTATGCTTGTGTCAAGTTTTTATAGTCACCCACTAGCTTTGCATAGCATTGAAAGCATTAAAAATGCATCCATTATGAATACAGTAGTTTTTGACTTACAACTATTTATTTAGCAATTGTTCAATGTTACAGCAGCACTGAAAAAGAGTGACATGTGCAGGCCTCACACTTACAAACTTTGCAGCATCCCCATGATCACACGATCAAAATTTGAGTGTTGCAAGGTCATGTGTTCTCTGTTTATGAGCTTTCCAGGGAGCTTCCAACAAGCAAAATCAATGGGGGAAGCCAGATTTTCATAACAACCAGTTTGCTTAACAACTGCAGTGATTCCCTTAAGAACTGTGACAAAAAGATCATAAAATTGGACGTGGCTCACTTGAGAGTCATCTTGTTTAGCAACGGAAATTCTGGTCTCAGTTGTGGTCATAAGTCAAAGATACCTGTAGCACATAAATTCACATAGCACAACAAACACATACAGATGGTTCATATAATATTTTGGCCCAGTGCTTCAAAGAAGAGACAGGTCTTCAGATTTTTTTAAAAAGCCAGCAAAATTAGGGATCATCTATGTTCTGAAGTGGATGTTTTTTCCCCAAAGGGCAGCCACAGAGGGACAGAGAAGGCATCCTTCCTGGATGACATAAGATGGCACTGTTTAATATTCAAGAATTGTAGCATCCAAAAGTTTTAATATCTTATTGCATAGGCACAGATGTTCAGAGATTGGTAATCTTGCAAGTAACCAGGTCCTATGCTATGAGAATTTTATTTTTGGTCCTGCCTTCTTTCTAAGACTCAGAAAAATCAGTAGATGCTGGTTTGGGGCCTGCCTCTACCTTGCCATCCACAAATCATCTAATCATCATGTCTCAAAAGCACTATCCTCAGGACTCTCACACATTCCCTGACATCCAGTTTTTGGTGTATTGTGATGTGGATGTAGAACAACAGATTTTTATCTAGTCATAATTGGACAAGGCAGTCATGCTTGTGAAGCAAGATTGAGAGATCTGTCTCTATACCTTCTTGAAAACTGAAAAACATGCTTTCTAGGAGAAGCACCTGTGTACCCAGTGGTGATTTTTTCAGCTTTGGTAATACCGAATGGAATCATTATATGCAGGGGAAGCCAAGACTTACTGGATCTGTCCAAGAAGCTGTTCCCCAAGAAAATGGTGAACAATCCAGTAATATTTATTTTTTGATTAGTTATTTCCAAGATAGTGACAGTTTACTCAATATTTATTTATTTCTTTGTTTATTTAGTTATTTATTTATAACATTTATATAGCTAGCCCAATTTATATCAAACTTTAGGCGATTCTCAACCCACCCATTTTATTACACCTGTACTATTGTTCTGTGTCTTACTCTCATCCTGTGTGAGTCTAATAGTACAGCTGTATTATCGTTCTGCATCTTACTTTCAGAAAGTAGGTTGTATCCTGTCTTCTCATGGAATAGAGGAGTTAATCATTTTCTGTAGGGTCCTATCTAGAAGGACACTTCACGTAAGTCCAGCTTTCCTTTTGTACAATGAGAGGATTTTTGTCACTTCTCCACGTTCAATTTCATGCTTGCTATTTGAGACAATTGCTGTGGATATGAATGATATTCTTTTTGTAGAAAGAAATTTAGGATGCTAATAAATGTTTTCTTAAGGACCATAGTTCTGGCAGTTAGTCTTTAAATGACAAGTAACCAAGCAATCAGAAAAGAGGTGTAATTGTGTGTGCGTGTCCCAGCTTGTAGTCAAAACATCTGATTTCAACATTAGCCTTTTTTCAACAACAGAAACAATGCAAGAGATTGAGAATGAACAACATCTAGCCAATCTCTGTTGGATTCTGTGCTAATTATAAGTTTGTCTTACAGTCATTCTGGTATGATTTGATCTGACATGACGTTTTTATGCATGGCTTAATGACTTGGGAATCACTTGATTATCCTTCATGATAGCAAGAAAAAAATGAAATTGAAAGTAAAGAATATTCTAGCAACTAAAAGCAGCTAAGAAGGCTTATCCTGTGAGTATAACAACCCCATGACACAGCTGTGATGTGAAGAGTCATTTAAAAGAGTGAGATAATCCTTTAATGCAGTGCATGACATGAGAACACAATTAGTAAGGATTTGGATACTTGATTTTTTCCCCAGTCTAGTTAGTTTGTTCAGATATGGGGCATCTCTTTTATGACAAGCAATCTAAGATAATCTGGGCCTGGGAAAGCTAGGGTAGGGATAAGAAATTCTCAATAAAGTTTAATAAAGATGATACCTTTCTGTAGTAAAATATGCTATCAAATCATTCTGTGATGAAGAATGCATTTTTAAAGAATTTTCTTCTTTCAAGAAAATGTGTAAAATACATTTAAGATAGAAATTTAGTTTATAAGTATATTTTAAACCAATTCTGCTTTTATGGGAAAGTATACTGTATTTTGGAAAGTGACTAAAGTTGTTCCTTCTCTGAGTAAGGAATTAAATCTGGGATGGATGAATAAGGAACCAGAGGCTCTGAGGATAATTAAGGAATTTTCCTTGTTTCATTTTAAGAGAAGATGATACTATTTAGGGATACACAATAAATATATGTAACAAAAGATGGGGAAAAAACAAATGCTTCTGAATGATATAAACAATGCACAAATAAATATTCTAACATCCTCTTTTCACATTAACAAAAGTGCAGACCAATTCAGTGTTTGAGGAAATCTTAATGCTTATTTTACCCCTTCACTGTAACAATGATCTTTATTTTACATATATGAAAAGTAAGTCTGAAGGAGATTCCTTAGCCTTAGTCAGCTGAGATGACTACCAGAGCTGGCTCTCTGTATGAATGAAGAATGCCAGTTGATCATATGCTTCTGAATGATATGCTGAATGATTAGAAAAGAATGGTTATCCATGGACCAAAGTCATGGAGGAAGACTCCTAGATAGTGGAATAATTTTAATTATAATACTGTCTGGAAAGCTGAATGAGGTACTGCAGAATTTTTCACAATCAGTGCACATAGTTTGTTATTCCCAGGTGAATTCAAGAATAAAGGTAATGACCTGTCACCTTCCAAAGTGCTCAACTGTCTATCATGCTTAAGATTACTAGGGGTTCTTGGCTGAACATCAGTAAGCTTGTTTCATAAAGAAGTACAATTTTAATAATGCATGTCCTTAGTGTATTTTAATAAATATTTTTAAAGGAACTACATTTTACAAAGATTCTTCTAGCTAATCCAGTATGACCTTATTTACAATGTAAACAAATATTTTAGCTCATATATTTTTTAAACAATTCTTTATTTTGTGAAATAATTTTTTTATTTTTTTACTTAAAAAATAATATTGGGAAGAATAGTACTGAAGGGGATATTAGAAAACCGTATACAGTAAAATTTTATCTCAGTTGATAAATGTAATAAAATTAGATTGATGGGATTAATTTCCATTGTGTTAGATGAAATAGGATAACGATATGAAAGTTTGATGCATTTTAAACTACTGTTTCCTGATTTGGTTCTTTCCATCATCATAGGAGATTATGGAAGTTGGAGTCCATCATGTGGAGAAAACAATCCGGCAAGAAGAAAGATTATTTTATTTTGTTAGTTAAGCTTCTTACTTTCCTTCTTTTTTATTCAGAGAGGCCATCATTAAAATAATCATGAATTTGGGGTTTCAAAGACAGCATCCATATATAATGAGAATAATCCACTGAAATCTCCCAGTTGCAGATGCCCATGGATCCTCAGCCATTGATACAGTATTTTGGGGTCTTTTGGAGCAGACTGGCAGGAAAGTTATGGAGAAAGAAGATAGTGCCCTTTGTGTGAGCTGACTTCTTCCTGGGAGATAGTGGATTGCAGCATATTATGAGCAGTGGAAACATATTTTATAGCTAACAGGCAGAAGAAAATGGATTACAGGCTATTCAGAATAATGTGAAACAGTTCCTGCTGCAGGACTTTAAAGAACTATACAGAATAATTTTTGCATGGAAATTTGCTTGATTTGCACAAACTAGAATGCTGCTTTATGGGGATATAAAATAATTTGAGAATCAGTTCTCCTTGTTTTGATGGTAAAACTTTTGCTTCCAATTATTATACAATAATTGGTTAAATATGTGAATAAGAAATTTAGTGGCTTTGGTCATGTTTTGTTTGACCCAAGATAAAGAACAGCTGCTACACAGAGTTGCTTTCCTTTTGTCAGAATGACCATCCAGGTGTCCTCAGTATGTAAAAAGAATGAGAGACTATACACTCCATTCCACACTACTAGCTAGGAAACTTGATGAGATAGAAAAGAATTGCACTAATTGTAGTAAAGAAGAAATTGTCGGTAAGGAAAGATTAGACTTTTCTAGCTTTATGTAATATGTAATATACAACAATAATAGTCAATGGTATTTGTGACACATTTTTAAATGTTCAGTTCACTGAGTTTCATCTTTTTAATAATAATAACAATAACACAACAATAACAACAACAATAATAAATAAGATAAACAGCAAGAAAAAAAATCACAAAATACCGGGACTTGCAAATTGAGGTTGAGCGCCAGTGGAAAAAGAAATCATGTGTTGTCCCAATTGTAATTGGAGCTCTTGGAACAATACCTAAAGGGCTACCTCGCTATCTGGAAATTCTAAATTTACCTGACTTGAACATTCTGACTACAAAAAACCACCCTACTTGGAACAGCTTATGTCCTCCGATGTTACCTTAATAGTCCTAGGCCATTGGTTAGGACTCAAGCTGCTAGGCTACCAACCAGCCCCAAAGGCTGTGAATCTCACCAAAGATTAACCGCATAATAATTTGCCTGACTATTCCAAATTGTACCCATTCAGTTTGCAACTTGCCATTTGATTTAGTGTTGTCCAACTGTAATCTTTTTACTCTTTTTTTCCTTCTCTATTTTTTTTTGAGCTATAAATGCAAAACAGGCAAGACTAATTCCTCTTCCCTTTATAAAATTCACGTGAATCACTTTGTGAAATAGTAAGTACGGTACTTGTGCGGGGGGATATAGTGCAGTGCAACAAACCATAATATATAAGGCAAGTTTAAAATTATTTTCATGTTTTGGGAAGGAAGATTTTCATTTCTGTTTTGATTTAAGAAGTAATTTATAGTAACAAAGATATATGTTTCTCTGCTGGCCTAGCTGTGCTCAACAGGGCAATTCAAAGCAGCCAGTTTTAAATTTAACTTGCCATATCAAGACATTTTCCTTTGAATGTCCCTGATGAGTTTTTAAAAGTAGCATAGTTTGTACACTTAAACCAAGAATGATTGTTATGGGATTAGATACTAAATCCAGGGATTAAGTTGTTGGTCTCAGATGAAGAAGGCTTTTGAGATTTGGAATGAAAAAAAAGAAAAAGGAAAGGGGCCTTTTTTAAACCTATTGCCTTATTTGGTAACTTTGTCAGTAAGTGTCAATAACAGATAGGTAGATAAAAATGCCAAATCCAGTCTAAGCATCTGACTGACAAACATACTACTAATAATTGCGCTCTGAGAGAATTGTGCAAAACGCCCCATGGCATGGATCCATACCTATACTACAGAGATACATTACAACATCCTAAGTTCTTGGGAAGGCCTAGGTTCTTGGCATGAAGGCCAACACCTTCTAAAGAACTGGCAGATGTGATTTCACATTTGTAAATAAAATAATAATAATCACCACCAGTCAATTGCAAAAGGAAGCTTTACTTGGAAGAGCATCTATCCTGTGACAATACTTTAGCACAACAACATCTGCCTTTCTCAGGTCTTTGGAAAGGACTCGATAAGTGGATAAAAATGCCAAATCCAGTCTAAAATGTGGCTGACTATGACTAACCACCTCTTCCTCCACCACCACCACCACCACCACCACCACCACCACCACCACCACCACCACCTCCTTAAATATTTTCAAGCAGTGTGAGACTCTAATAAATCCTCAATAAATCCTAAATCCTAAGCCTTAACTGGATCTCCGATTTTTAGAGCATATTTGGAACCTGCTTTAAACATTGGAGGGCAGTTTATCTGAATCAGTTTGTGCTGGAGTGACAGAGACTTTCTACACTCCAATGATCTAATTTTAGGGAACTATAACCCCAGTATTACCGTGTTTCCCCAAAATTACGACATGTCCTGATAATAAGACCATGCCATAATTTCCTGTGGGCAAAAATATCCCGAAGGTGCAAAACCGCAGGAGCCGGGGGGAGGGGGGGCAAAGGTGCTCACATTGCTTGCCGCCTTTGGGAAACCGCTAGGTTGGTGGGTGGCGCTGTGCCCAGCTGGAGCGGGGAGTTGCTGGGCAGCTGCTCTCATAAACAGCCGCCCGGCAATGCCCCTTTCCAGCTGGGCAGAGCGCCACTCACCGACCCAGTAATATCCCAAAGGCACTAAGCCACGTGGTACTCTGCCTGGCTGGAAAGAGGTTGCGTGAGCATTGTTTTGCCTCCAGCTCGCGTGCCTCCCAGCCTCACCTTGCCCAGCTCTCCCTGCACGGCTGGGCCAGGGTGCCGCCACCGCCATGGCCCCACCGCCACTGCCCTGCTGCTGCTGCCATGCTCCGAGCATAGCCGGCTTCCAAACTCTGGAGATCTGCTGCCGAGTCTTCTGGCAGTGGCCGCTCTGGGACTACGCTCTATGGTTGTGGCTGGCTGTTGGAAGACTCTGGTGGGACAGAGAGTCTTCCCGCAGCCAGTCCACAACCACAGAGCGTAGTCCCAGAGCGGCCACTGCCAGAAGACTTGGCAGTGGATCTCCGGAGTTTGGAAGCTGGTTATGCTCGGAGTATGGCAGCGGTGGTAGCGGAGCCATGGAGGCGGAGGCGCCCTGGCCCAGCCCTGCAGGGAGAGCTGGGCATAATGAGGCTGAGAGGCACGCAAGCTGGAGGCAGAAAAAGTGCTCGTGCAACCTCTCTTTCCAGCCGGGCAGAGCACCATGTGGCTTAGCACCTTTGGGATATTACTGGGTCAGTGAATGGCGCTCTGCCCGGCTAGAAAGGGGAGTTGCCGGGCGGCTGCTCATGAGCGTGGTTATCTCATGGTGGCTTTGTTGTGCTGCTGTGACAGCGCAACACAGCCGTTTGCCCCTGAGGCTGTGCCCGGCTCTTCAGGTGCCCGCTCTCAAGAGAGCAGCCACCCGGTAACCACAAACCAAACCAACCATCCCCAATAATAAGGCCTAAGCAATTTTTTTGGGGGGGGTCAAAAGGAATAAGACCCTGTCTTATTTTTGGGAAACACGGTACTTGAGGACATTAGCTTTTGGGGAGGAGGGTGATATAAACAGTAGCATTCAATATCAAATAATAATAGTTTGGAAACCAGAAGAACAAGACTTTGAAGAGGGTATAAGAAGGCATAGGAAAATAGTGCTCAGTGATTAATTATATGACTCGGTTGGAATGTTTTCACAGTCAGTAGATTTCTAGTTCAATTTCATCAAATAAGCTTCACCCTTAATATATATCTATTTATCCATTCATACAATAAATGGCAGTATGTACAGCTACAAAGTCACTCTCTCAGTAATAAGAATATGTATCCTTCTCTGAGTAGAGGAAGATACATTCTCCATTACAAAATAAATGAATGAAACTCAATAATTGGCCGTAATCAAATTCCACAGCTATAAACAGAAGTATTCTTTCTGTTTATAAACAGTTTTTATGCCTTGACGAAAAGAGGAAAGACAGTTTTTATTAAATCCCTTTCTCTCCCCAGAGCTCTGGGTCACTTTCTACACTCTCCTAAGATTGCAGGGAGAAGAAGAAATCATGAAAGATTGTGTTTCTCCTTTTCGGTAGCAGAAACAAACCCAAATATATTCTTTTCTGCTATCTCTATATCCTTATCTATGTTTATATGTGTAAGTGATAGAAATAGAAATATTTTCAAATTAATTTGCCATTTGTAACACATATTTTGGTATTTTTTGAGGGTTTCTCAGATAGTCAAATTTTATTATTTATGTTTGAGATTTTTTCATTTCTCTGTTGGATATCATCATGTTTCCTTTTTAGTTGTTTTCCCCAGTTACTTAATGTATAAGGTAAAGGGTAAAGATTCCCCTTGAACATATGGGCTAGTCATTCCCGACTCTAGAGGGCCGTGCTCATCTCCGTTTCAAAGCCGAAGAGCCAGTGCTGTCCAAAAAGTCTCGGTGGTCATGTGGTCGGCATGACTAAATGCCGAAGGCGCACAGCACACTGTGACCTTCCAACCAAAGATGGCCTTTTTTTTTCTACTTTCATTTTTAAATGATTTCAAACTGCTAGGTTGGCAGAAACTGGGACAAGTAACGGGAGCTCACTCCATTATGCATCGCAAGGGATTCGAACCGCTGAACTGCCAACCTTCTGATGGGCAAGCTCTGTGTCTTATCCACTGATCCACCGCATCCCTTGCACTTGATTTATAGGAACCATATAAATGAAATCTATGTTCCTCCACTATATACTTTGGACTGAAGAAGCACTGATGTCTTCGAAGGTTTCCTGCTTGAGAGATGAGTTTTTAATAGCCACTTCAGATTTTTATTAGATCATTGTGGGAAGAACAAAGGTTGGACATTGCTACTTCAGCAATTAATATGAATTAGGTCTGATTAGTAAAATTTAAGCATTGCTTCTGATAAGAAGTCTCCTTGCTATCATAACTAGATTGTGCTGGAATCATTTTAATTACATCTGTCATAAATCTCTTGCATATTCCTGGTTGGCTAATTAATTTAATCTTCTTGTTTACTTAGGAAAGTATCAACCAAATCAGAACTGATTTAAATAGATGCTTCAGATCAATTGCATTAGTTATTGAAGCTATTTAATTGTTTCTTTAAAAAAATAAGTTATTTAAAAAATGACTGTATACAAGAGCTATGTCTATAAAGATGTTTTCCTATGCTTAAGTTCATAAATATATTTTCATCAGGAGTACATGAGTTTGACAAGGATTTAAGTAGAACTTTAGACTTCATCATTAAATAATAGGGGAAATGGAAACACTTATGAAACAAACACATGAAATTTAAAGCGAATTAGACATGAGTACACAAACTGTGTGTGCGTGCATACACTATATTAACTAAATTTGTGTAGTTTAAACCAGTGTTTTTCAACCTTTTTTGTGCAAAGGCACACTTTTTTCATGAAAAAAATCACGAGGCACACCACCATTAGAAAATTTAAAAAAAAATTAACTCTGTGCCTATATTGACTATATATAAAGTAATTCTCCCATGGCACACCTTACACTATGTCACGGCACACTAGTGTGCCATGGCACAGTGGTTGAAAAACACTGGTTTAAACCAACTTTAAACTATCCAAATAAACTAAACCAGTTGCCCTCCAGGTGTCTTACTTAGCTCCTAGCTAATTTAAGTATGTTAGGATCTCCTCCTAACTGTTGTTGATTGTGTTGTGAACTTCAGATGATATCACAATATTTCAGGTTGATGCTGTAGATGGATGGAACCAAGTAATGGTGTTTTAATCCTGAGTGTTAAACATTTCCTCCCTCTTGTGTGTCCCTTTGTATTTGCCATGGAACAGTTATTTGCTCTGACTCTTTTTATCAGTAAATAATACATTCTAGTTAATAGGGTATAGAGTTGCCGTCCTTCAGATATTCAGTAGAACCAGGACCCTAAGGCAAAGAGCAGAAATGCAGTATGTCTGGCGTTCAGATATTTTAGTGAAGATGGATTATGATGCTTCAGGCAGATACATTCACAAGAGCTTATGTACTGTGAAATGAAACTATACCCTCTACTTCAGTCAAACTACATCAGTTTCAGCTAAGGTTCAATAGCTACACTACAATTCCATTTTGGTGGATGCATAACTAGGTAAATTAGTAGTGGGTAACTATTTTCTGAAGTTAGAAGTTCCTTCTAGATCCTGAAATGGTGATTCATGGAATATTTGTGGCTTTGTAAAATATTCTCAGATATTGCCTCTGTTTATCCAGGGTGAATAATTTGTTTCAAATCTATGTTTCAAATAAAAAAAATAAGCTTACACAAAAGAGCGTTTAGTGGGTGGGTGCTAGCAATTTTTAATGTTATTCCGCAATGTCTTTTTTTGCAGATTGCAATTCAAGTCATGTCTTTCGAAAATCTTCTAAGATATATTTTTTCAATTACCTCTGTAGTAGATCAAGGAGAGATTGGATTCAATTCTTTCATTTTGTTTAAGTTAATGATTTTTGTAACCTGCCTCAAAAATATGGATCGTGGTCAAGGGAAAAATATATAAAACAGATAATAAAACAAACAAATAAAATCCAAATAAATTTCTTTAGTAGACACCACAGCTTAACCAGTTGCTGGGGCACAAAACACATTGAAATGAAGTAGTTCAAATTGTTTCTGAAAGGCTCACGGAGTAGGGGGTTACATCCCCCCCCCATGGGAAGAGTTGTCCTAAAGTAGCAGTCACCACTGGTGGTCCACAAATTTTTTTTGATGGTCCATAGAAAAATTATTTGCATTTTTTTATATTGCACAAAACCAGGGGTCCTCAAACTATGGCCCCTGGGCCGGATACATGCAATAAATGCTTGTGCTGCTGCAGAGAGTCTCCCTCTTCAGGATCTTTTTGTGCGGGTCGGAGGGAGGGCAGAAATTCTGACTTGAGGTCTGCTTCAGCCTCCTTGTGTGGAGCTTTGGGCAAAGGCTGGTGGGAAGCGCTGCTGGTGGCAAAGAGTCGAGGGCCTTGTTCCAGTGGGACTGTATCATGGTTTGGAACTGGCTGACCATCTCAGCCCACTGAGCCTCCAGGCGCCAGTACCTGGTCTTGCACTCCCGGAGGTCTTCCCTCTGCTTGGAAAGCCTATGTTCATAGTCCCCAGTGAGGTGCTTCTGCTGAGCCTCCTTCTCGGTCAGATCCAATTTGAACTGAGCCAGCTGTTTTGCCAACTTTTTCTCATGGTGGCTACTTAGCTCCAATAACTGCTTCCTATTGGGGCCCTAAGGAGCCTGGGAGGGCAGGTGACGAGTGGCTGGGAGTGGAGGGGTGAGTAGAGGCTGGTGAGATGCCCCTCAATGTGAGTGACATTAAGTTGGCCATGCCCACCCAGTCACATGACCACCTAACCACACCCAGCCAGTCATTAGACAGATCATATTAGTGTTCTGCAAGATTTAAAATTATGAATTTAATGGTCCCTGAGGTCCAAAAGGTTGAGGACCCCTGTCCTAAAGGGTTATAACTGGCACCCCAATTGAACTTGGGCAAATACTCTCTTATTTACAGCTCCATCTGCTGCCTGAGCAAGAACCGAGTCATGAAAGACTCAAGTCATGAACCACCTTTAGATACATAAATTGATTGATTGGGTATCATTGGACTGTCCATATTATTTCCTGATGGCCAGTAGTTCTGTCTTAGAAAGATTTAATCCGATATTATTTTCCTCATACAGACACACACAACTGCCAAACACCAGTTAACGACTGCCATGGAATCCTTAGCATGTCAAAACAGAGTAAAAAAAGTAATTTTGACAGATATGCAAACTCCTTTACCAAATAATGAGGGGTGGTGAGGGGTGAAACAAGTTTTAAGTTCACATAGGACAGATAATATTTGGAAGACACTAAATACCTCTTTTTTCCTCAAGATTATAAGGAAAGAGAGGTACAGCACAAACATTCAAGATTCTATTATGTCCAATCTCAATAAAAGCAGTTTTAGCCTTCCTGTGGAGTTATTTCCTGGTCTGGTCCACTTTGTGGGACTGACACTAGTGAAGATTAGGTGGATATTTCAAAGCTAGGTTTACCTGGGAAAAGAGCAGTTGGCCTTTAGTTTTCCATTGTAAGAAAAAGAGGTTCAATTGACTCACAGAGTCCTAATAATAAATTCATTAATAAAGGAATGCAGGATTTTTGCTTGTACAGTTTCCAAGAGTGTATTTTCTAATTTATTATCTTTTGATACTAAACCTGATTAGTGAAACTGAGTATATATCTTGTTTCTCTGGCTGTGTTCTGCTGTTAGGAATTTGGCAATAATCCACCAGAGTTCCCATTGTCATCCGCACCCCTTGGCTGGGTTTGCCTTCATTCTGACTAACAACAATCCATTTCTTCTTGGATTGTAGTTGATTTATCACCACTTTCTGAATAACCTTATCTAAAATGAGAAGTTAGAGACTGGTTGAAACACATGTTGGTCAAGAGAGGAGGCACAATGATCGTTTTCAAGGTAGGTGGTACTATCTAGTAGTGGGTTCCATATCCCATTGCAACTGGTACGCTGCAACAGGGCCTGGCATCCACCACGTGAACCCACATAGCATGTGTGAAGCGCGCACATGCGTACTTACTGCCTGCAATGCTCCAGCTGCTCAGTGGAGCATCGCGCAGGCACTGTACATGTTGTATATGTTTGTGTGAGGGAAAGAAGCAGGAGCCATGGAATCAGAGAGTAAGATGTTTATTGCGAGATGACAGCGATTCAAAACATCCCTGCAACTGTCAGGGTATTTATACTCGAGCCCAAAGCAACTGTCAAATGACCAGCCAATCAGAGAGCTGGTAACAGGGAACATTTGCATATATAACACTCCTTCCCCCCAGTTATTTGCATACTCAACACTCCTCTAACATTTGCATATATAACAGTACACTCTGTGCGTGTGTACGAAAGCCCAGATCGGCTCAAATAGCAGTAAGGAGAGTGGGCGGGAGGGTGGGCCCTCCGGAGCACAGTACTGGAATGGTACCTGGTGCTCCCAGAAGGCACCGGTACGCCCGTACTGGGATGTACCGGTCGTATCCCATCACTGGTACTATCATATAGCATTTATTACCTCCTGGATCCAGTTGCTCACCCTCTGCCTAGCTGCCAGTGTGAACCACGAGGAACATGGGCTGAGACACAGGTAAACAGAATTCAAAACTTCAGAAAACCCTAACCACTCCTTTAGATTTTACAAATTCAGAAGAAACCCAGCATGAAACAAAATCTTCCTCACCACCATAGGATTAACCTAATTCGTGTTTTAATTGCCCAAATTAAAGTAGGTACAAGCAACTTTTTCTGCCATAGAACCTACAAAAATTCTAGTCATTTGCCATGCCCATTTTTTCCTGAAAAGATCCAAATAATCTGAAACAGGTTGCCAAAAGGGAATATGAGAATGCAAGAAGATAATTCTCTGCAATAATTAATGTTCTTCTCCAGAATAAGCTTGGAGAAGATAATTAATAAACAGGCGAGCTAAAGACAAAATTAATTAATAAATACATACAGAAGATTTGCCCTGTGAACTACATAGAGGACCCTCATAATTAATTCCTGACTGTCATTCCTGCTGCAATTTTGCACTCCTCAGTTTGGTAGAATCTTACACGGGATTTATTTCTGAATCTGCTTGTGTAAGTTTGCATGATAAGGATTATGCACTCTAGCTACTGTATTTAATCAATGCTTTTCAGTAGTGCTAGAAAGGTAGCAATTGTGCTTCTGAAGCTTCCCTCTTCTATTCCCCAGATCCTCCCCCCCCAAAAAAAATTACCCAACATCAGTCATACTATGTAATTTCTCATTGCTTAAATATAGAATGAGGAGAAGAAGGAACAGGAGTTTAAAAAAAGATAACCACCTCTTACCATATCTTACTGTGGCATTGTTAGGAAGTGTGAAGTTCTTGGTACTCTCTGAGCTTGATTGTTTGCTTGCAATGATTCATTACCAACTGGGTAACATCATTAGTGTTACTGATTGTGGGGTTTACTCCCTGTTTATAAGGAGGGAGCAAATTATTGTATTTGGCAATCTATTGTATACAAACAGGGAGCAAATCTCACATTCACTAGCCCTGATATTACCTAGTTGGGTAATGAAATGTCTGCAAGCAAACAAACTCAAGAGTACCCCAAGTTCAATCCAATCAAATATTCCCTTCTATTGATAGTTAGGAAGTATCAGTAACTCTGCCACAGAAGAATTTTTACATCTCTCACTCAGCCATAGGCTTCTTTTACAATAACAGAGAATACGGTAGGTAAGCATGCATGCAATCAAATTCAAACATCTTCTGATTTAAATAATTGAGATTACTCTCTTATCTAAGCATTCCTTGAATCTTTCGTGAAAGAAAAGGGAGATCTATGTGGAAAAGACCACTGCTTAAAGCAAAAAACTTTGGATTGAAAAGATAAAGAGTTTCAATTCCTAGCATCTTCAAATAGAGCAGGAAAAACTACTTGAAGCCTAGGGAGATACTGCCTGTCAAGATAAACAGTTTGGAGTGATAATGATTCCTTATAGGAATTCTGTTCAGGTTCCATATAAGGCAGTTTTCTTTGTTGAATTCATTTATTTGAAGAGATTGTCAGATTGAACTATATAGCTAGTTGACTTTATGGCCACAAATTAGTTCTATAGTTAAACAATATAGCAAACAGAGACAGTGATAAGAATAGTTGAACTTTTTAGAGCAAATCGTACAACGACCTTTGAGGTCAGGAAGGATTTAAAAAAAAAAAAATCTTGAATATGTCCACGTTATTTATTATTTCTTTTTTGAAGCCTATTTATATGCTATACTCATTATCATACTTGATAGTGTCATAAAACATATACTCAGTAGGTAACTTATCAATATCTCAATAAGAGTATTCTGAATGTTAAGAGGATACTAGAATATCTAGAGGCAAATCTAAATAAATAGTAATGTTTCAGGTGAAATATTGAATTATAACATCTATCCTATTTCAATTCTCCATATTATGGTGATTTTTATTATGGGCTTATCTTAATTGAATATTTTATCTCCTATATTGTCTGTCTGTCTGTGTCTGTCTGTCTGCCTGTCTGTCTGCCTGTCTGTCTGCCTGCCTGTCTGTCTACCTACCTACCTACCTACCTACCTACCTACCTACCTACCTACCTACCTACCTACCTATCTGCTGATGCTTTATTTAAACTAATTTTGTATATCAGTGATTTCATGACCTCTATAGACTCCATGCAGTAAATAAATAAGAGGCGAGTGTTAACAGTGCCAGTCCTATAGCTTTTCTTATCCTTTTATTCAAATAGATTTATATACGGTCCTTAGTCAAAGAGCCTACTTACTGCTCATAAGTCATTTTCCTCAGTACTGTCAGAACTTCAAATGGTCATGAAGCTAATTCCATAAGTTGAAGACATCCTATGCTGGAAAGATCCAATTCAGACCCAATATTATGCACATCTTGGTTGCATAATACACTAGTTGTCTGTTATTATTAATATGGAGACAGGGCATGTTTAATCAGGATGGGATCCTCGGGATTCTTTTGGAGCATGTGGTAGCAGTGCCACTTTCGTTATTATTAATGCACCATTCATTTTCCCCATTGTGACAAAAATGCTACCCTGAATCAGTTATTCACAGAACATTTATCTACTATTCTAGGAATATATTGCTTGTACTCTATTTTAGAAATGAAACTTAGGCTATTGTTTTTAGCAATTTTGTTCTTTTAGGGGAAAGGGTACAAAATTACTTTGAGATATAAATGGATCCAAGAGACTTATTAAATGACTTGGAATGAGAAAAATTAAAGGAAAGAAAAACTAAGCTTGCTTTGTCTGTAAGGATGCCTATGTGAAAAACAGTGTCATCATGTGGTTGTTTACTGAGGGGTGAAATTTATTATTGCTAATGGAAGTTACCCTTTAATAACTAAACTTAGAATTGCAGCCAAAGGTACTGAGAGAAAAAAACTTCCATGGGGGTCAAACAAGTAAACATGGCAGCCATGTCCATATAGTCCCAACTACCATTTTTATGTTTTTGATACACCTGCCAGATGTTCCTCTCTGACAAAATCTAGTAGCAGTCTAAAGTTGACCTGTTTGATCTAACCCTATTCTCAATGGAAAAACAGGGTTGTTTTCTTTTTTCCTAAACAGCTTCATTTTTATATGCAAGGTATGAGGAATATCCATTGCTCAGAAAAAAAGCTTCCCTTTCTATTATATGAAGCTAATTCAGAAAATTGCAATTCCCTACTCTCAGTTCTGAACGATTGTTTTTTTTTATTTGTTTGGAACATGGAGAAAAATCATTTTCTGCCTGCCACTCCCTCTGCAGCAGATGCTTGTCATAGATCTGTCGAAAGCAGATGAATGATGAAGTTTAAAATATTGCCAGTCTGAAGGGGTGCTTATGCTGCATTTTGCTGACTTGTTTGCCACAATTGAAAAGGAGGGTCCTCGCTGCCTCAATAATGCTATTAAGCAGATCAGATTCACTTCGGTAGTTTCTGGTGGCATTCCTGTCAGTAGGAAAGCATGAGATCAATGTTATATGCTGTAGCAAAAGTAAGATCTCAACTTTTGGAAGTCTCATGACAGTAGTAGATGGCAGCTTGTTTGTGGATAAGTGAAATTTCTAATTATAATAAATGCTTCAAGCAAAGGTTGTACATGTCTTTGTATTTAAAGCCAGTGTTACTGAATAATCACTTGAAAGTGTAGAGTTGCTTGCTGACAAGAAAAGTGGAGTGCATTTGATTGTTGAGAGTGCATTTTTTCTTGTTCATAAAATTTATAGTCTTAATATATTTTCTTCTACTATACATTCTTCAACACTATAGTCTATAGTCTTCTCGAAACAGAGATGTTGTCAATTATTTATAAAACGAATACTTTATTTTGAAATATGTGAAAGCATTCTGGACTTCTACAAAATTTCTAAATATATGCTGAATCATTAGCAATACTGTCCTCCTCTATCCTGAGTTATGGAGATATTTGAAAGGTAAGTGAGCAATCAGTAACAGAGTGGGTAAGTCCCAAGTGTCTGTGGAGTTCTTAAGGGACAGAAAGCAGAGCGCGAAGTATGTGAGTGGGTGGGTGGGGAGTTTGGAGGCATTGTGTTTGTGCTTGCACTAGGATTTCCTCAACTCCTGAGGAACCCCATATTCTACTTAACAACCTATGTATTTATTTAGTGAATATATCGGGGAGCACAGGGTTAGGGACTCATTAAGTGACCTGTTCACTTAACACCCTGACTTTGTACTGAAATAGGCAGGTTTCATTACGGTCGTAACTTGAGGATTATCTGTATGAGGTCATCATGCAGGGTAGTTTTTGGATTCTCTGCCCATGTATTATATATGTTTGTGTTTAAAGAAGCTTGTGTGTTAGAAAAGAAAAAAAAGTGCTTTACCAAAATGAAACTTTTCATTGTTTTTGTCATAAAAGTACTTAAAAAGTACTTACTGTCAGTTTGATGGATTTGGGTGATCTTTTCTAACACATCTTGGATTTGTGCAACAGTGTACTTCTTAAATTATGCACAACTACTTCTATTTCTTGCAATAATGTCTCCTATTCCCCACTAATCTTTTCTTCCTCATTGGATGGATTTGGGTTTTTTTTATTAAAGTTTTTTTTTATTTTTTATTTTCAAAACAAACACAACACATAAAATCTTCCTTCCTTACATACTGTAGAAAGTGTATCAGTTGGTTACAAAAGATTTTCGTGCATCTCTTCCACAGTCATCAAGCATAATTCATATTTACTCAAGTATTTTAACTCAGATATTTATATATGTTACCATCATCATACCTCCATTTTTATTTGACTATAGTTGTTTAAACGTCCTTCATCATAAAATATACCAAGATTTAATACATAACCACATACTGGCATTTCATTTACTATTTCTAAAATCCTCTAATGACACTAAATCTTTATATCCTATTCTAGCTAAACATCCATTATATTTAATAACAAAGTTTTCTATCCGTCCTTCCAAATCACTGTTTACAATTTACATCTCATTTCCTTATATTGTACACATACATACATATATATATATATATATATATATATATATATATATATATATATATATATATATATATATATATATATATATATATATATAAATGTTATTATCATTATCCCTTCTTTATTTGACTATATCCTGCATCATATCATTTCCCCCCTAGTAATCAAGACTTAACTGAATCTAACTTAATTCTTTTTTTTAATTATTATTAACCTTTATGTATAATCCAAAAGGGTTTCTAATCTTCCTTTCATGGGTGCCATTCAATATTCATATCCAGTTATTACTTATCATAACACTACACATTGTATACATTATTATCATTATCAATTATGTAACTATATCTACTATCACTAAATTTCGTTAAGTGTAGCTAGTTTTAAATTATACTCTTCCATCTATCAACCTGTATCTTTCCAGTAACAAAACAGTGTCATATCTTCTGCCATTTGTGGCATCAATCCTCTAATCATCTCCTTAATCAGCTTTGTATGGACTCCTCTTAGCAACTCTTTGCTTATAAGATCTCTCATGTAATTTTGATGCCCTTCTTCTGTTTCCTTAATCTGCTTATTTTTGATTGCCGGTGGTGTTATCAAAACATTTGCTAATAAGATTTCTCTCTTTAAGACCATAAATTCTTTTATTTTTTCCTCTTCTGTATCTTCCCATCTGGAGTAAGTTTCCCCTCTATTTAATTCCTCTTTCAGTATTCCACTCTTTCCATTTTCAGAAACAAACCAATCACCATAAGTCTCAGCAATTTTAATTTCTTTATATTCATTTTCCTCTTTGATTTTTTGAATTCTAACTGCCACTTTTCCCATTTGATGAACATCTTCAACTTCTCCGTCATATTTTACTGTTAGATGCACTAAGTAATCCAACTTCTTCTCTATCCTCTCATTTGTATTTGATAATTTTTGTATTTCTGAGAATATCTTTTGCAGATTTAAAACTTCTTTCTGGTGTTGATATTGCACCATGATTTCTGGACTGCTACTCTAGCTTAGAAGGTTTTAGCAGAATTAAGTATCACAATAACATTTCACCTTTCTCTGGTTAAGAATCTGCTTCAAAGGAACATCTCTGTGTTTTTCTTCTTCTTATCACTCCCTATAAACAAGCTGTGAGTCCTTGAAGTGTCAAGCCAGGATAATCAGTGAAAGAAGTATTTCGTTTCCAATACACAAACATCTAGCTTCCGAGTAGCAGCGGTACAATGTTACAATGTTACAATTTCTTTGTTTCTTTTTGTATCTTTTTGTATTTCAAGTTAAAAAAAAGGTCCGATTCTTAAATGAGTTAGAAAAACACCCACAGTAATAAAGAGGAGAATTTTAGTCTACAGATTACGGAGAATAGTCAAAGAAAAAAAATAGAAGAAGGAAACTTAATCCATTCGTTTTAAAAGGCTTGCATAAATTCCATCCATAAAAATAGCATTTAAAAAGTAAGATAACCCACTGTTCAAAACCAGTCCAAATTTAATTCCGCCGCTTATTTCTTCTGTTCTCCAATTTAAATTAATTTTAAGTTTTTTTATAGGCAGTCACTTGTAAAACAGTAAAAATTCCTCACCTGCTGAAAACACTTTCTCTTTCCATATCCTTCCATTTTGAAGCTGCCCCGACTTCATCAGCCATTTGGCTGGATTTTTTGTCACCGGCTTGAAGAGTTTCTCTTGGATCAATCAGAGACTTTGTGATGTCCCTGTGATCAGCAAGATATATTCTTTCTGTTCACCATCTCTACGGGATGGTTTAAGTCCGTTTGGATCACCTAGAGACAAAAGTGTCAACTGCGATCTCAGAGCATTGAGATCGCATGTTGTGTCATCGCGACTTCAGCACTTCCCCCAGAGTTATTTGGTTTTGCTGACCCCTGTGGAGTTGAAAATCTTTTCCATTGTCATGGAGATGTTGAGATGGTAGTAATATTTCAGGTGATTGGAGTTCACCTACCACATTCAGAATTTCAGGCTTGCATGTGCTTATCTCAGCATTCCAAATAGCATCCAAAATTAAATCAGAGTCCAAGGCAAAGTATTGCTCAAAGTTCCAATTTATTAAGAGAGCCATGTTGGTACAACTGGGAAAACCCGAATCTGAAAGCTTCTAGGTTTTCCACACCTAGTTAAACTTTCAAGATCTTGTCCCATACCCACAAATCCATCACATGGTCCAATCTCCCACTGTCATGCTGGCAGCTTCCACCCATCCAGTTCCGGTCAGGTGCAGAGGTGCCGAGACAAAGGATGACCTTGGCTTGCTAGAAGGAATTTTGTTTTGGCTACACATTAAGTAACTCCGTACAGTCCCCCCTCCCATTTCCCACAATAGAAAAAGACATAGTAGAATAATAGAAAGTGTGGCAGACCAAAGATCCAAGAGCAATCTGGCTGCAGGCCTGACAGCTTACTCTTTAACATGCTTTCAAGTACTCACATTTTCCCCATTGAAACCCCTACCTCTCTGCTCCTGGATGTATCTTGTACCCTTTCCTCTTTGGAAGTTTGTTTCTGCTGTTCTTCACTGAGAGTTTCTCATGTTTTTGCTCTGTTCACCTTTCACAATAACCTTTAAAGAGGAAAAGCTGGCCTGCGGGCCTTTCATGTTCTCCTCCAGCAGCAAAAGTTCTGCAGAAGTCATTAGGACTGCTTTCTCAGTCCTGTCTTTTTGCAAAGCCTGATGTGTGTTTGTTCTTTTCCCCTCACTTCCCTCACAACGCTCCCTTGTTCCTATTTGCTCTTCTGTTTGCTTGCTTTTGTTGTAAGCTCATAGTTGCTTATTTGCTTTCTCAAGAGTGCTGACTGAGGCTGAGCTTTTGGCTCAGGAATGCTGCTCTGTGCAGAAGTTAATCAGAGAGTCTCCTGAAGCTATAAGTTTTTTTCCTTAGCTCTGATCATTAGTTTGGCAAACAAACAAACATAAACACTTGGCCAGAAGAACTCCCAGACCTTGTACAATCAGCTGAACAACTTTTCCAAAAGCTCATCCAAAAACTCAGCATGTGTCAGTCCAGGTTAGGAACAATTGGAAATGTTGGTTTTAGTTCTAAATACAGAAGCTTTTTCCAGCCTTAAATTTCCTGAATGAGCTTATAACAGGGACTTTAATTTAGAATGAAATGTGATAGCTTATGTACATATGTGCCTGCATTTGGGTTTGCATTTTACCCCCACAATCCCCTTCCTCTTCACTGCCTCATGTCTCAGCTAAACCAGACAGAAAACAAAATCAGATCAGCTAATTTCATTTTATTGTAAGGTTGCATTAACAGAATCTTGCAAATCTGAGGGTACAGATCAGAGGTGGGTTCCTATCAGTTTGGACCAGTTCGGCTGAGTAGGTAATAACGGTTCTATGCTCAGTGGCACCATCTTGATTTTCTGTTCTGCACATGTGCAGAACACAATCTTCATTGGAAAAATGTAATTTTTCCCCTTTTTGTAATGTTGTGCGCATGCGCAGACCGATCGACATTGATCTCACCACACCCACCCTGGCCACTCCCCCTTCCCCCCAAGGTCAAACACAACCCTGATGAGGCCCTCAGCGAAATTGATGGGGTGAACCACCAGTCACATAGAAAACACCCTGGATTACAGCATGTTCTTCCTAGGTTTCTGATGTATTCTTGGATGCTCTGGGTTTTATCGAGGACAGTGACTTTGTCACTCGCCAGACCTCACTTGCCCTCTTTACAGCTGGTGTACTGTCTCTGGGTATTCAACTTGGGGCGTAAACCTCTGTACATTGTGAGGAGTTTCTGGGTCTTCACATTGGTAGCTTTCATGTCCTGCTTTGGACAGCTAAATATACTGCCAGGGTGTCTATGACTAGCAGGGCATATATGTTGATGCTGTGGCTCTTGTTCTTCCCATTGAGCTGGCTGTTTGGGCCCTGCCTGATCCTTTCCTGTGTAATTCCAAGGTACTTTTAAGTGGTCTGTTTTCTATGTGACTGGTGGTTCACCCCATCAGTCTTAAGTACTTTCTTAATTACACACTGTTTGTGTAATTAATTATACATGTTAATATATGTGTTTAATATATTTAATATTCAATGCAGCTAACAAAATTTAAAACACGCAATACTGTAAAATATTAAAAATACAAATTAAAATTAACAGTAAGCTAAATATTAAAACAATTGAGCACCCAGCAAGAGAGATGCATCTTGTTCTTACATTATCATTGTATAGCGAGGTGGCTGGCTATATAAATTGTAAATAAAATCTTTATAGTTTTTAACATGGTGAGATGGGCCAAACCTAATGCACAAGGAGGAACATTGAATAGTATGAAAGCAGAATAGGAGAAAGCTTTCTATGTGTGAAAAAAAATGGACCTTTGGCAGTGAATGTAACTTGAAAAAAAAAGAGTGGTAGATCTTAACAACTGAAGCTAATTCTATTTATAACTGGAGAAGCAGTTCCTCAGACAGTCCAATCTTAAAGAATATATGACTAATGTTCTTTACCAAAACGTTAAGATGTACCTGGCAAAGCAATGGCAACAACTGCATATAAGCCAATACTAGCATCATACATTCTCTGTGTTTGCTACCTAATTGCTGCAGTTTATATCAGGTGTAGCCTCTTGACACCTTTTCAAGGGTAATTTTATGTAGAACTCATTGTAGTAATCAAGACAGGATGTTACAAAGATTTGGATACTGGCTCAGCAAGGGTCACTGTGCAAAGTTTTTCCTAGGATAGTGTCTGCCTACAAATATTTAAGACCAAAGAGGGCTGTACGATGGTTCAGCAGATAAGATGCTGGGCTTGTTAGCTGAAAAGCTGACAGCCTGGTTCAAGACCCAGCATCAAGCAACAGGGTGAGTGCCTGTCTTCACCTAGCTCCTGGCCACCTAGACGTTCAGAAGCATGCAAATGTGAGTAAATAAATAGGTACCACTTAGGTGGGGAGAAAATAGTGCTCCACAATGTCTTGCTGGCCACATGACCATGGAAACTTTTTTGGACAATGCAGGCTCATTGCCTCAAAACAAGAGTTGACTGCCACCCTTATAGTCAGCAGTAATTAACAAGAGTAAAATCTGCTGGGACTCTAAGAATCAAAGAGCATTTATAACTATGAACCTGTTTTTTTTTTTTTTAGCATCCCTACCCAAAATCAGTGGAAGTGCCATTCACAACTTCAGGTTTACGTACAAACTCTCATTTTTGTTTAAATTTAATTCAGTTTGTCCAACCTGTTATTAGATACTACAAAATGGTATTATTGCTTCCCTGCAATTCAACAAAAGAAATAATTTGGTTTTGGCACTTGATAAGAGCGGTGGTTAGAATACAGTACTGCTGACTGCTGGCTGCCAGTAGTTCGGCAGTTCAATTCTCACCAGCTCACCAGCCTTCCATCCTTTTGAGATGGGTAAAATGAGGGCATTATTGGGGGCAATATGCTGACTCTATAAACCACTGACAGAGGGCTGTAAAATACAATACAATACAATACAATAGCAGAGTTGGAAGGGACCTAGGAGGTCTTCTAGTCCAACCCCCTGCCTAAGCAGGAAACCCTATACCATTTCAGACAGATGGCTATCCAACATCTTCTTAAAGACTTGCAGTGTTGGGGCATTCACAACTTCTGGAGGCAAGCTGTACTAAGTACTATGAAGTGGTAAATAGGTCTAAGTGCTATTGCTATTCCAAAACTTGGTGCTCTTCCCAGAAGTTTCTTCTGAGTGTTGAACAGGATAGAGACAAGACAGAACCTTATTGGTTCATGAAAGAGGAAGCTAGGATACTCCGGGATTTTAGAATTCAGAGATGCAAGTGCCATGCAATGTCTCAGACTTAACTGTTGATAAGAAAGACCAAAAAAAAATCTGAATAATGAACTGTGGCAAAGAAAGCAAAGATATTATCAATAGTAATAGGTGCTTTGGAACAATTCCAAAACACCTGGAGCATTGTTTGAATACATTGGCACTGACAAATTCACCATCAGTTAGTTGCAAAAGGCAGCTTTACTTGGAACGGTTTACATCCTGCAACTATATTTTTAATATTATTAACAACAGATGCCTGTCTCACGTTCTTGGGAAGGACTCTGGTGAACAAAAATGCCACTTCCAGTCCAAACATCTGGCTGACAGTGCGACCAACATAATAATAATCTAGAAGTGCTTGTACATGCTTGTACTGTATCTAGCATGTGACCAATATGATAATTTGTTAAAGGTCTGGGAGGCAGAATATTAATTATTACAGTTTTTAGACTGCATTACTAGAAATAAAGATGTAAAATTATGGTGGTGCTTTGTGACTTGCAGCATCTTTCCCAAATAGAACTAAATATTTTAAATATTCCACATTGAGATGCTTCTCTTTGTGAGTTCCAAGCCTCCTGTTCGATAGAAAAACATTTCAAATTAAGCAGAGCTACTTATGGTATATTAGATGAGTTTGGGGACAAATAACATTAATTTAAAAAAAACATTTTCCCTCTACAGCACTTTGGTAGATACTTCTAGTAGTACGTTAGCAAATTCTTATTGCATCTCATTAATCTTAAAAAGAGACCAATTTTCTATGGTTGCTGTTCTTGAGGAAGAAAGTAAGAAGGACTACATGTTTTTTTAACTGTATGGTTCAGAACAAAGAATAGGAATTCAAAAAAGAATGTATTTGTGCTGCCCACTTGCACTTAAAAGTGTTTTTATGTATATAACATAAAAGATTGCATTGACTGTTGTTACTGGGCTAGGCAGTGATATTCTGCAACTATATTGACAAAGGACCCACTCAGAACTTATCCCATTAACCTATCCTAAACCTCTACCCACAAAAGAATTAGCTTCCTGATGGAACATATGAGTAAGGCAACTACTGTATTTGTTGGCGTTTTCCTTTTGAACAAGGCATTTTCAGAAAAAGAAGTAGCAATTTATTAAAAATCTATGCTGTGTATGTGTTTTATTATTCCTATTATATCTTTCTTGGTGTGTTAGAGGATTATAGGCACATATTCTGTTGGTTTAAAATAAAACTTGGGTATAGGAGTAGTTTCAACTTATTTGGAAAATTTATGGGTGGAGAGAGTATGTTTTTGGACACTTTTTGTGTTTCTGGTTTTCAGATATGCTATTTAACGTAAGACTTTTCTCCCCTATTATAAAACTGTCATATTCAGCCAGATAACATAGTTGTGACGAAAGTGGCTGAAAAATTCCCAGTTTAAATTTTCTTCTCTTCTTAAATCTTGAGATGGAAGGTTAAAGCTGGTTCTGAACTAATAGAGATCCATCGATATTCACTTTATAAGTGAATGCATAATTGTAATATAGATGTTTTTTTCCAATTGTGTTATAATATAAAGAGAAAAATACAATTGAAACTATAATCCACTATTAGAATAAAATAAATATTGAATACAGAGAAACCTCACTTACTGACTTATGACTCCAATTAGTCAGTTCTTCCTATAGTTATTAAGCAAATCACTCACAGTCATTAATAACAATAGCAACAGCATTTAAACTTACATACAACCCCATAGTGCTTTATAATGCACTTTACACAGTGCTTTACAATGTAGAAACATTATTTGCATATCGCTCCCAAACAATCTGGGTCCTTATTTTACTGACTTTGAAAGGATGGAAGGCTGACCTTGAGTTCTGTCAGGATTGAATTCCAGGCTGTGGGCAGAGTTTTGCCTGCAATTCTGCACTTTAAGCACTGAGACATCAGGGATCTGTGGTTAAGCACAATGTCACATGACTACAACTTTCTGCCTACTTCTCATTGACTTTACTTGGCAGAAGCTGGTTGAGAAGCTTGCAAATGCTAGTCATATGACCATGGGTTGCTCTGACTACTATAAACACATGCTGTATGCTAAGCACCCAGATCACAATCATGTGTGTGCAGATATGCTGCAATGACCCCAGATTTGAGGATTGTTTATTAATATCCTTTTTCAGCATGATCATAAATTTGAGACCGTTGCTGAATTAGCAATTGGTAAGGAAGGACTAAATGTATAAAATAATTTAAAAATTCCCACCGAAGGCCTGATCAGTGATCATCATAAGCTCTCCTTAGCCTTCTGTTATTCAGGAATATGTGTGACTGTTTTTTCCACTCAAGAAAATTTGACCCATTATTGGAAACTGCTGAAATATCTAGGTGTGATAATCATCCACGAAAATTAATAAACTATTTATTTCCTCTGGAATGACCACTCTAATTGGAATTTGTATATAGCAGCATCTTTGTATTGAAATGTGTAAGAATCACACAAAAACTTTCTTATAGCTATAAAAATATGAAATATCAGACTTATATCTGATATAAATTATGATAAACATGACTGACAAAACTCATGGAGAATGATTTGGGCATTAATACAAAAGAGTCTTCTTCCTAGAATCAGGGCCTTGGAAGACCTTTAATTCTCTTTGTACCCAGGTCAGTAGTCAAACATCTACATGGTCAAATGGGAGTGTTTCACTGGATCAGAGTTCTGTGATTGTGTAAGAAGTAGATTCTACAGAATTTCCCAATTTGTCATATCTTAGGAGCCGATAGTTTCACACTGTAGGACCTCACTGAGGTCAACTCATGAGCAAAGAAATATGTCTTGATGGATGGACACAAGGAAAAAAAAGACGGTTGAAATCATGTCTTGTGATATTGCAGTTTGCTGTAGTGCTGTGTTGGCTCATTTGCAGCTTCACTTATCTCTCCTTTGTTCAGTTAGAAGATATATCTTCTTGAACTTTATGTATAATGATTTGTTATTTAATAGTGACTTCTGCCCAGCCTGAATTGGCTTAGGAAAGTGCTATCCCCAGTCATTTCTAGGAATCACCTTTTCTTCCTTAGAGCAGTGGTCCCCAACCTTTTTATCGCCGCGGACCAGTCAGCCTTTGATAATTTTACCGTGGCCCGCTGAGCGCACGCAGGGGTGGGGGGCGTTGTTCACGACGACACATTGATTGTTTATATATCAGATTGTTTTGATTAAACCAAAACTATTTTAAATAAAGATATGAAATTAATCAAGTATTGCATTTATTTTTCAAAATGAATGTACAATTTTTTTATTATTTAAGTTTTGTACCCTATCTTTTCTAACTAACGTTAACTTTAAAAAGATGTTACATCAGACTACAATACAAGTAATTAAATGAAGACTAAAATAAGTGTTTTGGCATATTGAGCTTTTTATATTTCTTTCTTATATTGCTTCCTTAGTTGAGAACTTGCTCCTCAGCTTACTTACGCATTAACTGTTTGTTGCTTTTATGGTTTATTCATTCACTGCTCCATCTTCAGTTTTTTTCACAGGGGGCAGGGCTTCCTTCCTCCCTCCCTCCCTTCCTTCCTTCCTTCCCTCCCTCCATTCCTTTGGCCACCAATTTTGATCCAATTCTCTCTCTCTCACACACACACACACACACACACACACACACACACACACGTTCTTTGGGGGGGTTGAATTACTCCGCCTCACTGCGCAAAGTCGGCTCAGCATGCGTTTGGCCCCCACTTATGCCGAATCAAATCCGCGGCCGGCGGGACCAGGGGGTTGCATTTCAAAGCCACCAGTCCTCTTGCTTCTTCTCCTTCACCGGCAAAGCTCCCGCTGGCGGCTCCGCCCATGGCAGCAGCGGTGGTGCCTCCCCCTCCGCTCGGACCACCTCAGCTGGGCTCTGGGTTATCCCTGCCTCCACCTCCGCCGCTTTCCTACTAGCTCCCGCGGCCTCAAAAGCACGGCAGAGGAGGAAGGGGGAGGGATAATGCGGGAGCCAGCTCAGGTGCTCCGTTTGGAGGGAGAGGCACTGCCACTGCCATGGGCAGGGCACCAGCGGGAGCTTTGCCAGTGAAGGAGAAGAAGCAAGAGGACTGGCGGCTCATCAAAACAAGTCTGGGGAGGTCCTTTGCAGGCGGCCAGTTCTAGACGCCTGTAAAGGACTTCCCCACGTTTGCTTTACAGAAAACTCTGCGCGGCAGATAGAATCTGCTGCGCGGGCTTTTTTTGTGACGTGCGCGGCCGCGCAGGCGCGCACCTTAGAGGGAACAGTGATCATGGCCCCCAGTCGCTGTGCGGCCCGGTGCCAGGTACTCCACGGCCCGGCACCGGTCCGCGGACCGGGGGTTGGGGACCACTGCCTTAGAGAATGTGATTATTTTTCCATCTACATAGTTTATTATAACAGACTAGCATGAAAATTAGATTGCATAATTTATATTATGTCAAGCTGAATATCATCCAATCCCCAATCATTTTGTTTTTTTATTTTACGACCTGTGTGTGTGTGAGAGAGAGGGGGGGGAGGGAAGGGAGTGAGGGAGAAGATTTTACCACACTATAGTGGGCTGCTGGATGTGTCTGCTGATTGACTTTCAGAATCAATTGTATAACTTAATGCAAATATTATTCATGTAAAATGCAACACAATTGGATTTCACAATGAATGAAGAATATATGAAGCAATCAGAAGGTGGTATTAAATAGCAGTGGTGTTAGTGCGTGCTGTTTACTTAGAAATAAAATCAGTTAAAGTCCAAGTGAGGATTTCCCCATTAAATGTTTAGGATCAAATTACTAAGTAAATGTCAAAGAAGTAGCTGAACAAGTTAAAATGGGGAATGCCAGTTAGGAGTATTCTGCACCTACCAAAATAATGGTGTGATAAAAAGAACAATCTACCCACAAATAGATAACAAGTTTTTATCTGCTCTGTATATTATTTTGCTAGGTTGTGATCTTCTGTCAGTATTAAAGCTTGCAGAGAGTCAATTTTTTTCTTAAGGAGCCTAGAGGAATAATCTAAGAAGTGAAGTTTGATCTTAGACTGGAGAATATGGGTGTATTAAAATACCTAATTAAATTACCAGGAATAAAATGCTTCCATGAAAATTGTACTTTTTGATGTGCAGGACATCATTCATATAACCTTGAATTTCAGTAGAACAGGTTACTTATGATGTCAAGATAAATATGTAGACCAGCTTGCTTCATATGAGGAAAAATGTGGAGGCAAGAGAAATGCAAATGTAATAGATGGTAACAAGGTCATTTAATATCTTCTTTTCTCAGGAAATGTAGAAAGATGTTAAAAACCTTTTATTAATACTGCATTGCACCCTCAATATCTGTATTTTTAAGTTTGAAATTTTATAGCTGTAACTATGAATGTTGTTTACTTTTAATTATAATTTGCAATGATGTTTTAGTGCATTTTAGAAATTATGATTTTAGTTTCAATGGTGTTTTAGATTGACCTTATTGTTAGTCTTTGCAGTCTGGTTTGACCAGGAGTGAATGGGAGAAAAGAGAGGAAGAAAGAAAGAAGGTTTTGTGTTATGAACAGCACAGAAGCAGAATAAAAATTCCTACTTTGACTGTACTCTTTGATCTGTATATTTGCTACTTTATTTAATATTACAATATTATAGTTGGAGCATAGTATGACAAACAGATCACATAATTTTGAAGCTCAGAATAGTTATTTGCTTGGTATTCTTTGTAGTCACCAAGCTTGCAGTTTCAACCTGTGTTGAGTGAAGTTATGCGGCAGCATTCATAAGTATGTGTAGAAGTTACTTTTAATAAATAGGCTTTGACTAATACCTTCAAAGTCCACAAATTGTTCCAGAGGCGCAAAGATATTATTTAGATTTTCTCCTTCAATCCAAAGGAATACCAATGCCATAATGAAAACGTTACAGGGTCAGAATGTTATTTTAGCTCATAGCTTCCAACAAAAATGAAGTAAAGTTCTAGCAAGACTGTGCTTGAAGTTCATGTGCTAGAATTTATGAATCCCAAGTTTCACAATGGGATTATAAAAGATGTAAATGAATTTAAAGATCATGATATAATGTTGAAGGAAATGTATGTTTTCTTTTTAGCCAAATACACACATATCCTGCATAGTATAGTGGTGAATATAATACCTTCTAAGAGTCCATTGGAGTGGAAATACCAATAAATTGAAATAAAGCAAAATAAAAGAAATAAACTTTGTTTTGTTTTTAGATTTCCCAGTTGATCAGCGAGTCTGGCCGCGATGGACTGACTGAAGCTGTGCTGAACCATTACAATGCAGATAAACCTTCCTTGTATAGCTTCCCCAGTTCCCAGACTACCTGTGTTCCTAGTGATACCTCCACAGGTACCTCAGTGGCAGCTTCCTTTTTTGCCAGGTAAGACTAAAACTTCTGCTTTGGATTATTTTAAATTCTTAAATACCTTTATAAAGAAAGCATGCTTGAAGATTTGATGAAAGGGTATGGTAACACAGTATGGTTTTATTTACATAGAATTATTTGTTGGGTAGGGAATAACATGAGATACAACTTTTGTCCTAATTTAGTTGGGAAGAAATGCTTTTAAATGCACAAGAGTTTGAAAACAACATTCTCTGGAACCCAGTCCTTTATTCAAGAGAGAGTGGCTGCTGAATTGAGGCTCCTGTCATTTGTTGACTGCCACCCTATATATATTCATGTCACTCTAGTAATTTTTACAAGTGATCCTTTGTCACTAGTCGATGGCCTTAATGCTATTTACAGTGTAACATGTTTCCAAGGTGAAGGCAATTTAACTACTCCAAACTAAGGGTTTTTGTTGAAAATAACCACCTGTATACTGAGTTAGTCTTTTCTTTGGAAAAATCATTATGGAAATAATAGTAATTCTTGTTCCTGATTTGACATGTTAGAAAATCCTATAGATATGTCTAGACTGAATCAAACAACCCCATCATTTTCTTTCACACTCTTTACCAGAATCATAGAGGCTTTCTGACAATAACATAATCAAAACAATGCCCACAATTTAAAATACTATTGATTTTTACTGAACAGATCGGCACAAAAAACTAAAATCTTGAGTCAATACTACATGTATTCCTCAGGAAGTTGGTGATCTTTTGAGGGATATCTGCAAGTCTCCAATTAATGATTTTAGGTAAATCAATCTAACGTTTTTATTACAACATTTACTGTATAGTGTGTCAGGATTGCAAATAGCATCCAAAATTAAATCAGACTCCAAGGCAATGTATTGCTCAAAGTTCCAATTTATTAAGCGAGCCATGTTGGTTTTCTCCACCCAGTTGGAAGTTTAAGATCTTGCCCCCACAGCCACAAGTCTATCACGTGGTCCAATCTCCCACTGCCACGCAGGCAGTTTCCACCCATCCAGTTCCGGCCAGAAGCAGAGACAAAGGATGACCTTGACTTTCTAGAAAGAATTTTGTTATGGCTACATATCATCCGACTCCGTATAATTCCCCCCTCCCATTTTCCCACAATAGAAAATGCATAGTAGAATAATAGAAAGTGTGGCAGGCCTCAGATCCAAAAGAAAAGATGGCTGCAGGCCTGACACAGTGGCTCAGTCTGATTATCTTGTATGTTTAAGCATTATACTGAAAGTAATGGATGCTGCAGTAAAAGACCAAAGTATAAGATCCAGTCTTGTGTTGATTTATCAGAATCTATCATTTCCTTTATCCAAGAGAAAAAAATAGAAATTTCTTCTTTCACTTCGGGGCTAGATTACTTTCTACTGTACATGAATAGTCATAGGCTACTTACATATGTTCAACTGTTTTATAAATACACACACACACACACACACACACACACAGAGAGAGAGAGAGAGAGAGAGAGAGAGAGAGAGAGAGAGAGAGAGAGAGAGAGAGAGATGTGGATGTTCATGTGATTATATCTTTAGTGTTTTCATTGTTGAACTATGTGGAAATGTATAATGGATTTACCTGCCTTCTGGTTCATATTTACATTTAAATATGTTGGAGTTGGAGGTTAGATCTGGTAAAATAATTGCTAAAACAAAAGTTTGAATTGGCCCTCAGTATCTCTATCTTTTACTCTGGAAAGTTGTAGATTAGAACAAGAGAAATTGGGCAGCAAGGGCTTCACAGCAATTGTTATCCTTTGTCAGGTTAGACAGATAAAATTGATGTTTAGACTGCAGAATTTTTGTTCCAAGTTTCTAGAAATATTTAAGTAACAAGAAATTGTATCTGTAGATGAGAAAAGAAATTACATCGAAGAAATGAATAATTATTGCTACCTATTCATTACAAATATAAGTGGTATACTTTGACTTTCAGGTTTCAAAATAAAAATTCAGAATGAAAGCAGGACATTAACGTTATTCTTAGAGTAGAAAATACCAGATTCAAGAGACTGATGAATCTAGTGTAAAATAGTTGCTCTTACCAGTCTTATAAAAAAATTAGAAGAAAACCTGTAAAATCTTAATGATAATCATTTGCTTTGCCAACTTTCTTCCAGTTATAACAAACTGACTAACACAGTTGCTAAAGCACAGCTGTAACATTTTTTAACACTCCAGCCACACAATTACCATCTCTTCTGAGTACTGTTGACAAGGCTGGTAAAAGAAATAGTGTTTTGTTAAGAAGGCAATTCATTCAGCCAACTTTCTCCATGCAATTAGTGGGCACAAACCAATGGCTACTTGAAAATGTAAAGAAACCTCTGTGTAACTTCAAGAAAAGTTAACATATGTCTAGCTTTCAGCTTGGCTCAAGGTTATATGTTTATCTATGGTTTTATTTTACAACAAGATCACAGTATTTTGGGGAAGAATTATAAAACGGCTGTGTTGTTTAAATACATAGCTGATTTATACACATTCCTCAATTTAGCGTAAATCTTTTTGTATATTGACATGAAATTATTATTTTATAAAGGAGCGTGTGTGCTTCTAAATTGAGCTATTTTTTACCCATAGGCACTGCATTCATGAAAAATAAAAACTCATTTATGATATGATACAAGAAATTGATCTTGTGGACTGTTAATCTTCAAAATCAGAGTAAATGAATTGGCCAATTAGAAATACAAAAGTGAAAAAAGGCAAAAAATATTTGTAGTTTCTACTGTGTTTGTGCATGTATGAGTGTGAACAGATTTGCACTTTTGTCATGGAAGATTTTCATAATAGCTCTATTTGTATGATAGTCTTGGATATATTATATAAAAAGGAGCATTACTGACGTATTTCAACCAAATATGCAGGATATAACTATGGAGGAAGTACATTACAGGTAGTCCTTGATTTACAAAAGTTTGTTTAGCGACCATTTAAAATGGCACTTATGGCCATTTTTCATACCATTGCAGCATCCCTAAGGCCACATGATCAAAATTCAGACACATGGCATTTTTATGACAGTTGCACTGTCCTGTGGTCATGTGATTCCTTTTTGTAATGTTCTGACAAGCAAAGTCAAAAGGGAAGCCACAAAGGGGACAACCATTTTGCTAACTTACTCACTGCAATGATTCACTTTTTTCAACAATTGTGGCAAGAAAGGTTGTAAAATGGGACAAAAAAAAATCACTTAAATATTTCACTTAGCCACAAAAATTTAGACTCAGTTATGGTCATAAGTCGAGGATATGTTGACAGATTTGCTTTCCAGCCATGGACACAAACATCTGAATAAAAGAATCTGGTGCCTTCCAGAGGCATTCAACTATAATTCCAATAATTATCAACTAGCATAGTACAGGGAAAAGAAAGAAATTGCATCTATTCAATTCAATTCAATTCAATTCAATTTATTAAATTTATATGCCGCCCTTTCCCCCCGAAGGGGACTCAGGGCGGCTCACAACTCGAACCGGGGAGGCGAATACAGACAAAAGATTTAAAAGCAACAACATAACAATATATAATTTAAAAACTCACAACAGTCATACCATTCGAGACGGGGGCAACAGCTCTTTAGCCCCAGGCCTGTCGGAACAACCAGGTTTTGAGGGCTTTGCGGAAGGCCTGGAGGGTGGTGAGGGTTCGAATCTCCACGGGGAGTTCGTTCCAGAGGGTCGGAGCAGCCACAGAGAAGGCTCTCCTCCGGGTAGTCGCCAGTCAACACTGGCCGGCAGAGGAGGCCTAATCTGTGGGATCTAATCGGTCTAGTAGAGGTAATTGGCAGCAGGCGGTCTCTCAAGTACCCAGGTCCAATACCATGAAGGGCTTTATAAGTAACGACTAGCGCCTTGAAGCGTATCCGGAGACCAATAGGCAGCCAGTACAGCTCGCGGAGGATAGGTGTTACGTGGGTGAACCGAGGTACACCCACAATCGCTCGCGCGGCTGCATTCTGGACAAGCTGAAGTCTCCGAATACTCTTCAAGGGCTGCCTCATGTAGAGCCAGAAAACGTATTGTGTAGTTGTGCTTGCTGATTCTCATTTAACTTTTGCCATAGAGCTGTTTTCCAGATAAAATAAAGTAATCCTTATCATGCCAGGTGCTTTTAAGGTGGGATGTTCATAGAATAAATAAACAATATGATAGAAGCAGTTAGACATTAATTTTGCAGCAGAATGCCCAAAGGCACCCTTATGAAAAGCACCAGCAATAAATGATGCAAAATTGCTATGTGTATATATACTGTATATATATTCAGTTTTTAAAAAAAGAAATTCAGCAATAAATAAAACATGTACATTTAAATTAGCACTTAAGTTCCAAAGTATTGCTAACTCCTAAGAAATAAGAAAAGCTTATATGCCTACACATCTATTTTGTAGGTCTTCACACCTATGTGTAGGTTTGACACGCTCAGTCAACATAAAGGATGGGAATCTGGGTGCAAAGGCCTTCAAAAAGATTTGCTTTGATCATCTGTGTGAAGACCCCTCACTGATAGGAAATATCCACCTGAGTCAATAGAATTAAACAGTTCCCTGATTCTAAAACCGTGAAATGACTTGGGTAGATTGGATAGTTATCTCCCCCTCCCCCAAATAAAAATTGAATTCTAGAATTAGAGAATTGTTAATGCCTAAAGTTCATATTGAAGCATGTTATTCCATAGTTCAGTACTCTTGTTCTGAACTTAAATAAACTAAAAAATACTTATTTTTCTTCATGTTATTACATTTTGCAGTATCTTCATTTTCAGGTTTGCAAGAAGGGTGTCCTGGTCCAGAAAAGAGCACAGATAAATCAAGGCAAAGGACCTCCTAGCTACATCTGGTACCTGCTCTAGGGGGACCCCCAAAGTTTACACCTATTCCATTTGGAGAAGTGCGGTACATCCAGAAATAAAGTTAATAGGTCCCTCATACTGGAAGAACCAATCACTCCATTTTGGCCTTGACAGTATTGCTTGCCCAAACCAGGGTTGGGAAAATCTAGTATCATCAGCATACTGATGGTTTTGGGCTGTATACTTGCTAGCAAAGGATTGCACTCAGTGCTTTCATGCAGATATTAACTGAGAGGAATGAGAGTGTTGAGCTCCAAGACCCATCATATCCTAGAACCAACCTCAGAGAAAAGAAACACCATGTAATACCATGCTTCCCACTCCTAATCCCATGATCACAAATTTATTTATCTAATTCACAAACACAAATTCAGGGCAGCTTACAACATTAAAAAATATGAAAATATAAAACCCATGAAACTCTACTCCCCCCCCCCCCCAATCATGAAAACTGCAGAGACACCCAGAAGAACTAGGAAATTCTGGCTACTCCCTTCTAGACTGCTAAAAGGCATTCTCAAACATAGCCAATGCTGTCTCCATGCTATGTCCTGGTTTAAAACCCAACTAGAAATGATTCAGAGGATTTGTTTCATCCAGGGCTCTCTAAAGTTACAAGCCAATTGTGTTTCCAAGAAAGGGAAGGTTGGGTCTATCAGTGGCTTTATAGGAAGAAGTAAACATTGACCAATGCAGAGAATCATATCTCTGAGAGAGAACTATCTTCTTGGTAATACACATTATGTCAATCACCTCATTGAGGATAAGAGGTCAAAATTTGCTTTCCTTGAAGTATTTTTCTTTATTTGCATTGTGGTCAATACACAAGGCACTCTTTTGTTCTGAAATGAACAATATGTAGTCTTTCAGATGCTGTTGTATTTTCTCTGATCATTCACTATTGGCATGCTCACTGCAGCTGATGGAAACTAGAGTCAACAATATTTGGAGGGGCATGTGTTTTCCAACCTTTTAGTTTATACTTTGTTTACTTTCTGTTGGATTATTCCAATTATGATCCTGTCTTTATATCTTTATTGGACAATTTTTTTTTGCTGTGCTTATCTTAGTTTCTGGTCTGTTAATTTAATAGTTTAATTATATCCCCTGAATTGGATGCTTTGGCTCTTTTATTTGCAAATGAAGATTTGCATCTGTGTATCTCCCACATTCTTTAGTAACCCAACTCTTTTCTATATGTCCCTGTGTACAAATAGCACAGCACAGCACAGCACAGCATTTTATTTTTTTGAAGATAGTCTTAAGTGGAATAAAAAAATGGTAGAAGCAAAAAACTCAATTTCACTTGTCCTTTGTCCTAATTATAATTGTGAATGGCATGAGATTACCATTTATTTTCTAAAATGGGATCAAAATGGAAATCAGGGTCATGGCCTAATTTTATAAAAAGAACAGCAGAAGGGTTTTAGGTAATCTGCAAATATTTTAACAATGAAGATATTTGCAGATTTTTTTTAAAAAACCCCACTAATTTACCTAGCACGTTTTTGTTTATATATTATTATATGTGGAAATAGAAAACGATGTTATTCTGCCATGAAGCTATGTACCCTCAACAGTTCGGGGAATTTTTTTTGAAGGTCCCTCTAGATGAGAATTTATGAGTTCACAATATTATATGAAGGAGGAAGAAAATGAGCAAACAGGATAATGTTTGCATTTGAATTGAAGATTGAACTCCATGTCATTCTTTTCTGTTTATTTCTAACCTTATTTTAGACTGCTTCCAAATGTAGAGGAACATTTTGTATTTTTGGACAAGAGTAATCCTTTCTGATCTTTTAAAAATAAAACCGACCTATCCCACTGTTCCCTGTCAACAAAAGCACAATATTTAATACTTCAATTCCAAGGAACAAATAATGTTCTAAATGAAAGCAGATCTTTTCCTTTCTCCTTGTGCCAGCTCTTTGTTTAAGCAGTGAGCAGGCGGCTTACATTCATCCCAGATGTTCATGAAAAAAAAATCCTTAATATACAACAGAATTTTACTTTATTTTTATACACTTGGTTGTAACATGTGTAAAAATATCAAGATCTTAAAAGTGCCATACTGATATGCTGTCCAAGGAAGCATTTAGTACCGGTAATGTGAGTAAAATTATAATGCTTTACTTTCTTGAAACTTTTTTCAAGGACTAAGATTCTTTGGATTTTTGAATAATAGTAAACAAAAGCCAGAAGGTAAGAAGGAAAGATTAGAAGAATAAAGGGGAAGAGCACACGGCATCTGTCCTAGATGGATAGAGCCCCCATTATTACTTGCCATGCAAATATCTGGATAAGAACCAATCAGCTTAACTCAGAAATGTCTAAAGAATGGAATCTTTTTCTTGGCTAAGTCTATGGTTTTGATATATAGTAAGATAAGAACAAATGCCTGATATCAGAGAGATAATTTGCATCAGGGATAGGCAGGTTTATTTTGGGGAAATAGAGCAAAAAGAAGGACCTTTCCTTCCTGCCTATTATCTAGGTGCCACTGATATGACTTAATCTTTGTTTGACTCAGGGGTGGTTTTCAAAAATTTCAGCAATGGGTTCTTTGCCTGGTTGCTGGGTGGGCATAGCCGTGGTGGGCATGGTCTAGTTGACCTCCTGCACCACGGGAGGAGGGGCAATTTCGCCTTCTCCAGGATCCGGTGGCTTTCTTCAAACCTCTGGGAGGGTGAAAACTGCCTCCTCCGGGCTCTGGAGGCCTTTCAGAAGACTCGTTTTCTCCCCTCCCTGAGCTTCCACACGGGCCCTGCACTTACCTCACATCCAAAATGGGCCGCATGGAGACTCCTGCTAGGGGTGGGGTGGGATGGGCGGGGTCATCCAGGGGTGGGATTTGGAGTTTTTCCGAACTAGCCATAATGTTAGCTACGGATTCTCCAAAACCCGGGCGAACCTGTAGCAGCGCACCCCTGGTTTGACTACATGATCAAAGTGAAGGGAAAAACTATGTAGCAGCTTTGTACCTAGGATTACTATCCTTTCTGGTGTGGCAATGTGAATTGGATGGTTCAGTTCAATAATAATTTGCTCTTTCTACTTAGAAATCTTCCATTAATTACACTTCTAACATTTTTGCTTGCGCAAGCTTTTGGATCCAGTCTCTTCCTTCAAGCAGCTGAAGGTGGAGAGCTGGGAATACCTGAGAATTGCTTTCAGTCCAAAGGGATGTTACGAGGATAGATGAAGATCTGACTATGATTTATTTAGGTTTATAAGCAGTCTCACTTCAGAAGCTTTGGGCAGTATATGAAATCAAACACAAATGTAATGTAATAAAGACAGTAATAAAACCATAAGCAATAACAGACAATTATAAACTGACACACAAATAAGTGATTTCTTTCATGCAGCAATTAGACCATATGCTTTGCATAATTATTCCATTCCCTTTTTTCATTATGATTTAATACCATTCACCTTAATAGACAAAAATAATTTTTTGAGCCTTTCTGTACTTGGAAGGCTGCTGACCAATTTAATGCTTGTGGATGCCATGTTTGAAGCATAATCAAATCTCAGCCATTATGTACAACTGCAGTCATAGCTTAAAAATAAGAGGGTAATTTAATAGAGAGTATATGGAGATAGTGTAGAATTATTTTATAAAATGTAATTCTGGCATATTATTTAACCTTCAAGATTACTAAAAAGCTTCTTGAAAAACTTTTGTTTAGAAAAGAGAAAATTAAAATGTCAAGTGATTGAAAGAAATAGCAAAGCACTAACCTAATAACAGCAACTTCAGTTGTCTGATGATTAGGCAGCCTAACAAATTCAATTATTGAATCAATTTGGTTGGAAGTAAATCCTGATAAATTCAATGAAATTATAAATTCAGTGAAATTTCCTAGAATAATAATAGTGATAATAATGATAAAATAGTATAATGTAAAAAAAATGAATAGTTTTCTTTCAGTGTTGCGCAAATATTAAATCACATAGTCCGAATTAATTGTATAGATACTATGCTGCTTTATAACATTAAAAACAATAGAAAGGAAAAGACCTAGAAATCAGTGTAACAGGCAAAATCATCTAAAAAATCTGAGCAGATTACTCAAAATTCCTTTGTCTTGTCTCTGTTTACAGGCTAATTCAAATATTAACAACAACAAAAAAAGATTTGCTACTTCCTTTTTAGTAAATGTACTTAACGCTATGAGCATAACATTCCAGGCTTCAAGAAAAGGTGTACAAACCTGAATAAATTTAATCCATATTTGCTAAATATTCTACAAGTAAAATATAATATGTAGGTATTTATAATATTGTTCTCATTTACTCATTCAGTCCTTTCTGTTTGTCAGTAACTGCTTCTTTGAGTTCTTATAAGTTCATGTTTGTATCATCAGCCAGCCTCCTTGAGTTTGTATTCAGTTGCCTTCATTTGTTTACAACTACCATGTTCTTCCTTTTGATATTATATTGTATATCAAAACATGTAAGCATCATTATTAAAGTTTCTTGTGAGCAGTTGTATGTTATTTCAAACAATATGCTTTATATGTATCTGCTATGCATTCGGAATGGACTGTGATTTGTGTGTGTTTGTGTGTATGTGTGTGTGTGTGTGTGTGTGTGTTAGAGTCATTTTGTATAATTTGGCATTTTTGGATGCTGCTGCTGTTACTATATTATTATTATTTTCAAGAGCGGTGCATCAAAATTTCAATAATGTGTGACATTGTGTGTACAGGAAAATGACAATAAAGGTTAAGTTCTTGTAGTTCAAAGTTTTTTAAACAATGTTCTCTGACATAGTTCAAAGGCATACATTGTCCAGCCTTTATGATTATTCACATTCATAGATAAATGTTGCAACTGGGAAAAGTGATGACCTTGACAGTACACATCTTTGTTGTCAGGTGATGTTTCTGCACATTAATATTTTGTCCAGATCTACTATAGGCTGTGTCTCAACTATTTCATAGCTGTAGTCATCATCTCTGTGAATTTTTAACCCTAGGAAGTTAAAATTATCCCTCTAACTTTTCCACTTGTTTGCACTGCATTGGTACATCTGGTAATGTAATTTTTTAAAAAGAAAACTTGATGGCAGAGAAGCTTTTGCACTTTCACTTTTAACAAAAGATTCTTTAAATGTTCCTCAATTCTAGCCTTCATAGTGATATTTCAGGGTCCAATCTGGGTTCGTCATTGGGACCAGAGGTTTAGTCTTTCAAGCTTTTGGACTTGTGTTGGAACCCATCCTCAGTGAACTTTTCTATACCAGAATCATAGTGATGTCACCAGCATATAAAGTTTTTATGTTTCTCCCAGTAATTTTAATTCCAAGTTCAGCTTCTTTGCCTTCAGGTTTTCTCATAGTATATTCTGCATACAATTTAAATAAAAGGGGCAGTATATGACCTTGGCATACTTCCTTCCCTGTTCTGAATGTTTTAATTTAACTTCATTTTATTAACATTATTATTTAACTTATGCATTAATTACATGGTAGGTTACCTAACAAAATTTGGTTTTTTATCCTCCTCATCTGAGAGAAAAAAAATATTTCTATGTTTTCCGCAGTCTACATGGCTGTTATATACATGTTTCCTTCAATTTATTTAAAACAAAAGCTATTACAGTTCTCGGTGGTGCAAAACTGATTCCTACATTGAATTTGATTCACTGAAGCAAAACCAATCTAGAATTTTAAGATTAACAATCCATGTCCCCCCATTTTGTCAGAAATGCTGGATTGCATCTAAATGCTATTGTGGTAAAAGTATTAGGTATGATTGCAGAGAACACACATGAAAAGTATATATAATTTATTAAAATGTATAGTGATAGCAGCAGGAATCAGTCTGGAATAAAAAGAAACCTTGCTATAAATCTAGAATTGGGAGAATAAAATAGAATATGAAGTAAAACCCTGATTTTATATATTCATAGCAGAAATCTAACCAAATTCTATCAGGAATTGCTTTCTTAAATACAATGATCACACAGCAAAGCAAACTAAGATACTTAGAATGCAGGTAGTCCTCAAATTATGACCAATTGCTTAGTAACCATTCAAAGTTACGACACCCCACCCCCACCCCCCAGGGCTATAACTCGGATTCAAAGTTTCAAAGATATTTGATCACATTTTGGGTGCTCAGTAAATGGACTTCATTTTTGACTGACTGTAATTCACATGAGACAAATTTATGGCATTTTTTTGGCCAAAAACCAGCATTCCAGTTTTCAACAAGAGACCCTGATCCTTTGTGGATAGTGGATTTGTTTAACAATTGCAAAGTTTGTTTAACAACTATGGCAATTCACTTAATGACTGTCCCAAAAAAAGGTTTTAAAATCAGGTATGGTCATGTGGTGACCTGCTTAATAACCAGCATGTCTTATGAACATAGCTCCTGGCTCAATTTGAAGAGTTTAAGAAAAAAATTTCAGAGCTTTGATTCTATTCTGCTTTAGAAGTGGAATTTCACCTAGTGATGACTTTCTAGGACTCTCTTCATTTTTGGAATTTGATTTGGTCAGCTGTATGTTGGAGAGTAAATATTGGGTGTAAAGTGCCAGGAAAGTAGGACTTGAACTTTCACTATTACTGACAGCTCTGAAATAGCACATTCAGCATATCTTGTGGAATTAGAATCATCCAAACATAGAAAGACCTTTACTCTTGCATGTGTGATATCCTTCCTTTAGCTATTTTGAGTGTGTTGTGGTCTGCCAGTGGCCAGCAGAGCTGGCAGTAGATTGGACCATGAGAAGGTTAGGGAGGAACATGGGCCAGTCCTGGAGTCTGAGGAAGGCTCTGATGAGGGCAGAGATATCCCTAAGAGGGATATAAAAATAAACTTGAGTTTATTTAAGATACTCTCTGTCATTCTATAGACATTCAAAATTACGTGAAAGGTTTCCAGATTGTTCACCTCAAACCTATGTCTGTTTACAGTATTCTTCTCAGTCTATAATGTCATGACAACACATAAAGTTAATAACATTTTACACTGTATCCATGCTAGGAATTGATTGCCAGGAAAGTTGTACATTTTATGGTTCTGTGTTATCTTACAATGGTCTGTTTGAAATAAATTATGTATTTAATATTATTTTACAAGATATGAATTAAGTGCAGTTGTTCAGTAGTTTAAACACTCTTTAAAATTGCACTTTTTGTTACTGGTCTATAAACTGATCTTTTCAAGCCTTTGGGCACTGTTTTGTTTTCCTGCTTAAAAACTACAAGTAACATTAACAGCATCATCTGGTACTTTTGAAGTTCTGTCGCATTTAACCAACTTTCTAGAATGTCTGGTTCTAATTTAGTGACACATACATATTGATTTTTGAATATTTTTTGTACAGTTTTCTGTATATTCATGCCCTTTTGCCCTGATGCATATCTACTTCCTCCACTAGATCTTTGTCTTTTATCATATCCATCTTTGCATCTTTTTCCCTTGATTTCTGTAATGTTCTTAAATATTTTGCCCTTTCTGTTTAATTGTTATCCTAAGTTTCTTTCCTCTGCATATTTAGATAATTTATAATACACACACACTCTTAAATGCCAATACATAATATATTGTTTTTAATCAAGAAATCCTTGATATACCATTATGTCTTTTCTAATGCAATGCCTAAATATAGTGGTACTTAGGTACTCAACTACTTCAAAACTTGACAAATTTGGTATTGTGACACAATGTCCTAGTACTCGTCGTTTGTTTGGTACTTGATGCATTGTGATAGGAAGAGAGGGCCGGCTGCAGAAGGCAGACAGGAAGTCAGCCATGCTGGGCAGGTCATTGCAGAAGGAAGCTGGGACCAGCTACAGAGGTCTGACAGGACATTGGTTGTGCCGAGAAGGTTGATCACATAGGAAAAGGGGCAGACAGGAAGTTCTTTCTGGCCAAAACAATAGATCACATGGTTTGTTTTGTACTCATTGTCTTTAAATTCCTGGTACAATATTTGTGAAATAGTTGTTAATTGTTATATGAAGCATGTCTGTCTGTCTGCCTGCCTGCCTGCCTGCCTGCCTGCCTGCCTGCCTGCCTGCTTGTCTGTCTGTCTCTGTCTAGAATTGTTCTGGAATTAGATGCTGCCTAAATAAAATAAAATATATTCTACATGATACTTTGCAGCTGATCATGAGTGCTAAGGGAAGTCATGAAATTACACATAAATGCTGTCTCGTCTCCAACTTTATTTTGCCATCTTGATCTCAAAAAAATTGGGGCAGACTTTTTTTTCTATCTCTACCTTCGTTGCTTTGTACATCATATCTTGATTATTGCTTTTTAACTGGTTGTCATTGGATTAAATACTTAAGACCTAGGCTAATGCCAAAGCTCAGTCTTTTAAGCATTGTAAAAATTAATTTGATTCCAATAATGACATGGGAATTAAGGAAGTTTAGTTTGGCGCATATATTTTACAAGTTTAGAACTTAATTTATTAATATTTGTTTTAATGGCAAATGCTTCACTGAGATTTGTTAACAAAACATATTAGTCCTCTATTTTGCCAAGTTTCCACTTGACTTAGATAATTTGCTCTATTTCCTTATCCCCCACTTTACCCCCAAAGGTCAAGGATCAAGTTGTTTAGTACAAAAGCAATGCTATGTTTTTACAAACCTTAGCAGCAAATGCTAATTGTGGCTTTATATAGTGAGTTTCCTCTTTGTGCCTCCATTTGCAAACAGGCAATTATGTGCACATTGCATGGCTGGAGAAATACAAAGGTAATACTGGAGTGTGCATATCAGTGCATATTGCCAAATTACGTGGGTTTCTTTTCTGTTATTTTTTTTTCTTTTTGGCACTGGATCAGATTTTAAAACTTGCCAGTACGTTAAGGTGACCAGATTTTCAGATTGGAAAAGAGGGACGCCCTTCACCGGGGGGGGGGGGGGGTTAAAAAAATTTTTTGGGCAAAAGGTCACCCCAGGACACCAGCATAAATACGAATCTGTTGCCAAACAAAATTTTGATCACGTGACCATGAGGATGCTGCAACGGTCGCTAAGTGTGAAAAATGGTCGCAACGGTCGCTAAGTGTGAAAAATGGTCGCAACGGTCGCTAAGTGTGAAAAATGGTCGCAACGGTCGCTAAGTGTGAAAAATGGTCGCAACGGTCGCTAAGTGTGAAAAATGGTCGCAACGGTCGCTAAGTGTGAAAAATAGTCATCAGTCACTTTTTTCAATGCCATTGTAACTTTGGTCACTAAATGTTTTCCCCCTCCTCGAGACTCCTCACTTCTTCCTTCATTCCTCTTGCTTATCTACCTTCACCTTATCTGTCTTCTGTTCTTTCCCTCTCTTCCTTCCTTCTTCCCTCCTTCCATCCTTTTCTTTCCTCACTCACTCCCTTCCTCCTTTTTTCTCTTCCTTCCTCCTTCCATTCTTTCAGCTTCATGGGAGAGGCAGCTGCCGGCCGTTTCACCTCGCGCAGAGAACTTCCACTCGGTCCCAGGGCTTCTGCCGGGTGGGGGGGTGGGGGGGCTTGATTAAAAATTTTATACGGAGCAACAAAAATTTTCATACATCACAAAAATAGTATTGTAATATTTTTTTATTTCAACATAACTACAATATAATACATTTATTTACATTTATATTTATTAAATATATTGACAAAAATTATGTACAGTACAAATATAATAATTTATTTACATTTATATTTATTAAATATATTGACAAAAATTATGTACAGAATAATTTTACTCTTTGGCATATTTCTCACTTGAGTGAATTTTTTTTAGTAGATTGCTGTCATTGTTTAAAAGGTCATGAAATTTTTCACACGAATTCGTTAAATTATATTTTACACATAAAATGGCTTTCAAAGTCTCAACACTTAATTGTGATTTTTCTGATGTCCACACTTGATTTACCGTAGAAAAAACACGTTCAATCGCAGCATTAGTTCCTGGTAAGGACAGCGCGTATTCCACAATTTTTAATATATTATTACATGAAATATGGTTTCTTTGAAAATGATTAAACATTTCTATCCATTTATTCTCTGTTGTCATTTTTGCTGATGCCCAAGATTCAACTTTTTCCTTATTCATATATAGTTTTAAATGTGATACCTCAGTAAAAAGATTAGTTTCAGAAATATCACTATTTGGGAAATTTTGATGAATATGCTCGAATGATTTTTGCACATCATGCCAATCAAGTTCTTTTTTTAATTCAACCCAATTAAAATGTTCGATATTGTTAAAATGTACCGTCCACTCTTCTAAATAATCTACGCAGTTTTTATAGAAGTTTTTAAAATGATTCATGGTATCTGCACGATTTATTGCACCTTCTTCTTCTAGCTGCCTTATAGTATTACGGATAGTAATGGGAATAAAAATTGTATCTAACCGCTGTTGACACTGAAATTTTAAATTATTAAGTTCATTTGCTACTTCAATTGCCGAAATTTTGTCACCTTCAATAATTTTTATACTATTTTGAAAAAGAGCTGCTTGATTGTGTACAAACTCTAGCCAAATTTTTGAATATTCTTTTTCAAAAAGCTCTTTTAAAATTCTAGGACATCTATCCTGTGATAGAAAGTAGGACTTCAAAGGATCGAATAGTTTCAAAATTCTTTCGACAGCTGGCAAAAGAGCTAACCAGCGTGTTTTACTATATCCAAGCATTTTGTGATATTCGACTTCTGCATCTTGACAAAATTCTTTAAGATTTTCAACGCGCACAGTGTATATATGAAAATAACAATAAATTTTAACAATAATATTTTCCACGTCTATGGGCAACAAGTCAGCAGCTGTTTGAATAGCATTATGTATTATGTGCGCTGCACAACCAACACCAATAATATTTTGACTAAGGTTTTGGTTTAATTTATAAAAAATATTATTGGTACCCCTTCTCACTTTTCCTCCAAAATTTGCATTTGTATTGTCTCCACAATATGCGATTATTTTGTGTTTTAAATTGTTTTGTTCCAAAATTTTAATAATGGAACTGAAAATTATTTCCGAAGTTTCGCCAGGCAAAGAAACAAAATCTAACATTCTAATTTTTATTCCAGTTTCCGAATCAAAAAATCGAATAAGGGTTGGAAATAATTTGATATCCTTATGATTTGATGCATCAGAGTATATGGATACAAAATTAATTTTCTCTAGATTTTTGCTTAATTCTGTAAATGCATATGGGGAAAGCACATTACGCACAATTGCCTCGGATTTAGTTCTAGCACAGGTAAATTTTTTGTTGAATAACTTTTTGACCACTTGTGTTGTACAGTCCATAGATCGGAAGGAATGATTGTGATTAATAGTATGAAAAGACATAAGTCCTTCTGCCAATGCTAATTTCTTGTCTTCGTCTGCATATGTTGGTTTATGAAAATAGTCTTGCATTCTGGAGGAAGATGCAACAGCATCTACATATCTCTTATGTTTCTGCGTCTCCAAATGCTTTGTAATATCATGCCTCCCACCGTGCGCAATAGAAAATTCGCCATTGCATTTCTCACATCTTACTATGTGGTCGCTTTTTGTTTTTTTAAGAAAAGGAAATTCATTTCTTAGATCATCGTTGAATTTGCATCCTCTTTTCTTACTCATGTTAATAATCTAAAAAAAATTAAAATTATATGATTTTATACTATATAAAATTCAATGAGGGTGAAACACACCAAATCTGGCAAAGCTGCCTTGCACCAACCTGCCCTGCCCATAGAATAGCAGCCACTTTGAGACACATAAACCTGGTCTGGACATATTGCATCACAAAGATTTGCAAAGATCACATTTGCAAAAAGGAACATTTCTTGTAGTAAATACATTTTATAAACAATTTAAAAATAAAAATCCCCCCAAAATAAAAATCCCCCCAAAATAATAAAAAGGTATTCTATAAATAAAATAAATCCTTAAAAACCATTGTTAAGTATTACACCAGCAATAATTTATACTGTCACCATTTCAAACTATTCCACACAGAATAAATTGAAGTAAAATCATTTTAAACCATGAGGTTCCACAACGGTCGCTAAGTGTGAAAATGGTCGCTAAGTGTGAAAAATGGTCATCAGTCACTTTTTTCAATGCCATTGTATCTTCCTGATTATTAAAGTGCAAATTCACTCAGTGTCAATCATGACTCCTGAGTCCATTTCAAAGTATTGTGCATAGAAATTTTAAAAATGGCTTGTTTCAATTTATTTTGGATAGAATCTTTTTTTAAATAGTCTAAGACAATTTAAAAAAAGAATCAACACAGAATACCACTATTTTAAAAAATCATATGCACAATAAATAACATATTATTTTAAAATACATTAAAAAAGAAAAGAAAAAACCCGGCTCACTTACCAGCAGGCAGGCAGAGTCAGCAGATCTTCGTAGCGATGGATGGAAGCACACAGGGAGCCTAGTATATACGCAACTGCAGTAACAATGACAATGATGAAGGATTGGATTGAGTTAAAGAATAAAAGAATTCTGATCTTAGAAGGTCATGACCTGCAGGCAGGCTGGCATAATTTCTTATGGAATGACAAACATAAAATGCACAAATACTTTCAAAATCATTTAATTGGAACTTTAGTGCAACAATGGCTTAAAATAAAAAAAACACTATGTGAAAACCCCAAATTGGCTATCACCAACAGAAAGAACGACACACCCAAATTTTACAGATTGGAACAAAATTCTAAGATACAGAGATCTAATTGATAGACAGGGAAATTTAAAAACAATTGAAGAATTGGCAGATCAGAATATGAAAGGTGATTGGCTAACCTACCTCCAAATTAAAACTAAATACAATAAAGACACTAAAATATATGGTATTGAAACAGAACCACACGAATTGGATAAAATTATTCAAAGTCTGGACAGAAAGATGATAGGGAAAATATACAAATTCCTCTTGAAGTATCAAATGGAAGAGGAAATTGGAAACTGTAAAAGAACCAATGATAAAATGGGCACAGAACTTTGGCTATAACATTTAACTAGACAAATGGGAAAAATTTTGGGGAATAAATTTAAGAATGACACTATCAATCCCATACAAGGAAAACCAGTACAAAATGCTTTATTATAGATGGCATCTGGCACCGTCAAGGTTGGCCAAAATTTCAACAAATACCTCGCTAAATTTCTGGAAATGTGATTCAATACATCATGGCACATATTATCATTTATGGTGGACTTGTGAAGAGGCAAAAAAATTCTGGAAAAGGATCAAAAATTGGTTGGAAGAAATAACAAAGGTTAAGTTAGATTGGAAACCTGAACTCTTTCTATTAGGAATTATACCGATGAAATACAAAAAAGAAATACAATATCTAATATTACGCATACTTACAGTAGCAAGGATCGCTTTCGCCCAGAAGTAGAAAAATAAACTAAACCTAAATGAAGAAGAAATAATAAGAAAAATTATGGACTGTGCCGAAATGGATATATTAACAAAAGAAATACAGGGAAAAGAAGAATCAGAATTTTATTGGATATGGGATAATTGGTATATAGTTGGATGGAACAAAGGAATCACAGACAGTGGTCACATTGTCCTCCAGTCATATTGGCTCAGAAACTCTGGCAGTGAAGCATGCAAGTCTTAAAGCTGTCAAGTTACAAGATCCTTGCACCCCTAACCCTTTAGGGGAAAAAAACACAGGGATCTTCAAACCTGACAGCTTTAAGACTGTGGACTTCAACTCCCAGAATTCCTCCTCCAGTCATATTGGCTCAGAAACTCTGGCAGTGAAGCATACAAGTCTTAAAGCTGTCAAGTTACAAGATCCTTGCACCCCTAACCCTTTAGGGGAAAAAAACACAGGGATCTTCAAACCTGACAGCTTTAAGACTGTGGACTTCAACTCCCAGAATTCCTCCTCCAGTCATATTGGCTCAGAAACTCTGGCAGTGAAGCATGCAAGTCTTAAAGCTGTCAAGTTACAAGATCCTTGCACCCCCAACCCTTTAGGGGAAAAGAACACAGGGATCTTCAAACCTGACAGCTTAAGACTGTGGACTTCAACTCCCAGAATTCCTCCTCCAGTCATGTGGCAGCGACATCATCTGCTCCATCTTCGGGTTTTTTCACAGGGGCAGGGCTGCCGCTGAAGATGCTGACGAGCCTCCCCCCCACCAGAATAACTCCTGCCGCCTCCCCCTCCTCCTCCAAGAGGACCACCACATTTGCTGCCCAGCGCTGCAGCCGAGGTGAAGGCCGCCAAAGCTCCCGCAGGCGCCCCCGCCCATGGCAGCGGCGGCGGTGCCTGCCTCCCGCTCCGCTCGGAACACCTCACCTAAGCAGGGAGCTTTGGCGGCTTCACCTCAGCCGCAGCGTTGGGCGGCAAATCCAGCAGTGCTGTTGGGGAGGAGGAGGCAGCAGAAGATATTCCGTTCGAGCAGAAAGCCTCCCATCCCTTGCCCTGCTTTCTGCTCGAACGGAATATCTTCTGCTGCCTCCTCCTCCCCAACAGCACGGCTGGATTTGCCGCCCAACGCTGCGGCTGAGGTGAAGCCGCCAAAGCTCCCTGCTTAGGTGAGGTGTTCCGAGCGGAGCGGGAGGCAGGCACCGCCGCCGCTGCCATGGGCGGGGGCGCCGGTGCCTGCCTCCCGCTCCGCTCGGAACACCTCACCTAAGCAGGGAGCTTTGGCGGCTTCACCTCAGCCGCAGCGTTGGGCGGCAAATCCAGCAGTGCTGTTGGGGAGGAGGAGGCAGCAGAAGATATTCCGTTCGAGCAGAAAGCAGGGCAAGGGATGGGAGGAAAGGAAAGAGCCTGAAGCGCCCGAAGCGATGGGAAAACAGTTTTCCACCCCCTCCTCCGACCTCCTCTCTCCGCCCCGAGCACGCGGCGACCAGCAAGCAAGCAAGCCGGTGTTTTTCCACCCCCTCCTCCGACCTCCTCTCTCCGCCCCGAGCACGTGGCGACCAGCAAGCCAGTGTTTTCCACGGGGTGGAAAACACTGGCTTGCTGGTCGCCACGTGCTCGGGGCGGAGAGAGGAGGTCGGAGGAGGGGGTGGAAAAACACCGGCTTGCTTGCTTGCTGGTCGCCGCGTGCTCGGGGCGGAGAGAGGAGGTCGGAGGAGGGCCTCCTCCGACCTCCTCTCTCCGCCCCGAGCACGCGGCGACCAGCAAGCAAGCAAGCCGGTGTTTTCCACCCCCTCCTCCGACCTCCTCTCTCCGCCCCGAGCACGCGGCGACCAGCAAGCAAGCCGGTGTTTTCCACCCCCTCCTCCGACCTCCGACCTCCTCTCTCCGCCCCGAGCACGCGGCGACCAGCAAGCAAGCCGGTGTTTTCCACCCCCTCCTCCGACCTCCTCTCTCCGCCCCGAGCACGCGGCGACCAGCAAGCAAGCCGGTGTTTTCCACCCCCTCCTCCGACCTCCTCTCTCCGCCCCGAGCACGCGGCGACCAGCAAGCAAGCCGGTGTTTTCCACCCCCTCCTCCGACCTCCGACCTCCTCTCTCCGCCCCGAGCACGCGGCGACCAGCAAGCAAGCCGGTGTTTTCCACCCCCTCCTCCGACCTCCTCTCTCCGCCCCGAGCACGCGGCGACCAGCAAGCAAGCCGGTGTTTTCCACCCCCTCCTCCGACCTCCTCTCTCCGCCCCAAGCACGTGGCGACCAGCAAGCAAGCAAGCCGGTGTTTTCCACCCCCTCCTCCGACCTCCTCTCTCCGCCCCGAGCACGCGGCGACCAGCAAGCAAGCAAGCCGGTGTTTTCCACCCCCTCCTCCGACCTCCTCTCTCCGCCCCGAGCACGTGGCGACCAGCAAGCCAGTGTTTTCCACCCCCTCCTCCGACCTCCTCTCTCCGCCCCGAGCACGCGGCGACCAGCAAGCAAGCAAGCCGGTGTTTTCCACCCCCTCCTCCGACCTCCTCTCTCCGCCCCGAGCACGCGGCGACCAGCAAGCAAGCAAGCCGGTGTTTTCCACCCCCTCCTCCGACCTCCTCTCTCCGCCCCGAGCACGTGGCGACCAGCAAGCCAGTGTTTTCCACCCCCTCCTCCGACCTCCTCTCTCCGCCCCAAGCACGTGGCGACCAGCAAGCAAGCAAGCCGGTGTTTTCCACCCCCTCCTCCGACCTCCTCTCTCCGCCCCGAGCACGCGGCGACCAGCAAGCAAGCAAGCCGGTGTTTTCCACCCCCTCCTCCGACCTCCTCTCTCCGCCCCGAGCACGTGGCGACCAGCAAGCCAGTGTTTTCCACCCCCTCCTCCGACCTCCTCTCTCCGCCCCGAGCACGCGGCGACCAGCAAGCAAGCAAGCCGGTGTTTTCCACCCCCTCCTCCGACCTCCTCTCTCCGCCCCGAGCACGCGGCGACCAGCAAGCAAGCCGGTGTTTTCTCCACCCCCTCCTCCGACCTCCGACCTCCTCTCTCCGCCCCGAGCACGCGGCGACCAGCAAGCAAGCCGGTGTTTTCCACCCCCTCCTCCGACCTCCTCTCTCCGCCCCAAGCACGTGGCGACCAGCAAGCAAGCAAGCCGATGTTTTCCACCCCCTCCTCCGACCTCCTCTCTCCGCCCCAAGCACGTGGCGACCAGCAAGCAAGCAAGCCGGTGTTTTCCACCCCCTCCTCCGACCTCCTCTCTCCGCCCCGAGCACGCGGCGACCAGCAAGCAAGCAAGCCGGTGTTTTCCACCCCCTCCTCCGACCTCCTCTCTCCGCCCCGAGCACGTGGCGACCAGCAAGCCAGTGTTTTCCACCCCCTCCTCCGACCTCCTCTCTCCGCCCCGAGCACGCGGCGACCAGCAAGCAAGCAAGCCGGTGTTTTCCACCCCCTCCTCCGACCTCCTCTCTCCGCCCCAAGCACGCGGCGACCAGCAAGCAAGCCGGTGTTTTCCACCCCCTCCTCCTCTCTCCTTAAATAAAATTAAATTATAATAAAATTACAATAAAATTATCAGAATAAAATAAAATAATACGTTATTTATTTACTCACCAGTGAGTAAGCGCAGCAGCTGCAACCCCCAACAAGAAAGATGAAATGGAAACTCGCGCATGCGCCCTCAGCTAAGGAGTCCAGCCAATCAGTGAGCTGGTTGGGATGGAAAATTTTCAGCACGTGGCGTGCTGAAAATTTTCCATCCCAGCCAGCTCACTGATTGGCTGGAGTCCAGCCAATCAAATATTGAGCGGCAGGCTGGGCTGGCTTAAATTTGTAGGTAGCATAACGAAACGATGAGCCAGCCCAGCAGCTGATGGGCGGGAGCTGCGCGCGCCAAAAAAAGCGTGCCTTTTTAAAAAGCGGGCGGGACGCGGGAATATGCAACAAAAGGCGGGGGTGTCCCGCCAAAAGCGGGACGTCTGGTCACCTTACAGTACGTTCACTAGATTTTGATTTGTCAACCGGATCTACCTAGCTTCACCCACATCCTGCCTGTCTTGAGATGGTGTTTGCAGGGAAACTGAATGTCAGCCCAAGTAATGCCTAGAATCTTATTAACCAGTCACCAAGGAGTTATTTGGTTAAAAAAAATAAGTCCTTAGTTCAGGCATTGTAGTCTTAAGTGTTACACCAAGTGGATAGTTTTATTTAGATTGATTAATGCTCAACTGTTAGAAGCTTCTCCAACTTTGTTTCTTTGCCTCAAAAGTGCTGTCAGATAATTATCTAGAGGAGTCTAAATTACCTTTAATCAGCTGCATGTCAGAGAGAAGTTCAAGAGGTGACAGTTTTTTGCAGCCTTCTCTGATGGTGTACAGATGTTAAAGAGCCCCATTCAAGATGGAAATTGGCAATTCTCAAGGTTTCTTTAAATCTCTCTTCTGAAGTTAAATGGAGCCATTAGATCTTGTCTCAAGGAAACAACTCCTGTTACTTTAACTCCTGTTGCTATTTGGGCCTGGACTATTTTCCATCTTGACTGCCAGAAGATTAAATTCGACTTCATTTTAGTGAAATTGCCAATATATACACTTTTGCTATCTTGGAAATAGCAAGACTATTTAAAAATCTTACTTAGTTCTGAAAGCAGCAGAATCAAATTAGTATTGTTAAGTGACATTGATTATCTTTTAAGTTGCAACAGAATGAATATCCAGCAATCTAATTTTCTGCAGAAATCAGAGAGCCATGAGGATAAAAATAACGTCTACAGAAACAAAGAAAATTGCGTCTAAACTGTGTCTTAATGATAGACTTCTTTAATTTGTATATATGTATATTTTATATCTGACATATTTTATTATCTTAAAATTATATCCTTCTGAGCTTTATATTTATCTTTGGACCCTAAACAAATGTTTGTTCCTGAGATTTATCACATCCTTTTCATCCATCTAGTAAGGACTCTCTTAATATGGGGCAAGCATTGCAGTGGATCTGTATTTTTCATAATGATATATATCCAATTATGCTTGCTTTGAGATTGCTTGGGCAAATAGGCAATAGGCTTTCAGAATGTGTTTCCTTATTCACTCTTTGTTGAACTGTGGACTCCAGAGCCAGATTGATGTAGTGATTAAGGCACTGATTTAAGGGTAAGGAAATTGAACTTCTAATTTTCAGTTAGACACAGAAGCCAATTGGGTGACCTTGGACTATTACAATCTCTCAGCTCCAAACCATTTTCAAGCTCTGTGGCAAACCTGTGGAAGAACAAATCCCTTGTTGTATCATGCATGGATAATTTTACCATTTGATCCAGGTAGTGCAGACCCTGTAGCCAAGTGGAACAAATATTTTCAAAAACAATAAACAAGAACCATGATGATTTCCTTCATATAGGGCAAAATGCTAGCTGCTTTTGAAGTCCCCTTTTCAGATTATGTCATTGTTTCCCATTGTGCAAGCTATATAATTTCCCAGTAGTATGGGCAGTGAGAGACTATGCATGATTGGGATGCTGTTGGTTACTATCCAGTGTATTTGGAGGTCATCACATTGGTGAAGTCTGGATTAAATAGCCTGATTAGAGGAATTTGGGTAAATGTCTATAGAGATTCTCAGTCATCCAGTCATGGTTGTCCCAAAGGTGCTTTTTCAAAAAGACAACTCGACTTTTCCGATATTTTTCTTTGAAAATGTTACTTCTCATCCAAGAAACTTTTTCATTTCTAGAACTGAAGAAGCTTCTTGGATGAAAAGTGAAAGAAGAATATGGGTACTTTGCAGAAATTTTATTGTGGCAAAAAAGCAACATTGCAAAATAGGTGACTGCAATTTGCATATGTTGCTATACATCAGTTTTACATTTTAGGTATATCCAATTAAATGTTATATATACACTTATAGGATCATTTCTTCAAGAATACTAGTTAGAGGCTCTTCCATTCTTACCTGTACAGCCAAATTAAACCTGGTGTTTTGGATGCAGAATAGAGACTCTTATCACTGAGCCCTTAAAGCCCTTTTGAAACACTGATGAACATTCTACAAAGAGTAATATTTTTTTGGCATTATATTGATTTTATATAGCTTCATTACTCTTGGACCTTCCTCAGTAGATTATAACACAGCAATGGCAACATAACATCTAGCAAAGATAGTGATAGCCTTCTTCATTCTCATCAGTTTGCTGTCTAGGTAATAACTTATATTGTCCTTACTGGCGATGGGGAAAAATATGATACTGATTGTTTGATTAATAGCCAATGGCATGTATCTCCGGTTCTGCTTGCCCTTTTAAGATATAAATATACAAATCAAAAGAATTTGTATCTATTATTAACATCATTGGCATTGACAAAGTCATCAAAATTACTTGGAACAGCTTACAACGTGTGATAATACTTTTTAATGCCATCAAACAACATCTGTCTACCACAAGTCTTTGGTAATATTTCGATAGGTGATAAAAATACCAAACCCTGTCTAAACATCTGTCTGACTGTGTGAAGAACCATAAAATGTATTATAGCCACTCAAGTACAAAAAATTCTGGGTGGCTTTTAATTTTGCAATATCAAAAAAGAAATCAGAATAATTATTCTGTTTTAAAATTACATAAATATCTACCTTATTCCATAAATAGCAAGAATGAAAGACCATTAATGATGAAGACTGATAAATAATATTGTTTGGTTTGCATTTTTTTAAATGAAAGAATTATTTAGAAAGTCCTTTGTCAAGCTGAAATATCCGGTTTCCATTAACAATTTCTTTGGTTTGATTTTTAGTAGAATGCTGAATTTGTAAGACTATGTAAGGCAAATATATTCAACTTATTTGTACTCCACCATATGTTAAAAAACTAAAACTTCACCATGTGCTTTAAAAATGCAAGTATCAGTTCTAAGAGACAAAAACATATTGGGTGGAGAAAAATGCGGTTTCCTTTGTTGTAGAAAAGAGGAGCAGGATTTAGACCAAACTTACAGTAATAACCTTCTTTACTCTGTCACCCAGAATTCTCAGCAGGGATTCTGGAGTTGGAAATCCTGGAGCTGAAGTCCATTTAAAACAGTGGTTCCCAACCGTTTTTTGGCCATGCCCCACCTAAGCATCTTTAAAATCCTGATGCCCCCCCACCCTTTTATATGTTATAAAGTAACATATAATTCTTACTTTACTCAAAAAGTGAACTCTCCTCACCCGGAGGAAGTCTAAAAGGCTATTAACTTGGTTTAAACAAGGTTCAAATTGCCCCCATTAAAAAGCAAATTGCCCCCCTGTGGGACGTGGGCCCCACGTTGGGAACCCCACTGATTTAAAATAAAATAGATTTAAATGATATATTATTTTAATTCACTTTTTTTGCTCAAGAAGCATACATGAAGCACAATACAGCTATAAAGTAAAACAGACACTGATGAAATAAAACCCTTGGGTGTCTGTGAATGTTTGTCTCTGTGATTATACATGGAATTGAGATCTTAAAGATATTTTAACATTCATATTCACTGTTTTTTAGTCCATTTTTTCAGATGATGGACAAATCATGTAGGACAACATCCCCATTACTTAAAATCAATGTGAATAAATACTTCAGTTTTAGAGTTTTTTTGTTGTGTTCGTTCAGGGATAGGCAGCTACAGGTTGCATGTAACTGGTCTCTAATGCAGACTTCTACATTAAAATTTTACCCCTGAAATTCAGTTCAAAATGACTAATAGTAGCATGGAATAACGATAGAAGTGGAAATAAGAATTCTGGGAGAAAAACTACTTCCATTTCTGTCATTAAAACATCCATTCTATCACCTATCTTGCTTGAAATTGCGGTTCTGAAATTGAAAGATTTTGTTATTAATTTTTGAGTTTTAACCTTTTTTTAAAAAAATGGAAGCTTCTAGTTCTTAATGCCTAAAACACTACAATATAAACCCAAAGCATATGGGCCTCCTCCTTGCTGATCCAGGTAAATCATCTATGCCTCTCCAGTTAGTTAGGGGATTGAATTGTGACTCTGATTGCTAAGAAAGTCACCCACTTCTGTGTTCCTCTTTCAACTAAAGCAATTTCCCCACTTTTGAATGCAACTGATCCAATAAAAGACATACTTAATTTTTTCCAAGTTTTGCAATAAAACCTGGATTAAAAATATTTTTTTTCCAGTTAAGAAGAAACTGAATTGATTTGTGATGTTGCATCCCAGTGGTGGGTTCTGGGTGGTATGGCCCAGTACAGGTGTACTGGTGGTAGCTGGAATCAGCAGCTACCATACCGGAACGGTGGGCCATTTGGTCCACCCACCCGCCCATGTTCCTTATTGCTTTTTGAGGCAAACGGGCCAATTATACATGTGCGTGCAGAGCTTGTGCGACTTCCGCCGAGCAGCTGAGTGTTGTTGGACGGTGGCGTGCACATGAGTGAGCAGCGCACGTGCCCACTGAGGATGCTTGACCCCATCACAACATACGGGTTGTGACAGGATCTGGAACACACTACTGTCGCATCCATGTAAACGTCCTGCAAAATAGCACAAGTAACCACAAATATTATTCAGTGTGCAAGACTACTATGTGATCTAGAGTTCTGGTAGCATGTACATTTATCAACTGGACCATAAAGAATGATTGAGTATTGCCACTGAATATGATAATAGTAATAGTTTGCTTAAAACCACACTAACGTGGTGTAGAAAGAATATACAATGTAGTACCAACGATGGATTATCTTCATCAGTTCTTGATGACTTGCTGAAATAAATTTAAAGGAAATGCTATGCCCCAGAGATTTCTGATGAGATTCATTGAGTTCAGGTTCTAAATCTTCTCCCTGGAGCTTTTAAAGATTTTTGTGCTTAATATCTTGAACAGTTCCTGATATATGAACAGTTCTTTCAGCTAAAGAAATCTGTAACCGTGCTTTTCCATGATTTTCATAGGAGCAGAATCATAAATCATTCCAAATCATAAAAATATTGGTAAATCTTTATTTTGGAATTAATATTACATTTCATGTCTCTCTCCACTGCCAATACCTCCTGTCCATTGCACTACTATAGCACTGGCTGCCCAGGCCCTTTATTCATTCATTCTGTACCATGCAACAATTGCTCGCTTAACAATCAAGGCATTGAGAAACATCACTTTTGATATAAAGAAAGAAACAGAAAAGGCCTAAGAAACCTTCTAAAGTCTTCTGTAGTGGAAGTCATCAGGAATGGGTCTTCTCCATCTTGGTAATCATGATTATTTATTTACTCACTCTTTCAACTCTATTGTGGGTTAACTTTTTATCCACACGTACCTATCACATGGGATACAATGATAAAATATAGTTAGCTCATAACTCACAGCAAGCAGTGAGTTCTGTGACTGAGAAGGGTTTTGATAAGATTTTGGGCTTGTCAATTGGGAAGTTGGCAGTTCTAGACCTAAATACCATATGCTCTTGCTAACCTAGGAGTTTGAAAGCATGCAAATGCAAGTAGATAAATAGGTATTACTTTGGTGGGAAGGTAACAGTGTTCCATATGCCTCGGCGTATAGTCATGCTGGCCACATGACCATGGAAGTATCTTTGGACAATGCTAATTCCCTCAGCTAAGAAGTGAACAAACTTTCATTTTATATACTAATGGCTTGTCCTGTCATTGTTGGTGGGAATGGTCTTGGTGGCTCCTTGTTTATGGTGCTGTTACCACAATATTATACTCACATGCCCTCCCAGAGCCAAATGCTTGGTGGTTGTTTGCCATGGGTTTTAAACGTGAGGTTTAATTTATCACTGCTTTTGTCTTAACTTAGTTGTTTTGTCTATCATCCATTCTTAATAAGAATTTTATGGTAAAGGGGATATAAAATAAGATATTTGTCTATAAAATATACTTCTAATATGTCACAATCTGATCTGCAACCAACATGAGTTTGAAGATCCTTGAAGGAAACATTATTAAAAAAAAAGTTTTTGTAGACAATATTTCTTGAAATTTAATTAAAAAAAGATTGACATGCTGAAAAGAATAAAAGTAGACTAACTTCATTATCACTGATATTCTTACTAGTCTGTAATATAATTAGGATATTGGCAGAGGAAAAAATTTCTTTCTTCTTCCTCATTCAAACAATGTATGTTTGCATAAACCTTTGACTGGGTTTCTATCACATTCCACCATAAATGCCTGATAATTAACAGAATGCTAGACTTAGCAGTTAAGATAATTGCTTTGGAAGCTGCTCATTAATTCATATTCCCATTTAAAAAATCACTGATATAATTTTTTGTTACAGATTTTGAAAAACGGTATAAACCAATGATAGTTACTTGCATGCAGGTTGCCCGGAATTAATGATGTAGGATAGGATTAGGCAAACCCTACTTCTTCCTGAATAGTTTTAATTAAATTTCAATTGACTTAACAAAAAAGAAATCTAATGATAGTTATTAAGCAGAATTTTTGCTGATAGTGGTCAGTGGAGAGATTATCATATGGAGAGGAGATACTGTCTGCTTCATTATGTCTGCTTTTTATAATGGCTCATAAGCCGTGTTTCTTTGTTAACTTTTCTTTGTGATTTGAAAGGGATGGATGTGTGCCAATTTTATATTGCGTCTGTTCTTTTATTGTTGCATTTTTATATTACAGGAGGGTGGTTTTTTTTGTAAACCACGTTGCTATCAGATGATGCATTCAAAATACAAAGATTTCCAGTAAACATAGTACCTTCCATTATCACTGGCAAAATTCAGAATTGTGTTCTGGTTTCAGCAAAAAAAAGGATTTTTTCTGCTAGAAAGGATTCTGTATCACAAGTTGCTGAGAGCATACACATATTTCATTGTTCCTTTGGTCATATGGCAGCTAACACTTATGACTTGAAGCCTCTCTTATGATAGAATGCTTTGTCCACAAATACATTTTCTGCTGTGCAAATGATATTTCCTGTGAGGTGTAAATGTTACAGTTAAAGACTATGTATCAGCTAACATTCATCTGTGTTGATTTGGAATATCAAAGCAGGTTGTTTATTTAACCCAGTGTTGGTAACATTTAGTATCCAAGATGCATTTAGTTTAGTTTTGCTCTTGTGTTTGAGGTGATATATACATTACACTAGAAGTCTGGAACTTGAGTAATAATAATTTAACTTCTCCCACTCCCCTCCCCTCCCCTCCCCTCCCCTCTCTTCCCCTCAGCTTGTTTGAAACATGTCACTGCTTGTCCAAGTAGTTTCTAGAACTCTACCTAGATAAGTGAGAATCTTCATCAATATATGCATTAGAAGAGTCATCTGTAGGTATACATATTCATGCAATAGCACTTAGACTTATATACCGCTTCACAGTGCTTTCCAGCCCTCTCTAAGTGGTTTGCAGAGTCAGCATATTGCCCCCAACAACCTAGGTTTTCATTTTACCGACCTCGGAATGATGGAAGGCTGAATCAACCTTGAGCCAGTCAGGATCAAACTCTTGAAGTGAGCAGTAAGTTAGCCTTGCAGTACTGCATTCTAACCACTGTGCCACCAGGGCTCTTCTGCATTTCTAAGTACTATATCTAATTTGACTTTACTACTTTTTCTTTCTTTAATTATTTTTGTTTCTTAACTTTCTAAATACCTTCTTGTTTTCTTAAAGTATAGCACTACATAAATCATTTACAATAATATAAATTTGGATTTAACAACCTTTTGGGAATAATGGATTCCCCCCACCAATCTAATAAATACCATTTTATTGGTTTCTTGATCCACTGTGGAATAGTGGTAATGGCATGGATACAGGGGTGATGGTGCACAATTGATGAGAATAGTGTTGTACTTTATAACAGAAGCCCTGCCCCATCATTAACATTACACACGTTACAAAAAAAATGGTAGAGCCTGTATCACAGTGGTGCTGTGCTTCTTTTGTCATATTGACGAATGCACTGACTCCTGTAGATAACTGATTTGTGGATCAAGCAGTGGAGATTTGATTGTTTCTGAACAATCATACTGTTCCGGAATAATCAATATGGCTAATTAGCATGGTTTATGTTGAAAAATTAATATGTCCCTGTCCTCTCTCAGTCAGTTCTCTGCTATCCTATCTGAGCATACATGAGGATGTGAACAGGAGGTTGCTAATACTTGTATCTTGGAAAGATAGGCATTTTTGAAATGAGTATAGAAAGAGTATTTTATTCATTTATTTAATCTCTTGCATCCAGAGTAATTGCCCGAGAACTGAACTGCAAGAACTGCATATGGAACAATTTCTTTCCCAATCTATTCATTCAGGTGATGTGCTCCTGCTAGTACAGCAAAATTAACTCCTCACACATAGGAAGGAATGCACTCACCTCTGACAGTAGATAGAGGAAGTGCTTGAAGAACTCTACTTTGAGAACAGTTTTCTATTTTAAGCAATCATTATCACTAGCTTTATTAAATGAGCAAGGGTTTTTTTTGTGCGTTTTCATTCAGTTTGGTTAATTAGGCCAAAAGGCTAAAAATATTTGCATTGGTAAATGAAATGAATGGGAATTGGCTATGTTAAGAAGTCGTTAGATTAATACATTGGTATAAAAGTTCATAATCAGTTTCTGAGCTTTTTCCAATCCTCATACTTACGCCAGTTGCGTCCTTTTTTTGGATCAGGAGGCATTGAATGTTTCTTTCTCAACTCACCATTCCACTACTGTAATTCACTATTCATAAGTTTTAGCTGGTTCAAGTACGGCAGCCCAAGTAATTATGGATGCACCACAGTTAACCCATGTATCACTTCTATTCCAGTAGGAGTAGATATAGTGGCTACCAGTGGCTACCGGTTAGCTTCTGTGTGCAATTCAGAATATTGGTTGCCATCTTTAAAGTCAGAACCTGGATGCTTTTGAGTCTGCCCATTCCAAATCAAATCTGCCCATCCTGAGCGATCAGAGACAGAAGGGCTTGCTGAGGTTCTCACATTCAATGCATCTGTAGAGACCCTGTTGTTAAGATTTCTCAGTAATGCCCTCCCCTCTGCCCCCCACTTCTGTGGAACAGTCTGCCCCAGAACATCTGGATCATTTTCTTCCTGACAAGCTTTCACAGAATGGCAAAACATTGCTCTTTGAGAGAGCATTTACCAGACATTGAAGACTAATCTGCTCCTAGCCTGTGGTTCATTAAGTCAATGCTGTGTGGTGAGAAAATCCTCACTTAAATATTTTTTAAAAAGCAATTGGCGATAGATGCAGCAAAGTATACTACAGGTGAAACTCAAAAAATTAGAATATTGTGCAAAAGTTCATTTATTTCAGTAATGCAACTTAAAAGGTGAAACTAATATATGAGATAGACTCATTACATGCAAAGGAAGATAGTTCAAGCCATGATTTGTCATAATTGTGATGATTATGGTTTACAGCTCATGAAAATCCCAAATCCACAATCTCAGAAAATTAGAATATTGTGAAAAGGTGCAATATTCTAGGCTCAAAGTGTCCCACTCTAATCAGCTAATTAAGCCATAACACCTGCAAAGGGTTCCTGAGCTTTTAAATGGTCTCTCAGTCTGGTTCAGTAGGAATCACAATCAAGGGGAAAGACTGCTGACCTGACAGTTGTGCAGAAAACCACCATTGACACCCTCCATAAGGAGGGAAAGCCTCAAAAGGTAATTGCAAAAGAAGTTGGATGTTCCCAAACTGCTGTATCACATTATTAGAAAGTTATGGGGAAGGGAAAAGTGTAGAAGAAAAAGGTGCACAAGCAGCAGGGATGACCGCAGCCTGGAGAAGATTGTCAGGAAAAGGCCATTCAAAAGTGTTGGGGACTTTCACAAGGAGTGGACTGAGGCTGGAGTCAGTGCATCAAAAGTCACCACACACAGATGGATCCTGGACATGGGCTTCAAATGTCATATTCCTCTTGTGAAGTCGCTCCTGAACAACAATCAACGTCAGAAGCGTTTTACCTGGGCTAAAGAAAAACCGACCTGGTCTGTTGCTCAGTCGTCCAAAGTTCTCTTTTCTGATGAGAGCAACTTTTGCATCTCATTTGGAAACCAAGGACCCAGAGTATGGAGGAGGAATGGAGAGGCACACTGCAAAATGCTTGAAGTCCAGTGTGACGTTTCCACAGTCTGTGTTGATTTGGGGAACCATGTCATCTGCTGATGTTGGTCCACTGTGCTTCATTAAGTCTAGGGTCAACGCAGCCGTCTACCAGGAGATTTTGGAGCAGTTCATGCTTCCTTCTGCAGACGAGATTTATGGGGATGCTGACTTCATTTTCCAGCAGGACTTGACACCTGCCCACACTGCCAGAAACACCAAAACCTGGTTCAATGACTGTGGAATTACTGTGCTTGGTTGGCCAGCAAACTTGCTTGACCTGAACCCAATAGAGAATCTATGGGGTGTTGCCAAGAGAAAGATGAGAGACATGAGACTGAACAATGCAGAACAGCTGAAGGGCGCTATTGAAGCATCCTGGTCTTCCATAACACCTCAGCATTGCCACAGGCTGATGGCTTCCATGCCACTCCACATTGAAACAGTAATTGCTGCAAAAGGGGCCTAAACCAAGTACTGGGTACATATGCATACTTATACTTTTCAGAGGTGCGATATTGTTCTATGTACAATCCTTGTTTTATTGATTGCATGTAATATTCTAATTTTCTGAGATTGTGGATTTGAGATGTAAGCCATAATTATCACAATTATGACAAATCACAGCTTGAACTATCTTGCTTTGTATGTAATGAGGCTATCTCATATATTAGTTTCACCTTTTAAGTTTCATTACTGAAATAAATGAACTTTTGCACGATATTCTAATTTTTCACCTGCATATTGGAATGCACTGAAACAGTGTTTTTCAGAGTTCTGTGAGTTACCCACACAGCTAAAAGTTGCTGAAGCTGAGAAAGAACTGTAGTACTGAAGTGCCAAGGAAGTGTCAGGAACTCCCCTCCTCAGCGGAAACAAGTGTACAAATTATAGACAAGTGCTTTGTTAAGATTTATAAACAAGATAAATAAAACCTTGTAAATCTCTCTGTGATTTACAATGTGACCCTAAACAGCAGAAGTGTAGATAAACTATTAGAATTGACCTCCCAATGGCTTTTTACTCTACCAGGATTCCATTCTATTAGATATTATCAACACGTTCAATAAACAGTAGTGTTTATTGCATCCGCATCCTTTCACACCATTCCATTCACACTCTGAAGGAAGGACAGCTGTCTGGTTTCTGTTATCTGTCGCCAGTCCAGGGTCACAGCCTGAGCTGCATGCTTTTTAATATCTAAGCTAACATAGCATATGGCCCATTTCTAAGGCATAAATGAATGTATGACTTAACAGATGAACTGAACCTCCACAGGTGTTGGCAAGGGATGTAGTTTGGACAGAATGATGACAGCTGTGTTATGTTATGCCAACTCAGTGCAAGTTCCACCTGTTTTGTATGTGTGTCATGATGTCATATGCTTATACAAAAGTGGTAGAGTTTTATCACTTTGACAGAAACAGCAAGATCCTACACGTGCTTATATAATATATCAGTTAGGTAATATTGTATTGATTTGGCTTTGTCATTTAAAAAAAAACTGTACTCTATGTTGGTAGATTAGGTTGCACAGTCTCTGGGGTAATCGAATAGCATAAATACATAAATAAATAATAAATAAACAAATAATAAATAAATCCCAGGAAGCACAGCCAGTAAGCACAATTATTCAGATGTTTAGTCCAATATACCTGGAACATGCCAAGTTAGAAATCAAAGCAAGTTGCAAGATGCTAATTATTGAAATAGTTCTGACTTGCCTTTATTAAAATAAAGAGCATATCTATTTATTCCTCTAAAGTGAGAAGTTGAAATGGCATGCATGATTTGGAAAAAATAATTTAAGAAATAGATATTTGCCAAGTCGTGAAACTCTTATAGGGAGTTAACCTCAGTTGAATTCCAGGTTTGTAAATGAAAACGTTTCTGGGAATGTGGCTGAGACCGGAGTATTCTTTCATGTAGACATTTGGACATGCCTGCAGCAACATGAATTAGCAGCTCTGATTATATATCATAAAGAGTGGGAAACCTGGAACTGTGGTTCCTAGGGCAGAAATAATAATAATTGTTGAACGTTTTGTTGCTCGATTCTGTCTCTGTATGAACAAAGAGAAATATGCAATTTAAATACTTAACATTTGGGACTCCTCCCCCCCCAAAAGCAAAGACTGACTCATAAAGCATATCTCAAATCCTTATATACAGTGCCAATATTAAGAATATAGCACTTTAAGAAAATCCATGATGGATTAGACCATTTAGTCTAGTCCTCCAATAGTGATTCCAATAGAAAGTAAGAGTATATAAGCAGTAATTTCTCCTGCTGTTCTTTCAGTCAGTTTCCCATCCTTAGTGTCTAGCGGCACTCAGAGGTGCTGCCCTGATTCTATGGCCCCATGTTGCAGCTCCTGGATACCAATTCTTATTCCTTGGCATCATACCCAAAATGAAATAACCCAATATTATTGTCTTCATGTCTAGTATAAACTTCCTATAATATCTAGATCATGGATATCAAACTTGATCGTGTCACGTGGTGACATGTGTCGTATCACGATGTTTTTTGCTTTTGCAGAGCCAGGTGGGCATGAGCTGCACATGATGCATCCTGTCCACGGGCCGCTAGTTTGAAACCCCTGGCTCTAGATCAGTGGGTCTCAATCTTCCTAAAGCCGCGACCCTTTAATATAGTTCCTCATGTTGTGGTGACCTCCAACCATAAGATTATTTTATGTTTTCTGTATTTTTTCAAAAATATGTGTTTTCCAATGGTCTTAGGCAACCCTTGTGAAAGGGTCGTTCGATCCCCAAAGGGGTACCAAACCACAGGTTGAGAACCACTGCTCTAAATGATTATTTGAGTCTTGATTTCTGTTGACATAGTTGTACCATTGTATTTTGCAATAGAGTGGAAGTGGCTTATTGCTGTTTCTCCCACCCCCCCCCCGAATGTCACCCCCCCCACTAGTTCAGCCTACAGCTGGGAATTTGCTGTTAGTTTCCCACTGAAATGCTAAACGAGCAAGTCTTACCATAGCCTTTTGAGATCAGCCAAAATCAACTACCTGGAGCTATCTAGTTGGGTATTTGAGAATGCAGATATTGCTGCTTTTGTTAATTGGGGATTATAGGAATTACAGCTCAACACATTTCAAAGACATCAAGTTTGAGAAGGTTGCTGTAGTTTGACCTAGCAAGCCAATAAATATTCATGCAAGCTCACTCATAAAATATTTACTATATGTATTTAACTCCCAGTGTATAACTGATGGGAAATGAGCATGGTCTATATTAATAAGCAAGTCATAAGCATTTCACAGTTTTAGGGAGCTCTTGCTCAGACAGACAGGTAGACTTTGCAGTCTTAAAACAGCAGTATTTGAAATGAAACCTGCAGAGAACACAGATCAATTTGGCTGGAAGGCATCTCAGAGGTCTGCTAGTCCAACCTCTTGCTCAAGGACACTGTATATCATCCTGGTCAAAGTATATTTTTCAAAACCTTAAGGGATGGAGCATCTACAACTGCAGGAGGCAAACCATTCCATTGATTGTTCTCCCTGCCAGAAAATTTCTCCTTACTTTTAAGTTGGATCTCTTTTTAGAGAAATTTATATTTAAGAGGCTTTACACAATTTTACATTATGTCAAAATACAGAAGTGACTACTGGGATAAATATTATTTGATTATGTAAGATGTGTACATCTGAATGTATTTGGGGAATGTTGGGAGTAGCTTTTCAGAACTGTAAAGATTGGTTTTTTTATCATTCTAAGATTTTTTTTTTTGGTCTTAAATTGAATGGATTATATAGTTCAGGGTGTCTTTGTTGTGCTACCATTAAATGACAAGGTCTAATACATTTTGCTAAGCAACGTAACAGAGAGAATGAGGCATTCTTGTTTCCTGCCATCAGCCATGTCAACATCGGCAGATTTATACTGGAGTCACAGAACTATGACTTTGAGGTCACCACAATAGCTACTGCTTTATAGCTTACACAGCAATTAACAGTACACCTTCTATGATCACATTATGATGCTGATACTTGATGTACAGAGTATAATACAGAGTTTTTTTTTAAAATAATACTCAGTAGCAAAGCCAGACTGTCAATATATTTTCTCTGACACCTCAGATAATTCAGTCTTCCATAACCCGTTTTTTACCCAACACAATTCTGTTGTTAGAGTACAGAATTCCCTATAGGATAACATAATTGTTCGGTTTCTGGGAGGTATATTCATTTCTCCAGGTTGGGTTAGCTTGGTTCAATATGGGGAGAATAGCAGAAGTGCTAGGGAAGAGAAGATCCTACCATCAACAGATATGTACCATCAATAGATAATGAGGTGGCTGACATTGGGAAATCTTACCACAGGCTGAAAAGGGCTGGACCTAACATTGAGACATTAATTATAGCAGCATAAGAACAGGCACTAAGCACCAGATCCATAGAAACAGAGGGCCATACTAAACAGGACCTGAGGTGCACACAGTGCAGAGAGCTCTCCAGAACAGTCTAACACATATTGGCAGGGTATAAAGGTGTAGGCTGAAACAGCATACACTGAACAACACGACCAAGTACCTGGTATTGTATACAGGAACATCTGCACAGTGTATGTGCTAGACTCTTCCAAGTCTAGATGGGAGATTCCACAGAAAGAATAACAAGGTTAAGATCCTGTGTGACTTCCAGATCCAGATGGATACACAGGTTCTGACCAATCAACCAGATATTATGGTAGTTGTCAAGGTCTAGAAGACAGCACTGGTGATAGATGTAGTCATGCCAAATGACAGCAACATTGGGCAGAATGAACATGAGAAGCTGGAGAAGTATCAGGGTCTGAAGGAGAAACTGGAGGAGGTATGGAAACTAAAGGCCAAAGTGATTCCAGTGGTAGTAGGAGCAATTGGGGTTGTGACTCTTAAGCAAGGAGAGTGCCTCCAACAGAACTTAGGAATAGCATTAGAAGTCCCTATCCAGAAGAGTGCAGTGCAAAAAGAGCTAAGATCCTGCACAGACTCCTCAAACTCTCAAGCCCCTGGTAGAGGACCCGAAATTGGGGACAACACATACTATCCATGGATAACAAAGACATTTATTTAAATATAAAATACACATGCACACACTTCATTATGTATTGGTTTCTGCATGTTTAATTTAAAAGAAATAAAACTATCTTAACATTTGTTTAAATGTTTTAAAAAATGGTATATATGCTGAATAACAATGCCCTAATTTGCAGTGGATTGGAATAATTTATATAGTTAATTAAAATAATTACAAGTGACATAAAATGTCCATCCTCTCCCATTCACCCCAAAGTAGTAAAGACTCTTCAAATTCAGTTCAACCCCTGGCATCTACACAAATACATATGTATAATTTCCTTGGCTACAATATAGAACTGTTTGCAGTTCCTTCTAAGGTGTTCTTTTTAAAGCATTACAATCTAGCCTAAGAACTTTGGGGTTTCTTGCTCTCCTATTCAGACACTATTCGTGACCAGCTATATAGATTAGATTAGCCAAGGTCAGGTAAAAATGACCTTGACATCCATGCTACAATTAGGAATTAGCTGAATTTGATTTGGGGCATCTAAATGTGGATTAACATCATCCTTTATTACTAACCATTTTCTTCATATACATACATTCATTCATTTCCTCCCTCCCTCCTCTCTCTCACACACACTCACACACACACAGGGTTGGTACTATGGCTTTATAGCAAGGTGGAAGAGACTTCTTCCTTCACACTTTCAGTTTTCTGGTTAACTGCTATCTGGTATTGCAGTTCTCAAGTAGCATTTGAATAATAGAATTATCCTTCATGGGTTCCTAACCCTAAAGGCACAAAACATATTCTCCCAGGGATCTCCAAAGGGTCTGTGTGCTCATGAGAAGCATTTTGTCTTATTTTCTGTTTATGGGCAACAATTTAATGGAACTGTGTGCAAATTCCTCATTTTTCATAATATTTATTCTTACAGAGATGCGCAAATCACTGTTATATTTGGTAAACTATGGAAGCAAATATTGTAGCCTTGAACACTCAGCCTTGTACATTGAAATCAATTGTGTACCTTCTGGGTTTTGTACTTACTCCTTGTATATCTGGCCTAGTGATTCCTGCAATATTTATTGAGTATTTTCAAAATGAATTGGTAATGCTTTTTAGTTTTGCCTTTTAAATATTAACTATTACTGTTCCAACTTTTTCATTCAGCTAGAAAGATGGTGTTATACAATGGCACTGCAGGATTTGGATCTAAACAAGTAGGGTTTATTGAGTCACCTTGGGTAAGCAACTACATGTTCAGAACTGTTTAAATAGCGTCCATCTCAACTAATGGCTTAAACTATTATATATCACTTTTGAGGCCATATAAATTTTCACTGTGTTCATTCTTCTTCAGAGATTTATACGTATTTCATCCATTTCTTAATGTCTCAATTCATCTGATTTTCAGAAACTTGAAAAGTTTTGCCAAAGAAAAGTTCTTTGGCAAACGGGTGTTTTCCTGGAAAACACTGATCCCTAAATATTTAATAGAAACCGGGCATGAAATGAAACCCAATTGTCTACATATTGCTATTACTACAGTATTAGTTAGTAAAATATTGATTGCATTTTGTCTTATTGTATGCATGGAATATTTATTATAACACTATATATAGAGAGCATCCTGCCCTCCAAATACCATTAATTTCAATAGATTGCTTTATTGTACAAACATTCAAAAACAGAATTAAAAATTGAAAGAGGTAAGGGAAAAATAATCCCATTTGTAATTATCTAAGCAGAAGGGCTAGATTTTTTTAAATATTAAAGATACAAAATTTGGGGAGATCCATATTATTATAGTGTTGAAACATCTGAATCTGCACCATTTCAAAGGCTTTATCCACCTTCTAATAAAGTCATCATGCTGTTCCATTCTTATCAGAATAGAACGCTGAAGTATCTTTCAGACATCTAATATTATTGGATGCACTTTAATAGATCCAGCACAATTTTTTGTGCTGAAAGAATTACCAATGGTAATACATTCTGAAGTCTTCAGGCCAAAGTAACAGACAAAATCTTAACATTCGTGTTTAACAAATATATTGAAACATAAGTCATATAGTTTGGGGACTCAAATGAATGGATCCAATTTTATATAACTATTGCATATAGCCCATTTGATGGGGATTGGCTCCCATTTTCGAAAGACACATTTTTTATCTCTAATTATGTAGGATCGTTTTTTTAAAAAATAGCTCTTTGTTAACAATCAAGATCTCATATGTCCCTGGAGTCTTCTTACTTTTTATTACACAGATTGTACCAAATGTTTCTTGCAAAGTTAAAGCTAAGTCCCTTTAATGGGCATATGAAAATAACTGGATAATTTATTTTCATTTTTTAAATTTCCGCTGAATCAGTATCTCTACATTTGCCACGTATAGATGTGATAAAACCATATAAATTGCAAATTAATTTTATTATGGTCCCTATAAATTTCCCAGTGGATACTCTTGGTATAAGTATTATATTACATTGTTTCAAACAAAACCTAGCAATTTGTCAAGTTTCCCCCCCTCCCAGTTCCCAGCATAGTTGCTTAATATTCTTTCATTATTCCATTTTCAGAGTATAATACAGCTCCAGTTTCATAGATCTAAAAGCATATGATTCAATTCCAAAGAATGAGTTCTAGTGTAAACATTCAAAGCTTCCTTTATATCTTTGTCTGAGTTTCTAGAATGGAATTCTTTCTCTTTTTTTTCTGCAAAAGATGTAAGCTATTGTCTAACTCATTAATTTGTTTGACCATATCCCAAACTGTCCTCAGGTTTCCAATCATTTACTAAATATATCAATATTTTTCAATGCTTTTGTTATTGATAAAAAAACCCGACTGGTCTAGCAATGACATATTGAATGAAATACCATATCTCTCTAATTTGAATTTTCTTACCAATAGTAAATAATAATATAACTGTAGCATGACTAGAAACTTTCATTTAGCCGGTATTACACTTTTCAAGTAAACTACCTATAGACTGAGGCATTAAAGAATAATTTTCACTTAAGAATATTGGATTGTTAATGTTATACATTAAAGTTTCTGCTTATTTAAATACAATTATCTCCATATATCCACCAGATTAAATCCCTGCTTATTTGGAATATTTGGGTTTTTTGGATATTTTATTATGATAAATCAATGGATCCAAAATTAAATTAAAATCCTAAGCTACTATTATCTCATTTTCTTGGAAGCAAAATAGGTTTGCAAACAAAATATAAAATACTTGGTTAATTTATTTCTCTTCCATACCCCAGCCCTAGCTAAACTAACTTTTGTTTGATGAGCTACCATTTTGTTGCAACCATAATTTTTCCACCCTTAACTTTAAGATAGTTTACAGCACTTTTCAAATAAGTCATATAATTTCTTTACTCTAGTATATAATGGATAACCAAAAAATGTTTGCAATTTTGCTGGCAATCAGTAAACTATGTCTAATTTTTTTCTCTGTATTCCATTTCACCATGGTTACCCCAAATTGCTATGTCTATGCATATTGTGTACATTATGCATATAAGTCATAATCATATGCCAATCCGCAATTCTGACAAATTTTCACAAATCTGCTTGATCTGATTCGCGAAAAACTGGCTGCAGTAAGCTTCTTTTCTTTTTTCTTTCTTGTCTCTTTGTTTTCATTTAGTGATTTCCTACATGGTTTCTCTAGAGCAGTAAGACAGTAAGTTTTTTCCCCTCTCAAGATCCTTTCCCACTTTTAAAAATTATGCAGGTTCCCTTAAGGTAAACATTGATAATTATAACCCATACAAATGAAAGAGCTTTTAGGCCACACTTTGAGAAACCCTGCTCTGGAAAACATGTGGCGGGAGTGAATTCTTTGTTATCCTTCTTCCCCATCAAATAGCTTCCCCATTAAATACATGATCAATCATTTCTGTGTATACCCAAATCGCTGAGCAGTGCAGTTTTTCTGATATTATTGGTAGAAGGTGACTTAGCCATATCCTCATTCTTTGCCCTCCAGGCAACTGCCGCCCTGTTTTGATGATCAAAACCTCTACAAAAACGAGGAAAGCTTCCTATATTGCAATACTTGCATTTTTAGTCCTCATTACTTTTACAGGATCAGAGGACCCGGAAATTGAATTGGAAACCTCAAGAGCTTTCCAAAGTGAGACGAGAGCCAGATAGGAAGGTTATCACTGTCAGTTCCATATGCTTAATTAGAAACTCTGAAGATTATCATTTCCTCCAGTAGAGTGTCAAAGCCGCCTTTGGAATTGAAACTGATCACAAAACCCATATAGAAAATAGGGTTTGTGAACCATAGCTAAAGTCTGTTTATCTGAGGCAACCACTGGAAAGAGAAAAGGGGGGAAAAAACTGCCTGAGTGGCATTTCTCAAGCAGAACTCCTGTAATGCATAATGGAATAATTAGCTATAAACCACTAGTGTCTGTGTAAAAGCTGTTACTCTGTCAAGGTGTAAGGTGTATGCTGCCTTGGCCAGTGTCTTTTACTGGCAAAAATAATTAGCCCTCCTTTGCTTTGTCACTGACTTTGCTCTTTTTCTTTAATATTTAACACTGTGAACTTGAAACATATATCTCTGATGCTTATATAGTGGAAGGGGTTAGGTTCTTTCCCGCTTCCTTCCCTTCTTCAGAGCAAGTAAAGCTTAGAAGAAAGTGAAACTCTGTTGGTGTTATATATCATGTATCCGAGCAATTAAATGTGTGGCAGGCAGGGAGGTTCACCAAAATGAAAGGAAGCTCACAAAGAGCATCATCCACATCCTTATTTCCAGGAATACCCTTATGTTGCCTATCTTCCTGTTGGTGTTCTTAGGAAAAAATAGAAACTGGGAGGTAAGTGAGTGTCCTGAAGAGTTAGGAAAAGTGACAGGGATTTAATATCATCTGCTGGTCTCATGTGAAAGAGACATTTTGAAACTGACCATCTCTTGAAAGATTAGCACTATATCTGAATATGGCAAGTGTTAAACCTCTAACAATTCAGTGATAGCAAAAGGGCTTTTTGAACTTTTTATAGAACTTTTTTTCTTCTTAAGGAAATGTCTTTCTGATGGCTTCAGAATAACAAAGAATTTTTATTTTTGGAGAGCAGCAAAAAAAAAAAAGTTATATTAAGAAACTGGAAAAGCAATATTATTCCAAATGTCAAGGAATGGTTTTTTTTTGGAAATGTATAATCAATTTAGTTTGGAAAAATAAATATTTTTTACTAATCAAAGGATACAGCAATATGTGTTCTGTGATCTCTTATGGAATACTACCTTGTTCATAATACGGTAACAAATTAATTGGTATGATTTATATTTATACTACTGATAAATATAAAATGTAGGGTTTTTTTTGTTTTCCCTCCTTAGTTTGTATTTCTAATTTATATTGGTATTTTTATTTTTTAAAGATTAGATTGTTTAGTTGCAAAAATGAAGATATGAAAAATAAAGAATCTATTTTTTTAACAATTTACACAGTCCAGGTATTTACATAGATTGACATATTTAGCCTTGACTGGAATCCCTTTATAAAGTAAGTGTTCTGTATCATTTAGAAATTAAACCAGAATATTTATATTTCCTCTCTGTGAAATGTATACATATTTGTACTTAGCGATCTTGCTTTGTTGTTGATGATGTGTAGGAAAAGTACTTACATTGTAAGACATGAAGCACTTGGAAAAACAACCCAAATCTATCCCTCTGGACATAATATTTACACATTTGGTGGAATTTCTAGACATCTTAAAGAATCAATGAACACCTGTGCCTTCTCACTAGCCACCTATGGTAAATGAAAGTTTGGCTGTTAAGCTGTTGGGGGATGCATTGGGAGAATGAGGAAACATACTTGGTGAGGAAAAGGAGTTAAGATTAAGAACCATTCTTCCTCTCTATGGAAAAAAAAAAGTCAAAGGCTGGTTGGTTGCCACATGTTCCAGCCAAGTTTAACTGTTATAATTAATGCTTGACCTATAGTAAAGGACTTCTAAGTTTGATCTGGAAAGTCATGTCATTTTAATTAAAACAAGAAGATATGATTCTACTTCCTGGCTGAAAACATCTTTAGAACGGATGCTTTTTAGATACAATGGATTAGCTTGCAAATTTTATTTAGCCACTCCTGTTGGCTTGGAGCTGCAGAAACCAAAAGGAGTAACAAGAACTTTTCTACTGCCATCTGCTGGTTTTGAATGTATTCATTTATTTACTCGATATGTAATTATTTAACAGAATGACAGAGTTGGAAGGGACCTTGGAGGTCTTCTAGTCCAACCCCCTGCTCAAGCAGGAAATTCTAGACAAATGGTTGTCCAATTTCTTCTTAAAAATCTCCACTGATGAAGCACCCACAACCTTTGCAGGCAAATCTTTCCACTGATTAATTGTTCTAACCATCAGGAATTTTTTCCTTAGTTCTAGGCTGGTTTTCTCCGCTTTTACTTCTTGTCCTCCCTTCAGGTGCTTTGGAGAATAGGTTGACCCCTCCCTCTTCTTTGTAGCAGCCCCTTAGATATTGGAATACTGCTATCATGTCATCCCAGTTCTTTTCTGCAACCTTTCTTCATGCAGTATCTTTAATTATATGCTTTAAAAGCTGTCTTTTTTCTTAGGTGTGCATTTAGAAGTGAGAAAGGTACTGCTATGATATCCAAATTAAGATAACCAAATACTCTCAGAGGCCAGAGAGATAAACATTATAAAATACCACTTTATAATGCCTTGGTAAGCCACATTTGGAATACTGCATTCAGTTTTGGTCGCCACAATGTAAAAAAAAATGTGGAGATTTAGAAAGAGCGCAGAGAAGAGCAACAAAGATGATTAGGGGACTGGAAACTAAAACATATGAAGAACGGCTGCAGGAACTGGGTATGTCTAGTTTAATGAAAAGAAGGACTAGGGGAGACATGATAGCAGTATTCCAATATCTCAGGGGTTGCCACAAATAAGAGTAGGCAAGCTATTTTCCGAAGCACCCGAGGACAGGACAAAAAGCAATGGATGGAAACTAATCAAGGAGGGAAGCAACCTAGAACTAAGGAGAAATTTCCTGACAGTTAAAACAATTTCAGTAGTCAGTGGGGCAACCTGCTTCCAGAAGTTGTGAATGTTCAACACTGGAAGCTTTTAAGAAGAAATTGAACAACCATTTGTCTGAAATGGTAAATGGCCTGAGCAAGGGGTTGGACTAGAAGATCTCCAAGGTCCCTTCCAACTCTTGTTATTCTATTATATTGGAATGGGTCTAGCTGATGGACAGAAGTAACACTAGAGATGTTACCTCTGTGTTAACTATTATACAATTACATTGCATTGCATGATTTAAATGTCAAAAACTTATAAAATCCTTTAATGCCCCAAATGACTTCTTAATATCTTTCTCTGTCTGTAATGATATAATTCAGTTTGGCTTGGTCTATCAATAACCTATATTCCTCCTTTTAGAAAGAAATTGAAACGGTGCCAAATTTTAGGTCAGACTTTCATGAAGGGTTTTATGGCCCTTGCTTTCCCCCTCTTACTAACAATGACAAGTAGCTTTTTAACTTTTTGAGTAAAATTCTCTAATCCTGACATTCAATTTTTTTGTTTGTTTGTTTTGTCTCACATTTCTGAAAGTCAAAATAATATCCTTTCCTTTCAATGAATTATTTTCCTTATTAGCTGTGCAACTCCATATACTATGTCAGATGTAAACCTTACTACATTGTTAATTAATTTTCTATCTAAATATAGTTCATTTAATAAAATGAGAATTAAGTTGGCCAGCGTAAATGGCACCTGGTCTAATGTCTGTTGGCATATGGGATGTCTTGTCTTTGAACATGTTGGCAATGATTTTCATGATTTTTTAAACCAATAATTTGATAGAAATATTCATGTTTCTCTGTGGGGAAAAACAGGACTCTGTTTTATATCCCTAACCCATTATTGGTGGCTTTTTTCAATACTTGGTTACTACAATTTATATTGAGCATGTTCCATTAATTTTAAAATTGGCTTCAGTACAAATATTTAGCATCTTTTTTTTTTTTTACTGACCTGAGAATTGAGCTGTAGGAAACTTGGCTGACGTCCTTTTTAGGGATAATTTTGGATTAGCAAAACCAGGATGCTATTCTGTTTGGGAATTAGCTGGATAATTCCCAGGTGCATCTGGAGGGCAGCTAGTTGGGGAAGGACTTCTATTCAGCTATTAATATACTCCTGTAATCATCATGTTCCTGTTCCTTCCTTTCCTTCTTCTGAGTTTGATTTTACTATAGTCCATTGAAATTGTTTTGTAGATGTAAGTAAGTTTGGTAGGTTAAGTGCATTGCTTGAAATTATTTCCACAAGTAGGAATTCTTTTCTTATTGAGCATTATAAAAATTATAAAATTTGCCTCTGAGATTCCATCTTTTCATTAGTGATGCCATAAAGAGGCTGAGAGGTATCGTTAAAGATAGATGTTTTTATTACTAGGCCAGGGTAAAACATATTATTTTTTTCCTGATAGTTTAATTAAGCATAGGGTTTTTTGTATACCACAGTGTATGATGCATTTTATTCTCATTAGATATATGCAGTTCTATGATAAATGACACAATAGGATTCTGATGTAAGACTTATTGCAATTTGTAGAGAGTTAAGTCGAAACCGCCTTGAATTCCTTAGAGCAGGGGTGTCACACTCAAGCCCTGGGGGCTGGATCTGGCCCTTGGGGTGCTTAGATCTAGCCCACAGGGCCACCCTGAAAACACCAGGGCATTTCCAGGGTGGTTTTCAGAAGCAGAGAGTTACAGGAGGCCATCACAGCCAAAAATGGAGCTTGGGAGCCTGTTTTCGCTGGTAGAGCGGTCGGGCCACCACAGGCGCCCCTGATACGTGTGACATTGAGCTGGTTACACCCACCCTGGCTATGACCATTCTGGTCTCCTAAGGTCGAACACAGCCCTGATGTCGCCCTCAATGAAATCAAGTTTGACACCTCTGCCTTAAAGTGTTATCTAGTAGTTTTCATATGAAAACTGCCCATTTGGGAAGTTTCTTGTATAATAGGCAGAGAATAATAAAGAATTCAGCTTGAACCTTACAATTCAAATGGGTCTGGTTGTTTGCACCTTACACAGTCCTACATTCAGACCCAATTTCAGCCTAAGTATAATTATTCTGTGGATGGTGAGTGTAGGGGAAGGGAATCTTGTATAAATCTTAGCCACTGAGTACATGGTTTGGCCAAAAGGAAATCTTATATTCTTGTGAAGTGAAGAATGAAGATCCACTATCACACCCTTTTAATTTAGATTTTGAGCACATAAAGGCTTATTGGTAAGAATTAAGGGATTTCCCAGTTTACCTTTCTCTTATTGAAGAATTAGAATAGAATCTTCTGAGTGGAAAAAGGAATCACAATAAAAAAAGTCTAGCTAAAACAATCCTGTCTCCCTCTCTGAAACATCTTCCCTTTTACAAGCCACTTTGATCAGAAACCAGTACTGTGAAACTTTATGGAGTAGATGCAATATGCATTAGAAACTCAAGCTTATAAATTGATTTGGAGCATAAAAATCCTGATAGCTCCAGTGTGCAGCAGTGAATTAAGTTTTGACATTATTCTGAATTTCTTCCAGAGATTATTCTCATACAATTTCCCCTTTTTGCTTTAACATGAGCTATGGCGATGTTACGATGTTAACCCTACATGTTAATTCTTATGATCTCACCTCTGTCTACAACCCCTATGCCCATATGTGTGATTTCTCTTTGGAGGTCAGAATTTCTTTGCTATTTTTCTGTATCTGATAGCTGATGTTTGGTTCCTTTCTACATTTTAATGACCTCTCAGGAACTGTTTTTTTTCCTGTTTATAGTAACAAGTGGTAGTACCAGATTATTACTGGAGTGTTAAAAATATAAAAATAAACAGGAGTGAATTGCATTATTGATTTACTGTTGAGATCTAGCTCTGTAAATTCTGAGATTAACTGAATTACACATAGAATTACACGCTTTTAAAAGGGGGAATGATTCCAAACAAGTACGTTTATTCGCACAATGAAATGCAGAAACAATCAGATACTGTTGAATTAAATAAGAAGAGTCTGGGTGAATCATACCAAAAATCAACCTAGTTCAGATGTCATAGTAGCTAAATACTTTTTGAATGTCCTCATGCAGGTTTTGAAGGCATTGGGGCCCTCTTATATTCCCCAGCAATTTGTATTCAGGAGTCTCCAATCTTGAAAGTTGACTTTAGTCATTGCAACTAATAGTAATTAATAACCCTAGTAAAATTCCTGATAGATTCCACACAAAGTCCTTATTCTTATTTTCAAAGCTTTCTGTAGCTTTGTTCCCACTCATTTTTTGGATGCTGGATTGTGTTTTTTTTCCCTTGTGATGTTCATTTGTCTAATTCCACCGCACCCAGATATTCAAAGGTCTCCTGTTCCAGGCTCAAACAATCCATTGTTCTCTGTTTTGCCTTCCCCAAAACGTCTGACGGTACTTTTCTTCTTCTGTATGAATAAAACAGAGCCTTATAACTGTAAAGTCAACAAAATACCAGGCAAGTACAATTATGGTTTAAAAAGGTTGAGTCCATAATTAACAACTAAGCTTATGTAAAATAATTGATATATGGCAGGCCAAGGATTGCTGGAATTAAAATGAGTAAGAACTAAAAAAAAGGCATGAATAGAAGGCAAATTAAAAAGAATTCTGGGCATAAAACTGCATTGGTTCATTGTGAATGGACATAAGAAATCAGTGAAAAATAGGGATTATCTCCAAATCAAATTACCTGAGATAAATAAAAAAATATTGTTTCTAGAGACTAATATACTATCTACATCTTTATAGTGTAATTTTCACAATTATTGCCAGCAGTACAGCATTTTAAAGAATCCTCTCCAGATACAGAAACCTATACTAAGTGGCCGTTACTGTTGAGCGATTATGGTATGGGGGCCATTATAGAAGTGAGAAACCCCCCTATTCTATCTGTAGGCAATATTATGGATACTTCTGATCCCCATGGAAATACGTTTGAAAATATTAATATAGCAATTTAGAAATCTTTCTTTGGTCTTCAATTGTATCTCCATCACAGATTAGATATAAATAAGAGTTTTTTCCTTATTTTAGGCAGCAGTCTAATGCAAAATAGGTCTACATAGGTCTATTTTGGACAGATACAAATACTGCATGGAATCCTTGCAATCTATCCGACACAAATGTTAAACTACCTCTATAATGTAGTCTTTAATTCAGTGCTGCCCAATCTTTTCCTTCATACCCCAAACAGATTTGGGGTACAACAAACAGTTTCATTTTGTGCTGTCTATGAAGGCAACTTCATAGGTGCTTGGAAATGGCGATAATTGTACTCTGGCTTTCCCAGCTACCACATGATATTCATCGTGGTTTCTTACCAAAAAAGCTTCCAAATTATCCCTCCAACAAAATTTTGCCCTGACTGCTTGACCTAACTTCAGTCAGTTGCCCTGTAAAACCATTAATGGTTTGTGGTCATTGCTCAAAAACCACTTTTGCCCAATTTTGGAATAATTTACCCAGGTTTGGGAAGTTCTATTTTATTTGGCTTAATATAATATTTTAAAGAATTTAGAGAGATCTAGGAAGTAACTTTGTTAATCATCAGTACCTCTCATAAAATAACTCTAAATAGCAAATGGTTTCAAGATAAAAATAAGTCAGGATAATCATGAAGATTTAAAAGGGTTTCTACTGAAAACAGGCATGTGTATCTGAATTTATTAGGGACCCATTGTTTAGAAAAATATTTGAGGAACCAAATGAGCATCATGGATAAGAGAGTTAAAAGATTATCAAAATGTAAATCAACTTTGGGAATTAAGCATGCAATCCAATATATGGCTGGCAGGACACCCAGCACACAATATAATTTCCATTTATCTGATCATAATTAATTGAAACAGGTTTAACAAATATGTTACAAATTCACAAAAACTGAAATACTTACTAACATTATTACTTTCACATATTTAATCCATAAAAATTATATCATTTAGTAACAAGGATGATTAGTAAGATTCAGAATCCGTCCATTCTGTCATCAGTGTCTTTTAGAATGAGAAGTCAGGTTCATGTCTTGTACCAGAGCTTGTCATATCACGCAATACAGATTAAGGGAATGCATGCTCTGAAACAACTTTTCCTATTTATATTATGTGGGCTGAAATGTTGCTCTCTAAAATATATTTTAGAACAGAGGTCTTCAACCTTGGCAACTTTAAGCCTGGTGGACTTCAACTCCCAGAATTCCCCAGCCAGCAAAGCTTCTGTGAGTTGAAATCCTCCAGGCTTAAAGTCTCCAAGGTTGGATACCTCTGTTTTTAGAAGGTTAATTTTCTTTTCCCTGATAATAAGGGGTATTTAGATATATAATTTTATATCTGAAATGCTGAGCTTTTAAAACTGTCCAGTAATAGACTTCCCACTTTTGGGGACCAAAATGACCACACAGCTATCATTTGCATCTGCAAATCATTCCCAGTATATTTTAAATCCAATCCACATTTCCTGCACTTTGTCCTCAATATCTGCAGACTGGAAATGAATTCAACATGTTGTTAAAATATAAATGTTTGCAAGTTTAGAGATCATGGACAACATCTTGAGGCAATAATTGTTCACTCTAGGCTAGCCCAGAGCTGGCTTCAGATAATACAGTCCAAGAACATTATCTTTCTCTGCTTCAAACTTTCCATTTTTTGAGGTTTTTCTCCGGCACTGGTTTTCCAGTGCTTGATGGATAAAGCAGACAACTCGTACCCTTAATCTTTCCTTTATATTAAAAAAAGAAGAAGGAAAAGATTCTAGCAATATGATAGCACTTGTCTGATTATTCTTTTAAATTGAAAAAGGGACTTCCTCAGTGACAAATATTACAAAGGCAATCCATCACTTTCCAGACTGTAATCAGTTCACAATTGACCCTAGTTGCATTCTGACAGTAATTACAGAACGGTTTTAACTCCAGAGCAAAATAAGACAGGAGAAGTACAGAATGTCAAACAAATCTTAACTTTCATTGAGAAATGTGTCCACAATCTGTTTAAAGGCCCTTAATTGACAATTGATTATTATTTTTTATTTTGTTTTCAATATGTGAAGTTGGGTATGTTGTAAATTCCAGATTTAAAACTGATGAACTTTTTCACAATTACACTGATTCTTAGTTTATGGAAACAAGGGAAGAAAACAGGTCATAAATTTGGAGCATTAGTGACTTGTTTATCATGTATTTGTGTTGAGTTCTGTGTGTAGGACAACTGAATGTCATTTCTGCATTTTTACTTTTGTAATTTCTCTAGCTGATGACTTCACATTTCCCCCCTTTTTTCCAAAACCGCCAGCTGAAAAGTAATTTTGAATGTTGATAAATGCCTCACATTTTGTTGGCAAAACAAGCATCTCATAATAAATAACAAAGAGCAAAACATATATCTCATATTGAAGTATAATCACTTTCTTCTTGGGGTTTCCAGCTGACAGGCTTCTTGGCTCAGGAGTTTTTATTCTATTTATTGAAACCATGATTGTTTTCAAATTACAGTTTAAGAATAGTGTGAGACAGCTTGTACTTCCCTAGAATCATAATGCATTTGCCAATTCAAACCTCAATACTTGGTTTGCTCATCCCTAAAATACAATCAGCTATTTTCAGCAAAGTTCTAACAAAAGAGGCTTTTTTGCATTGTATGTTTGAAAAGTGAGAATTACTTTGGTCTGGATTTTTGCAACCATTCAACATTGTTGGTTCTATGTATTGCCTGTCAGCATTTTTAAGAAACCCGTTTTGCACATTGGCGCCAAGTTAGAGATATGTGTCCTTTCCAAAAAAAAAACCAATGCCAATATTTATGATACAAATAGTCTTCATTTAACAATGGCTTGTTCAACAACATCAAAGTTACGATGGGGCTGAACAAGTGGTACTTATGATGAGTCATTGAAATTCCAGGTGTTCCAGCATCTCCACAGTTCCATGGTCATGATCTGCATGCTTAGCAACTGGCTCACACTTATAACGTTGCAGTGTCCTGCAGTCATGTGATTGCCATTTGTAACCTTCCTTACTGGCTTTCCAATAGTAAAGTCAATGGGAAACCAGTAGGGAAGGTTGCAGGGTGTTCCAGTATGTCATTTGCACCCTCCCCTACCTGACAGGAAAGGTGTATGGAGATTCTCAGACATCCTGGTCATGGTTGTCCCAAAGGTGCTTTTTCAGGAGGCAACTGGACCTTCTTGTTTTTTCTTTGAAGGTGTTTTTCTTCTCATCCAAGAAGCTTCTTCAGGTCTAACTGGATGATGGGGAATGGAAGGATTTATATTCCTTGCAGACAGCTGGTCCATTGTATTCTTTTAGAGAGTTGTTGAGGCCACTTGGAGTTTTATCTGTGTCCTCAGGGTCAGCTGTGTAGTGCAAAGATGCAGATAACAAGGCTGCACACCTATTTACACTATTCAAGTGACCCTGAAGACACAGGTAAACCTCCATGTGACCTCAATAACTCTTTAAAAGAATGCAAATCTGCAAGTAATATAAATGTCCTTGCTGTCTGCAAGGAATATAAATCCTTCCATTCCCCACTACCCAGTCAGAGCTGAAGAAACTTCTTGGATGAAAAGTGAAATATCTTCAAAGAAAAAACAAGAAGGTTCAGTTGCCTCCTGAAAAAGCACCTTTGAGACTATCTGACAGTAGCCACCTCTGGCCCTGTTGTAGGTGCCTCACGGGCCACTCATGCATCCTAACCCACCTAGCAGCAGTAACCATATCTCCCTGCCATACTCACACCCTCCTCATGCACCCTCCTCCACCTCACACAGCCAGCCTCACTACATTCATGCTATGCCATGAGGGTAGCTGCACACCCTCCCCTACCCAGGAACAGCCAACCTGCCTTGTTCGCGCTGCATTTTACTTGCCCTCAGGCCTGTTTGGAAGCCATCTGGGATTTGTTTAATGACACCCCCCCCGATCCTTGTTTTACGATAGCAATGGGGATTGCCGTTGCTAAGTGATGTAGTCCTGTGACATTGTACTTTACAACTGCATTGCTTAGCAGTGGAAATCCCGGTTCCAATTAATGTTGTTAACCGAAGACTATCTTATCTGGGGAAATGAAAAATGGAGGAAAAAAGAGAATAAATGCCAGTTTTATCAGTTGCTGCACAAAACTGATTTCGGTGCCAAAGCCTATTATGGAGTGATATGCAATGAGAGTATAATGCATTTAGATAAGGGCATTTTCTACTCCATATCGGTATCTTTTTCCTGACACAACTGTATTTTTTTCCCTGTAAGGAGGATAAAGAATGAAATTAAGGACCAGCTTCAGGATTCTGTGGACTCTCGTGAAGTGACCATTTGTCTCACTCCTTTACCCTACTGCTCAGCCAACCGTTCCAGTCAGAATCACTTTTATGCTTTTATGCAGGAACTAACAGAGTGGCAGCCTCATTTAGGGAAAGAACAGAAGGGGAGGGGGGCAGAGAAACAGCCATTGTGATTGCAAGCCCTGCCTTAATGGGTGTTCAATACCATGTAAACACTGCTGGCATACATGCAAACTGTAGGCTTGTGGCTCAGTACGCATAATCTGGAACAGGGCAGGCAGAGAGATCTTTGATCATTTAGACAAGTCTATGCATATACAGTTTATATGCATGGCAGGGTGTGTTTACACAGGCTAGTAATGGATGAGACGAGCGGCAACCATCTTCGGTGGTGCACTTCCCACTTGCACTTTTCTTGAGTGTTCTTGGATTGTTTTGTCTGAGTTGTGCTAAACACATTCAGGCTAATCAGCTCAATAAATTTGGCGATTTAGGACATTCTGAACCATTTAAATAGTTTTCAACAAGTATTCCAAAATTTTAAAATGTTTATAAGATTGTAAGATGTTAAAATGTCGGCTTGTTTGCTTTCTTTTTGATCAGCCGCTACCATCTTATTTGTGGTGCAATTTATCTCTCGAGGATCTCTCACTGTATAGAAAAACTCTCTTGAGTTGATTAAATTTGGACCTGATGAAGCACTAGTGTTTTCCTTAGGCAATGCTTCACTGCCTTGACCCTTGTAACTTACTATTATTTTAGAGGCAAAAGTCCTCTAGGAGAGAAATATTTTTGTACTTGATATTGAGCCAAGAAGGAGGGAAGCTTCCAGGGCCAGTTAGTCATGCTGTAAATAAATATTTTGGCATTCCTTTTAAAATGTGTACATTAAGTGCAACATACGTCTCAGTTACAGTGGGATTTTTTCTTGTGCAAAAATGATATTATGTGTGGATCCTTAATCCAACTCAGTTTCTAAAATATAGAATTCAAATATATGTGTTTGATTTATATTCATATCTGGATATGCTAATATTCTTGATTACTTGTTATGGACAAAGTACTCTGTTTCCCCGAAAATAAGAACTCCCCAGATAATAAGCCCAATCAGGCTTTTGAGCGTATGTGCTAAAATCAGCCCCCCCTGTGTAGTCATCTCATGGCAGCAGCCATGAGGTGACCACACTCACCACGTCCCGCACCTCAAAAATAATAAGACCTCCCTGAAAATAAGGCCAAGTGCTTATTTCAGAGAGAAAATAAGATCCTGTCTTATTGTCAGGAAAACACGGTAGTACAATCATAAGAAATAAATAGGAATAAAATATTGAACTGAAGCAGAAAGAAATTAAGAAAGGATAAAAGGCAATTCTTTTTTTTAAAGTAATCTTTATTAGTTATACATTTTTTAAAGAGTAAAACATACAAATACAAATACAATTTTAAACATACAACCCCCCCTCCCCTCCCCCCCCGCGGTGACAGTCATTCACAGCCCAACTTTTTTCTTTCCTTCCTCATTGTTAGGTCTCTAAGCCACATCTTCTCATTACAAAATTCAGGGATCTATTACAATACCCATGTTCACTTTTAACTTTCCCCATTTTAAGTCCCTGCTGTTCTCCTTGTCGCCCACATATACCATAAGTTCCAGCTAAGGTAATGTTCCGTTTCTCCTTTGTCCCTCAGCCAACCCGCCATTCTGTCCATTTCTGCACATTCATAGATCTTTTTAATTATAGCATCTTCCAACAGTATGGTAGTGGATTTCCAACATTGTGCATAAGTTATTCTTGCAGCCACAATTATATGTAGGCTCAAATGCCATATTGAATTGCTCATGTTTTCTGGTTTAATGCTTAGTAGAAGGTTCTCAGGTCTCTATTCCATGTTTGCCCCGGTAACCTCTTTTAGCCATTTTTTAATCCTTTTCCAGTATTTCGTGGCCTCAGTACAGGACCACCAAATATGGTAGAATGTGCCATCCTTTCTTTCACATTTCCAACACAATGGAGATAACCCAGGGAACATCTTGGCTAACCTCGTTGGGGGGAAGAAAAGGCAATTCTTTTAGTAGTACTGTAGTAATAATACTTTAAAATATGTAATATTTGTTGATATCATCACTTTTGCTTTTCCCTTTCAGCTTACTTTTCTAAATCAGATATGAGTGTCAGTTTTCTACCTCATTTTTGAAAACCATTTCAGATGACCACAATCTAAAACCACTTTTATATTGTATAATAATCTCTATCTTCTTCTTAAGTAACAGGCGCACATGAATATTCAGCTGTATCAAAAGCAATAAAGTTATCCCATGTTCTATTTTATCCCTGCTAACCATAAACAATTGCCTTGGAAATATTTTGCACATTTCCAATATTTAATTGGCTATATTTATTTAGATCTAACAGAAGGTCAGTCAGTTACAGGTGAATGCTTTAATTACTACTGCAGAATCTATACAGTGTTACAGAGTTATTTTTCCATGTCTAGAGAACTTCCGATTCGTCTCTTGTTTCAGACAATGCAAGTTAAATTACCTGAACTCTCCTGAGCAGTGCTGAGTGACACAGTTGTTTTCAATTCAATGGGCTACATACATTCTGTCATTGTGTTTCAACCAGTTGTGTTTCAGATCAGGTTTACTCTGCCTCTGTTTAGTAGCAAGGTGACGATCACTTACAACTTCATTGTCTTTTCAGAGCTGTTGCTGTATTCTAAATCAGGATTTTTCTCTTTGGGTTATAAACATAGCACTTTATGAGTTGTGTTTTGTAATTAGACATAACTCCATTTTGTAAAGTATGGAGAGCTTGGTAAAAGCTTATTATTTGCAATAGCTCTTTTTGTTGTATCAGTCAAGTATATTACAACTTCTGTGTCTCTTTCTTTATGAGTGTCACAGAATGCTGTGAGATAATAGGCTTAGACAAGCCTCAGTTCACTATAATTGTTTCCTGCCACACTCTACTGATAACTTCAGTAAGAAGAGAACAATTTGTGATGACAAGCAGAATTACTACATTGCTGATTGATGGATATTTGTAGATGAGAGATATGGAAGTTTGGTCAATTATTGGAGTGTTGCAGTGGTGGGATTCAATTTTTTTTACTACCGGTTCTGTGGGCATGGCTTGGTGGGCATGGCATTGGCTTGGGCGTGACTTGGTGGGCATGGCGGGGGAAGGATACTGTAAAATCTCCATTCCCTCCCCACTTCAGGGGAAGGATACTGCAAAATCCCCATTTCATCTCGATCAGCTGGGACTCGGGAGGCAGAGAATAGATGGAGGCGGGGCCAGTCAGAGGTGGTATTTACCAGTTTTCCGAATTACTGAAAATTTCTGCTACTGGTTCTCCAGAACTGATCAGAACCTGCTGAATACCACCTCTGGAGTGTTGCCACTATTTGAGCATACTACCATTGACTGGATAGTGCTGCCAATCATTGTCAAGTAATAGATCAGAGGTATGGCTTATCAGGAAGGGAGATGATGCTATTATTCTGAAAGTAAGTTTTGTCATAAAATGACTGCCCCAAAGGTGTGTCTGTTAATAAAGGGACTGCTGTGAGAGCCTGGCCATTCATTAAAAACCCTATGTGTAAAAAGCAAGCTAGTGAAGGGATGCTCCAACCCAGTGAATGCTCCTTTACTGCTCCAGTTTATCTTTGTTTTTTATCTAGGCAGCTCGGCACACTGTCAAAAGAAGTACAAGGCTGTAGAACTACCCAACATTATGTATTCAAATATCTATGGAGCCTGTGCAACATTATTTTAAATAAAGATGATGCTTGAGGCTGGGACTTGTGTCTGCTTCCAGTTTTCAAAATTAAAAAGACAAAAAAGAATTAAAGGCAGATGGGGGAAGGAGCTTGACAGGAACCAGTGAGGAAGTTGTATTTAGCACATGAGCCTATTGGAGCAACACTGGAATTAAATCTGGATATTAATTCTGTTGAGCTTCTTTCACCTTTGGCATTCTCCCTCTCCTTCCGTCTCCCCTTTCCCCCTCCCTCCCTCCCCATTTCAACCTGGATTATTCTTCCAATATTAATAAATGTATTAGTTATTATCTATAATATTTATAGATAATAAATAATGGCAGCTTGCCATGTGCCCCCCCAGCCCCAACAGTGATGATGATGCTATAGCTGTCAGCTTTCCCACTTGCCATTTACTGTACTTTCCATTCACTTCTGTGCAGATTTATCACATGGTATTGCTGGATATATTTTTGTATTTTCAAGAATGGGGATGGAGCCACTCTTGCTTCCAGATTCATGTGCAAAAATAAAATAATGTTACATTATGCTGATCAATTTTAGACTCATTTCACTAACATGGTTTCATATGCAGTGTAAGGAAATAAAGTTAATCCTGAAATTGGGCTTTGGTGAACATGGTGGTCAAGAGAGGAGAGACTCATGCCAGCAACATTTGAAAAAAAGACCTAGCATATACTGTAGGTGTTTCAAAGCCAGTGGTGGAAGTCACTGAGCTAAGATGGGAGATTCCTGATTCCCGCCCCCCCGCCACACACACACTTCCTTTACTAGTGGCCATAGGTGGCATCTGCTTTTCCTTTGTGTATTATTGTGTGTATTTTTTCTCTGTTCTGTTTTCTGTTTCAAATATTCTGGTTTATTATTGTGCACAACTCTAAATCCATATGCAGTGAGTTCCCTATAGGGGAAATAGGGAAGCCTTGAATGCTATCCAATTGACTCTTTCATGGGGTGCCATATCAAGTTTGTTTCTATTGTGTTTAGCTTTCAAAAAAAAATCCTTCTGACATACAGATGTTAAGACAGATAAACTGTCCAGGGCCCTTTTAAAAAAAAAGATTTATTTCCAACTCCCAATTCCTTGAAATTATAAAAAGCTGGACTAAAATGGGCCATGGCTTGATCCAGCAGGACTGCATTATTTCAGCTGTTGTCTTCCTGTGTTCTGGGAAGGGGAGAAGAGGGGAGGGAGAGAGGGAAAGAGAAGCGGTGGGAGGAAGAAGAAACATGAATGCATGAATGCATATAAAGGAGTATGGTGGTTTTAATATGTGAGTGTATCTATGTATGAGAAAAAGAGAGAGGGATGGAGAGAGAGAGGAAGAAGTACAAATATCTTTCTAGGATTTCTATTAGCCTACTGTAGCTCAGTAATTCACTTAAAAAGGAAAACTAAACAATTACTTCTTCTTAGGAATCTGCTTTATACTGAATCAGACTACTGATAAGTTTAATCTAACCAGCAGTGATTCTCCAGACTTTCGGTCAGTTGTCACATTTGCTTTTTGCATCCAATGAGCCAAGGGCAGTCCTACTGAATCAAATCCTGGCCTACATTGCTACTTTTAAAGGACAATCTGACAGTCTGCAGTTAATAATTTTACTGGCTTTCGGTGTCATAGGATTCCTTAAAATAGAGAGGGTTTGTCTCCACAATGCACTTAAAATATCTGAGTATCAACACAACGAAAAATAGAACAATTTGCTTGCAGTTTCAGTTTATAGCAATAGCAGTTAGACTTATATACCGCTTCATAGGGCTTTCAGCCCTCTCTAAGCGGTTTACAAAGTCAGCATATCTCCCCACAGTCTGGGTCCTCATTTCACCCACCTCAGAAGGATGGAAGGCTGAGTCAACCTTGAGCCGGTGAGATTAGAACCGCTGAACTGCAGATAACAGTCAGCTGAAGTGGCCTGCAGTACTGCACCCTAACCACTGTGCCACCTCGGCTCATATTATTATATTATGTATGGCTTGGAGGAATACATGCTAAGTACTATCTCTTTTATTTTTGTTTTTCCTTAAATGTTCAAGTCTGGGGCTTGTTTGACACTAGGCATGCTGTGTCCATTGTACCTTTTATTACCAGACTCTTAAGTCTATTTTATATTATTATCAAGATTCCCTTTATAGCACACATTACTTTGAGAGAAGAGCACAGCCTTCACAATGCTATGCAAAACCCTTAAGATAATTTTGTTTCATTTGGGGTCTGTACCCATTACAGCATTAAGGAAAAAGAGAAATATTGTAGAATCGGATCATACAAGATATACAGTTCAGACTTGTAAACATTTTGATACCTGTTAAATATAAAAATATTTATTATTGTGTTTACATTAGCAATATATAAATATAATTAATAGTTCCAAAATAAAAGCACTCTATTATTCTGACTTTCATATGTTATTGATTAATTGGTAATTGACCGGCCTTCTCTGTTGCTCCAATGTCTTCTGTTACCTGTTGCTGTTCTTCTTTGAATGCCAGATGAGTTTCTTGGTTTCTGGACATCTCTAGCCACATGCTTGCAAATACTGATTCCTTTCCTTGCCTTGTTTTTAGGAAACAGATACATCTTCCGACATCTTTTTCTTTCCTACTAATACCACTCCTTCTGTCTCCCCTGACCATACACCACGTCTTTTTTGCATTTATCCAATCTGTCATTGCCAATGCCCTTTGAAGTCTGCTCCTTTATTCACTCGTACCATGCTCTTCTCTTCTTCCCCATCTTTTCTGAAAACATCAGAGCATATCAAGCATTTACTTACCACCTAATGACAATTGCACTTTCTTTTGTGTTTTCCTCACTTCTGTGTTTTCTCATGCAGTGCGTTATACTGGAAACCAGACAAAGGCATGCTGGATGAACATAGGCAAATCTGAGCCTCATTTAGCTGTCTAGGTCATATGGCAGACCTACCTGACATGAATCAATTGCTTCCAATCTATATGCAAGTTTCCTGTGTCTAAAGCTTGGGGAGTTGTTAAAAGTGGACATAAAAAGGGTTGAACTACTCGGGTTAATGCATGTGTCTCAGGCATTTTTCAGAGGACTGGGGTGCCTGACAAAATAGATGTTGGTAGACCAAGAAAGGCCCATAAAGAAACAGACATTGAAGAAATCTGGTCATGCAAATGGATGATTATTTGCATGATGTTAAATGGCACCTTAAGCCCTGTGCAACTGAACATTTCCTCTTTTAGCAAGGTATCTGATGGGTAGGCAATAGCTGAACTCAGCTAATCTGTCTAGATCAGGGTTTCTTTCCCTCAGCAATTCTAAGATGTGTGGACTTCCATATTCTGGGAGCTGAAATTCACATATATTAAAGTTGCTGTGGCTGAAAAACATTGGTGTCAAACCCAAGGCCTACGGGCTGATCTGGCCTGTGGAGTGCTTAGATCTGGCCCATGGGGCTGCCCTATAAACAGCGAAGGACCAGCCCATGGTGCCTGTGCCAGCAAAAAGGGATCTTGGGAGGGCTGCATGTGACCCTCCCGAGCTCCGTTTTCGCTGGCAGAGTGCTTGGGCCACCACAGGCGCCCCCAACACAAGTGATGTCGAGCTGGCCACGCCGACCCTGGCCACACACCCCACGCCTTCAGTAAGTGTATCCTATTCTCTTCACTACCAGTTGGGTAGCTGGAGTGCGCACACATGTGCAGAGGGTCCGTGATGACATCAGGTTGGGTGGGCAGAGCCTCGCACCACTGCCACTACTGGTTCGCCCCGAACCGATGCGAACCGTCAGCATACCACCTCTGCACCCCCCCCCCCATGCAATATCAAATATTACCCTGATGTGGCCCTCAATGAAATCGAGTTTGACATTCCTGGTCTAAACCGAAGGTGAAAACATTGCTTATTTGAGGCATTATTATGTGTCTTAAATTCCACAAATCTTGCCATTTTTATTCTTATTTCATTTTAAAATTAGCACATCAATCAGATTGCTTAGTACTTTTGCACTATAATGGCAATATGAAATAAGGCAGACTGACCACATTAAAGTAAACTGAATAGCAAGTAGCTATCTCTTCAGATCTGTCCTTTGCCATTTATGAATAGCTAGTCACTTTTTAAAATTCAACCTTCACAAAGCTATTACATTTGTTATTATAGGTAAAATGATTAGTCTGCTATGAAGCCCTGTTTTTGAAGTAGTCTTTAGAGCCATTTTTCTTCATGAACAAAAGTTAAGTACGTTGCTATTTTCAGAGATTCTTTTGAAAAAGCACTGATTGAAATCAGCAAATGTGCTGAATGTTGAAATGGTGTCAAGGTGAGAGGAAAGGAAAAGAAGAGGGGGGAAAAATCTGGTTGCCTCTCAGGAGTTTTACATATCTTTCTTTCAGGTCCCAGAAGCTCTAACCTGATAAAACCAGCCAGAAAGATAATTCTGGGATAGATCAATACTCTGCAGTTTGAATCAGAGATTTCTTTTTTTCTCTTTTTAAGATAAACAGGAAGAGTGATTTAATTTTGCTGAGCAAATCAGGTTATTGCTCACTTGCCCTCTTTTTCAAAAAAAAAATCAAGACTGTTGGTTCTATTCCATACAAAATAGAACATTACAGAATATCCAGCAGAAATTAGTTTGCATTGTAACAATATATGTCTCTTAAGTGCTATCTAAAGCAGTGGGTCTCAACTTTCCTAATGCCGCGACCCTTTAATACAGTTCCTCATGTTGTGGTGACCCACAACCATAAAATTATTTTATGTTTTCTGTAATTTTTCGAAAATATGTGTTTTCCCATGGTCTTGGGTGACCCCTGTGAAAAGGTTGTTCGACTCCCAAAGGGGTCCCGACCCACAGGTTGAGAACCACTGATCTAGAGAGAAACAAAGAAATGGATTGCCGGTTAGACAAGTGACATTACCTTGTAAAAGAAGTCAAGCAAAATATCTTGTTAGATTTTAAGCTTACATTTCCCTCAAAAGAGTGTCCAAGGAAGATGGCAAATGTTTGACCTTGATCTAAAATAGGGTAGCAATTTCCTAAGAAATTATCCAAAGCAGATACAAGAACCCTTCACTTACTAACGATAATTGAGAACAGGAATTCTGTTTCTAAATGATGGCACATCACATGACCCCCCCTGACTTATGGCCACGGTTCCAGCAGTCCTAGTTGCTATCATTAGGCATGATTGCGTGGTTGAAACATCATGTGATCACATGATTGCTATTTGCAACTTCCTGCTGGCTTCCCCATTGACTTTGCTTGTTGGACGCGGACAGTGAAATTTGCAAATGGTGATGACATGACTACAGGATGCTGCAGTATGATAGTTGCAAGCCAGCCCCTGATTCAGGTTTTCCCAGATGTGCCAACATGGCTCTCTTAATAAATTGGAACTTAGAGGAATCTTTTGCCTTGGAGTCTGATTTACTTTTGGATGCTATTTGGAACCCTGACATTGTGTACTTGAATCACAATCATGTGACCAAAGGGATGCTCTTGTGGCTGCAACTGTGAGGAGCTGCCGTAAGTACCCCTTGTTCAGCATATTGTAACTTTGAATGGTCACTGAATGTGTGCATATTCAGCAAGGTCCAGTCTTTTGCAGAGCTGCTGTGCTGTGTTCCTGTCATAGAAGGTAGCACTCATCAAAAACTTGCAGGAACATGTGCATATGTTCTGTGGGGGAACATGCTACACTAAGCTCCATGCTCTGGCTCTCTGACATTCCTCCTCACAGAAACAAATCATGGGCAGAGTTGTATGAATGCTCAACAGAATCCCATTTGATTTCTGATGAGAAAACGACTTGAAAATAAAGGGAGCTGTGGAGGGGAAATTGGAAAGGAAATGTCAAGAGGTCAGATCTGTGCAACAAGCTGGAGACATACTATACATTTCCCTTAGCTCACTTCAGACTTTCTGTCCTGACTTCTTGTTATATTATCTTAATTAAATATTATTATTATTATACAATTGTATCACAGCGGCCAGTTGTTTTGCCGGATTTGGCATTGGTTACTAGTCGGGCCTCACCCAGGGGCCTAGGACGTCGTAACGTATTTTCGTAATATGCGTGCAGATCCAAGCAGTGCGGCTTTTTGCATTTGACTGATGGTGATTTTGTCAATTTTTAACTGTTTCAAATGTAATTCCAGTGCTTTTGGAATAGCACCCAGTGTGCCAATTACCACTGGAATTACCACTGCTGGTTTGTGCCATAGTCGTTGAATTTCGATTTTTAAGTCCTGGTATTTTGCGATTTTTTCATGTTCCTTCTCAGCGACCCTGCTATCACCTGGTATTGCGATGTCTATGATTGTGACCTTGTTTTTCTCAACCAGTGTGATGTCTGGTGTATTATGCGCCAGTATTTTGTCTGTTTGTATGCGAAAATCCCACAAGATCTTGACCATCTGATTTTCGGTGACTTTTTCAGGCTGATGTTCCCACCAGTTTGTTGCTGTTTTAATATTATAATTTTTACACAAATTCCAATGGATCATTTGTGCTACTGAATTGTGCCACAATTTATAATCAGTCTGTGCAATTTTTTTACAGCAGCTGAGTATGTGATCAACAGTTTCATCAGCTTCTTTGCAAAGTCTGCATTTGGCATCATCAGAGGATTTTTCAATTTTGGCCTTAATGGCATTTGTGCGGATAGCTTGTTCTTGTGCAGCCAGGATTAGTGACTCTGTTTCTTTCTTTAATGTACCTGTTGTTAACCATAACCAAGTTTGTTCACTGTCCACTTTATCTTTTATTTTTTCCAGAAATTGGCCATGCAGTGCTTTGTTCTGCCAACTCTCCATTCTTGATTTTATCACATGTATTCTTGTTTCGTCTGTTGGGCCTTCAGTAGTTTTTTGTTCTTTACTTCAATTAATAGATGTTCTTGACTTTCTTTTAAATAATCAGCCAGTGCATGTTTTTCTTCTTCAACTGTTTGCTTCACTTGTAATAATCCTCTGCCACCTTATTTTCGGGGCAGGCATCACCACGTGGATGTAAACTATAGTGCATTGTCATTAGTTTCCTGGTTTTTTGGTCCAAAATGTCCAAATCAGCTTGTGTCCAGTTAACTATACCAGCTGTGTATCTTATAACTGGTATTGCCCAGGTATTTATGGCCTTGATTGTATTTCCACCATTCAATTTAGATTTCAAAATTTTCCTAACTCTGTTGGTGTACTCTCGCCTGACAATAGTTTTTACTTCTCCATGCTTGATATTATCCAACTGCAGAATGCCTAAGTATTTGTAGGCTTCATTTTCGTTGCATTTAATTAGTTGGCCATTGGGCATTTCAATTCCCTCACATGCAGTGATTTTGCCTCTTTTTATGGATACAGCGGCACATTTTTCCATGCCAAACTGCATTGAAATATCTGTGCTGAATACTCGGACTGCGTTCGTCAATGATTGGATTTCTATTTCTGATTTTCCATAGAGTTTCAAATCATCCATATATAGTAAATGCGAATTTTTTTCAGCTTCTTTGGCTGTTTGGTAGCCTAATTTCATTTTTTTTTTAAGATTACTGATAGTGGGATCATCGTGATGATGATGAGAAGAGGTGAATCACCCTGGAAAATACCTTGCTTGATATTAACCATTCCGTAGATCTCATTCCCTACTGCCAACTCAGTTCTCCATTGTTTCATCGCCTTTTCAGTAAAGGATGTAATATTTTTGCTAATGCCAGTTGTTTCTAAGCATTTTATGATCCAACTATGTGGCAGTGAGTCAAATGCCTTTTTGTAATCAATCCAGACCATATTCAAGTTTGTTTTTCTGTTCTTACAATTTTCTAATATCATTTTATCAATTAGGAGCTGATCTTTTGTGCCCCTGCTCCTTCTTTTGTTGCCTTTTTGCTCTACTGGCAAGATGTTGTTTGTTTCCAAATAATCCATCATGTTATCTGCAATAATGCCTGTGAGTAATTTGAAGGTTGTTGGCAAGCATGTTATTGGTCTGTAGTTTTCAGGTGTTGTTCCTTTAGTTGCATCTTTCTGAATCAAGTATGTTTTTCCAGTTGTCAACCATTCATCAATTTGGCTCTTTTGTAAAATTTAATTCAGTTGCCTGGCCAATATTGCATGTAAACTGGTCAGATATTTGAGCCAGAAACCATGTAATTGGTCCTTTCCAGGTGATGTCCAATTCTTTACCTTTTTTACTCGATTTTTGACCATCTCAGTTGTTATTTCTAATACTTGCGTTTGTTTGTTGCCAATGCTTTTCTCAAAGTCATGTATCCACTTTGCTTCCTTATTGTAGTCCTTTGCATTTTCCCACAATTCTTTCCAGAATTCAACTGTGGCCTGCTTTTCTGGTTTTTCACTTTTGGTGTCACCATTCACATTAAGATTTTGATAAAAACGCCGTTGGTCTGATCGAAATTGCTGATTTTGTTTATATTGGATGATTCATGCCTCATATCTTTCAATTTTTCTAGCTGTTGCTGTTATCCGCTGTTTTACAATCTCTACAGCTTCATTGATGTTTCTTGTATCCAATCTATATCTTCTGATTAGCCGATCTATGGTTTTGTTGTTTTTAAGCCGTTGCTCATGCATGTTCTTTAAGTTACTAGCATCTGCTCTTAATTTTTTGACTTTTTGTGCTAATCGGATTTTCTACTTTGGCTTTGATGCTTTTTCTGTTGTGTGACTAGGTACTTTGATTTTAATGCCTAGTTCATTAGTGACTATTACAGCTGCGCTGTACATTAACTGGTTCGTTTCCAAGATGGATCCCGATTCAATTGTTGAAAACACTGCATTAACCATTTTCATGATAGGGGCCAAAATTTTCTTAGGCACAGTTTTTAGTGATGGTAAACGTTGCCTTTCCTCATTAAGCAGAAAATGCTCCATGATCTTATCCTTCAATTCTTTTTGTTTTTGAGTTAGTTCATCAGTTGGTTCAGTGATAACTGGTTCTAGTGGTGGTGGTGTTATTTCCTCCCCGAGAGCTTCTTCTGGGAGTTCTACTATAATGTCTTTAGTTGTGTCTTGAATATCAGTTATTTCTGCTTGTGATATTGTTTTTTTGGTTTTGCAATTTGCCTGAATTTCCTCAATTATTATTATTATTATTATTATTATTATTATTATTAGTAGTAGTAGTAGTAGTAGTAGTAGTAGTAGTAGTAATAAAAGGAAAACTGATACATTGCAGAGCAAAGCATTATTCTCAAGCCTTATCTTCATTTTTTTTTAAAACTCCTCTGAGCCCTATGTAGTTCTCATATTTATTTTTAGAGAATAAAATTAGTGGATAGCTGCAGCTCAGGATTTATTTGGAAGCTGGCCTAGTTGCCCAGAAAAAGATTAAAGCAAGCCAGACAAGGCTATGCTTCTCTAAATTTTATGCTGGTAAATGTGTGTTTTGTGAATGGCTGTATTTATTGTATCAGCCATTTTTCTAAATGGCAACTCCTCCATCACACTTATATGATAAGAATACCAGGCTATGCTCTCACATGCCTGAAACAGTGAACTATTCCTACATTATTTAACCTCTAATAATAAAAGTTGGCATGTATACTGCAAATCAGAAAAAAAGAAATACCAGTTCCAAAAGAATAGTTAGTCCTTAATTTACAATTTGTTGATTAGCAACTATTCAAAGTTATGATGGACCTCCCCAGAGGTACTCAAAACCCAGTTTCAAAGTTCCGATGGCCGCCACCCCCTCCAATCGAAGTTGCATTTTGAGTGTTTGGCAACCATCTTACATTTATGGCCATTTGTAGCATCACAGGGTGGCACGGACACAATTTACAGCTTTTTTTTGCCCAAAACATGGTTATTTCCAACATCCCAACTGTTTTCCTAATAACTAACGTGTTTGCTTTTGTTTAACAAGTATTGGAAAAAAGGTTATAAAATCAGATGACATGGTGATTCACTTAATGACCAGCATGACTTATAACTAAATTCCAGACACAATTAAAGTAATAAACCGAGGATTACCTGTACTTATGTGATTAGCAACAGGTTGTTAAACTATTTAAAAGAGGTTGGATCAGAAAATGAAAAATGTGTCTAAATGAAGAGAACAAAAATCATTATGTCTGTAAAGAACTATGGGATTAAGAAGTTATAAGATTGACACACAACATTGATACTAATTAGTTTTATCCCTTAACTTTAGAGCCACAATAATCTTTTCCTAGTGTAGGAAATTTGTAAGAATTGACCTGTTCCCTCTTCCTGCTTCTATCTATCTATCTATCTATCTATCTATCTATCTATCTATCTATCTATCTATCTATCTATCTATCTATCTATCTATCATCTACCTACCTACCTACCTATCTATCATCTATGTAAAATTAACTTCCTTTGCAAATTGCCATTTTCATTGATGATGATATATAAAGATTATCCCAGAGTTCAGGGCAAGGATATCTTGTTAGTACAGTATAGTGTGGTGCTTTTCAACCTTGGCCCACCTGAAGATGCATGGACTTCAACTCCCAGAATTCCCCAGAATGGCTGGGGGATTCTGGGAGTTGAAGTCCACACATCTTCAGATGACCAAGGTTGATTAACACTGGTATAATGAATAAATTTCCAGTGAAACCAGTGATGGGGGTATAATGACATATTTTTATAGCTGGACACTTTCTATAAGCCAAAGTACTTATTTTTCATAGAGAATAATAGTTCATTTAAACCCAGAAGCTTGATTGGGGAAAGGGGTTGCACAAATTGGGAAAATCAAGCTGGACAATTTTTTACAGGACCATGAAACTTGTCAGAAGTTTTAGGAATTGATCTCCTGGCTAAGATCACCTATGAACCTTTCTACAGAACTCTGCGTTCAAGTAATGGAATGATCTCAACATTCTTTGAACAGGAAAACATCCCCATGGAACCCCAGATCTGCAAACCACAAAGCAGAAGTTTTACAAATTGAGAAGAGCTGCAGTTGATTTTTTTGGGGGGGGGGAGGGGAAGCTCTGAGTTATCCAAGGAGAACCACAGACAGTTTTTAAAACACAAGATTCTATCAGATATTTATTTTTTTAAACCATATTTTCAAACCTCTATCATTAGTTGTTTTAAGGCTAAATAAAATGCATTTGAATATTTGGTATCAAAAGAATGTGTTAAAATCAGAACAGGCCAATTTGTAAATACTGCAGTAATTGCTATACATTATAGTTAAGGAACATTAGTAACTAGAATGTGGTAGGTCCATAACTTCGATAATTATATTAAGCTGCTCATAAAATGTTGGGTTGAGTTTTAAATTGTAATTAAATACAGAAGGCCACTTGCTGTGATGGTCTTGAATGATAATGTATGCAAATTAATGAAAAAGCTGCCTGCTTCTGAAGTGTTTCAACTCTCACAAAATGACAAGATTTGTAGCTGCAGAGCCTCAGTACAATTGCATTATAGTCTTTCTATCACCATAAGTTGATTTTCTCAGAGACAAAGAAATATTTAAATGACTAGAAATATCTGTTATATGTATATCAGGTTTTCTCACTGGAGATATTAGAAGAATGCAAATCCTGTAAACTCCATAAAACCAATGGAATAACAATAGGCTTTCTTGACTTTTAAAAATCAGGTTATAATAGCCCATTGCACAAGTGTGAAAAGGAAAAGAGTAGTCTAGCAATTTCAGGAGAATTGCCTTAACCATTACCTCATAGTGTTATATAGCAGGGGTCCCAGCACTGGTCCACGGCATGCCAGAAACTGGTCCACGCAAACAAGCAAAGCCCCATCTGCGTGGTGCAGACAGCAAAACCACGCCTACTCTGGTCGTGGAAAAATTCTATCCCCCCCCCTTTTTTTTTAAATGACTTAGGGCTGGGAGGGAGGAGAGAATGCTTCATTGAAACTATGCTGATTGGACTGCAAGATAAATCAGTGTCTCCGATTAGAGAAAAATCCCTACTGATTTAATTAGCTATTTAACAAAGGCTTTTCAAAATTTTCAGTGCCAGGGCAAATTTTGTATTAAATTATGAATTGGTCTTGACTGTGTGCAATAATTGTATATAAAGGTATCACAATGATTTGCTTTATGACTATAATACTTCCAGTTGAGTTTAGTTAACAGGTATTATAAAAGAGTGGCTTAAATCACCCAAGGAATATATTGAAATAGTTCCCAAAAAGGATAACTTGTTTTACTATTTTAATGAAATTGAGTTTATGATTATTTTAATGAAATTGAGTTTATGATTTAACGTAGAACAGCAAGCATCAAGGATTTATTTGGTTTTGAAGAGGCAAGTTCATAGAGATATGGGTAGGCATATAAGCATATAGACAAAAACACAGATGCAAGCAGAAACTAAAATTATATTCAGCTGTGTCTTGGACCACTGAGCTGCAAATAGTTTGCCATTTGAAGAAAGTTACATTCTGAAATTAAATTGAAGAATTCAGGTGTGATTAATCTCACTCAGCGGGATCTTCATTATGCATAAACTCTTAATTTTCTTTCCTTTGATTGGCTGGGCTAAGATTGCAGCATAAATATATTTTATAGGAAGTAAATTCTACTGAATTCATAGAGGCCTTAACTGAGTAGTCATTCATAGTACTACATTAAATTAACTAGAAATCTTGGAAAAGAGCTCCTTTAACTATAACTGCATATGTTGTATATTTGAGCCATCCTCCACACAAAACCAAAATGTACCCCAAAGGTGTATTTTTATCAGAAGTATCAATTCAAGAGTTGAGTAAGTTATTACCTTGATTAATTTTGTATTGTTTCTCTATATCAAGAATCATAGTATTGTTGTCTTTTGGCAATAATACATGTATGACACACCTAGCTCTGTATTATAATGAATTTACTGCTAAGCCTGGTAAGACCAATACTCAGTGCATGTATGTGCAGGTTTCCCACATAAATTAACTCTAAAATTCTACTTTAAACCTATGAAAATTTCCATTTTGGTTTTTAAAGCACTCTTGAGAAGTAAGTAGTTGATGAGTAAACTACTCATATTTTTCAGAGTATAAGACACACCTTTTTTCCTCAAAAAAGAGGCTGAAAATCTAGGTGCGTCTTATACATAGAATAAAGCATTTTATGCCTCCCGAAGCCCCGCCCCTTCATCAAAATGGCCCTGCATAGCCTTATGGAGGTTTCTAGAGAGCTCCTGGGAGCTGGGAAGGGCAGAGATGAGCAAAAGTGGGCCGGTTTTGCCCCTCCAGCCCCCAGCAGCACTCTATAAGCTTCCATAATGCTATGCATGCATTTTTTGACAAAAAACAGGCTTGTTTTCACGAAAAAATGGGCTGTTTTTTTACTCAGATTTGCCTTTCCCCAGGAGCATTCTGCAAGTCTCCCCAAGGCTATTCATGCCTTTTATTTGGAAAAAAAATGGGCCCATTTTGGCAAAAACTGATGAGAATTACATTGATCAAGTGCTGTGCCAGCAGAAACAAAGTCTTAAGGTTTGTCAGCGATTTCTTCTCCAGCACATGGATAAATACACCTGGAAACATCTACCTACCTACTCTCTCTCTCCCTACCTACCTACTGTATTTCCCTCTCTCTCTCTCTCTCTCTCTTTCTCTCTCTCTCTCTCTCTCCCCCTCTACCTACTCTCTCTTTCTCCCTATCTATCTACTGTATTTCTCTCTCTCTCTCTATTTCTCTCTCTCTATCCCTCTACCTACCTATCTACACACTCTTTCCCCCTACCTACCTACTGTATTTCTCTCTCTCTCTCTCTCTCCCTCTCCCTCTCCCTCCCTCCCTCCCTCCCTCCCTCTCTCTCTCTCTATATCTGTCTGTCTGTCTGTCTGTCTGTCTGTCTGTCTGTCTATCTATCTATCTATCTATCTATCTATCTATCTATCTATCTATCTATCTATCTATCTATCCCTTTATCTACCTATGTCACGTTCCGGCGTTCACGTTGCATACAAAGAGAGATTCAGTTTGTTTGGTGAAAAACTTTTATCTTTATCTAAGAAACTACATGATAACCAGCACTAAATGACAATGATACAAAGGTAATCAAATCCAAGTCAGTTCTAACCAAGCTAACACCATCACCCATATGTGTGTGTGTGTGTGTGTGTGTATGTATATGTATATGTATATGTATGTATGTATGTATATATATATATATATGTATGTATGTATGTATGTATGTATGTATATATGTATGTATATATATATATGTATGTATGTATGTATGTATGCATGCACGCACGCACGCACGCACGCACGCATGCACATACATACACACCATTACCCCACCCAGCTCCACCCACAACTCCACCCGGATGACACCCACCCACCCACCATCACCATGACCCACACCCTCAGCCACTCCCCCACTCAGTGTCATCATAGCCTCTTTCCTGGTAAGCCGCATCCGAGCAAAAGAGTTACATCAGAGTAGGCAGTTGCACCCGAGTAGAAGAGCCGCATGCAGATACAGGCTCAATCGACATCAGAGAGGCAACATCAACGTGGCAACATTAGTGGTGTGTAAGCATGGCCGAGCGGGCATTGGGATGGACAGGTTCCCCCTGGATGGCAGCCTGAGAGCTGACATCCTACCAACCTACCTAACTACCTACCTACCTACTGTACTTCTCTTTCTTCCTCTCCCTCTCTATCCCTCTATCTACCTATCTACTTTTTTTATTTGCCTCTTCAAAACCTTGGTGCGTCTTATACTCCGAAAAATACGGTATAGATTTCTAATATAGAAGAACTGCATATCCAGAATTGAATGTGTTAGCCATTTTTCTAGGTTGATGGCTAACTTTTTTGTTGATGGGTGGCAAAAATGCAAGCATGCATGCACAATAGCGCATGTGTGTGCTAACACCTATAATGCAAAGAGCCCCACCATAAATGCATGGTGCGCATACATCCTCCCCATGCGCACCACACTGCTTACCTCCAAGCTGAGCTTGGTATTTCCTCCGGGGGCTGGGGGAGTCTGTTTTCACCCTCCTCAGGCTCCAGAAAAGACTCCAGAGCCTGGGAAGGACAAAAAACTGGTCCATCAGGCCTACTGGAAGTTCAGAAATGATCTGTTTCCAGCTTCCGGAGTCTGGGGAGGGTGAAAAATGGGCCCAAATGGCCTACTGGAAGTTCAGAAATGATCCATTGGGCCTGTTTTTCTCCTCCCCAGGCTCCAGAGGCTTTCCTAAAGCCTTGGTAGGGTGAAAATGGCTTTGCCTGGCCTTCTGAAAGGCCAAAAATCAGCTGGCTGGCACGCGCATGCATGCTGGACCTGACGGCTCCCGTGCTGGCAGATATGGCTCCACATGCCATAGGTTCACCATCATGCTTCTTGTTGATCAAATTCCAAACACCCTTAAGGAATAATAAACTCTTAATGCCTTCCTAAAAAGCCAGGATCCCAGGAATCAGAGTGTTTCCCGGAATTGGAGAAGCCACTAAAAAGGCAGGCTGTCTAGCTCCTGCCCTGTCACATCCTGTATAATGGGACCCCTCAGGACTCCCTGTTCAAATAAAGGATAGTCAGGAACAAATGTTGCTAGCAAATATAATTCAATGAAAGCAACCATGTAAACTTTAAAGGCAATCATAAGCATTTTGAATTGTATCTTTAATGAAAATAGTAACTAGTGTAGTGTCCGTAGCATTGGCTAAATCCCTGTCTAAATCTATCTCTAGTTAGCAGAAGGATTGCCAGATTTTAGACTAATTATAACTTCTGGATAATCTAAAAGCAGAAGACCCAAGACATTTATAAACCAAGGAGAATAGGACAAAAAAATCCTGCTGATTATGTTACCTAGCCTGGTAATGAAAGGTTCAGAAACTAAATTGAAACAAGCTTGAAGATCAAACCCTTGCTAAAATCTAAATGCAGCTTTAGAAAGAATGTGTTGCAATAGTCTAGTTGCAAGAGAGCATGGGTCACTGTTGTCAGGACCATCAACTGAAATGAGGGGATCCTTGGTGCTCTCTAAACTTGGCTGATTTCTTGCAGATGACAATGTTTCATTAGGTATTGAAACATCTGCAAGAAAGCAATCAAGCCCAGAGAGCCCCAAGGATCTCTCATTTTCAACCCTGAACTACAAATATTCTTCTTTATTATCAGCTGAAGCTGGACAAAGATCACCCTGCCCATAGCTTCCCCTTGCTTTTCTAGCATAAGCTGAGATTCTACCAGGATCCCAAAATATGAATATGTTCTTTTAGAGGATGTGTGATTATGTGGAAAGTTAGTATTGGAACCAGAATTCAGACAGGTCATTTACTGACAAACAGTAATGCCATCTAGCACAGATTTAACCTATTGATTTCATGCACATAAGCCCACCAGATTCCAGGTCAGAACTTTTATTACATCCCCAATTTGGCATGATAATATTCATTTGAGTATAGTCATCATATTGACGATACCTACCACAAACTGACAGACAACTTCCTCTAGCAGTTTTATGTCAATGTTAACATTTTATTTCTAACCGCATTTTATTTGAGATTACTAGTTTGAAATATTGTTGTTTTAACAATCACTGTTGTGGTTTTGCTTCTTCAATTTTGGGAGGGCCAAAATGTGTCTCAAGGATTGATGAACATCTTCTATCTTCATTTGGGGAAACAATCTGATTTTTCATAGGTTCCTGTACATAAGTCACTGTATAAACTCTTTAAGGACATAATACAATACTGTGAAATAAATTTCCTGAATGTCTGATGGTTTGAAAGATCCACTTTGAATTAGCACCATTGTGATAATCACATTTATACATATAAGTTAAGCAGTATCTTGTGAACAGCAATTACTTTTTCTAAATTGTCTTATTTTGATGCATTTGGAAAGAAAACTTTATTGGGCCTTTTTCCATAGATAAGAGAGGAGCTTGTAACTATCATATTATTATCCACATTTCTTCATTTTTCACTTCTAATAGAAAAAGAGAGGCAAAATACAGTATGTGTATTTTACATTCATTTTTCAATTGTTGGCCAACATGAAATCAGGTTATTGTGTTTTAATGCCATTCCAAAGGTTAGTACTGTCAAAATGGCATATCATTCTGTTTTGAAAAGGCCATATGTCTTCCAACAATGTTTCTTATTCTTTAAGAAAAAATGTCAGCAATAGATCTTTTGGTTCAATACATATTTTTAAAAAATTAAATACTAATTAAAGTAACAAAACAACAAAGGGTAAGGATATTTGGGAAAAGAAACAGCAGAGAAAGAACAGTAGAAACATCTAACCAAGTATAAGGACATAATTTGGGTATAAGCTGTAGATATCACAAAGAATCTGCCTTGGAAGTGTACATTGGCATAAATTAAGATGTTGCTATTCTTAAAACTTAATCGATTCAAAAGCTTAAAAATATGATGCAAAGGCTTTCAGAGTATATTCAAGAGAGCTATATCTTTATCTTTTATATAGAACATTTATTTTGGTAAGCATTAATGAAAACTACAGAATTGAAAAATGGACAATTGAATAACAATTTGAAGGGTAAAAGTGTATAAACGAAAGGAGGAAGATAGACTAGATTTAAAGATTATTTATAGTCCATCAAGACCACATTTGGTGGCCTTCACAAACTCCCTAGCCCCAGGGTAAGGAAAGCTGTTTAAAGAAAGCATGGGCAATTGCCAAAAAATATTCAAGTTCTTAGCTGATTCATTTTCAAACCCAAATTTCATAAATACTCTGGTTGTAAAGTCAGCCCTTGTACCAGATAGCATTTGATGATTTCTGGTGTCCACCAGCTTGTATTGCATGGGCTAGCATTATCTTGTTTGAGGAAGGCTTTGTGATGAAGCAAAGTGAGATACGTACTCTTTTTCAGGCTGTCATAAGAAAGGCCAGTCTGTCTGTGAGTAAGGCAGGAACGGTTACTTGAGAAAGTGCCAACAGATGACTCTACTACACCAAAAGCTACATGAAATAACATCTAAATGCACACTAAATTCAGTTTCCAGTCTTACAAACCCATTCTACCCAAATTCTATTTTGGTGGCAAGTGTTTTTTTTTAGAGCAAGACACCTGTGAGCAGATTGTCTATCCTTTTGCTGTATATCTAGTATCTTTGACTACTATGCCTTCAATGCCGTATTCAAATTCTCTGAGATCACAGTTTCTTTGCTGAAGTGAGGCAAGCTCCATTGAAGTCATTGTCCTTTTTAAACCACTAAGTAACATTTGTTTCACCATTTGACTTCCCTCCCATCTTTGCAAGTCTTTGTGCCTTTACCTTTGGCAAGCTGTTATTTCATTGGCATCCTTATGGAGTTAGTTCAACATGTATTAAATAAATCTATCTAATTACAAGAGCTCAATTAAATGCATATTAAGTTTGAACCGATCAAGGTCTAAGATTCAATGTGATCTTCCAACTAGACTAGAGAATGTAGAGGAGGAGGACTTAATGGCAATCTAGAGAGAGAGCTCATTGCAAAACATTTTTCTTTCAGCTGCTAAAGAGAAGACTACATTTGGAGACATTCATGTAGCAATGGTCTATACTCGTCCCCACACATTGATTATATAATGGGAAGTCAAATTTGTGGAATTTTAAAATATATAAAAAAATTAAAATATATTGGACCCTTAAAAAAGAGAGGTCAGAGTTCCAATCTGTCCAACCATGTAGATTTCTAAGGAACTTCTAACTTCATCTACTCTTTATGAACATATAAAGTGTGATTCCAATGGCAACATTACAGGAGAAAATTATTTTTCAGTGCTAAAGGCGTTTCCATACGATCACAGCAAATTAAAAATTGTAGCCATACAGTGTATTTGAAGTTGGATTGTAGCAATATCCTAAATTGAATTGTCTGTTTAGGTATTGAAAGCATAGGAAATTCTAGTTCTCCTTACTTAAATCAAAGTGCAGCTTATTTAACTTTCTGAGTTGCTGCTTATATGTTTGATTCTCAGCTGCATGCATACATCTCTACATCTCTCTCTTTTCTCTCCTCCTGCATGACAGGAAACAGACTATATGTTGGTTGAAGTTCAAAATATCTTGGTATAAGTTCTTTATATATTTCTTGATTTCCCTTGGGCCGCTTAATAGAAATTAACACAACCACTTATAGCCAAATATTTCACATGTATGCACAGGACACCCAAGAAAAATATATTTTGTGAACCAAATATCCATTATGAAACAGAATTCTCTAATATTTATTTCTATTTATATGCTGTATTACTTTTTCATTGTCTACAACCTGGCCTATATTCTTAGCTGAAGAACTATACAATTAAAAAGTGCCTTGTATAAATTTAGCCATTTTTAAAATTCTTGCCTGGTTTTTATTAAGAATGATTCATGCAATAAACACAGGCAATTTTGTTGCTGACATCACTTGGCAACATGGTGGAGATTTCATTAATTATTTGATAGCATCTTCATTTCCCTTTCTTTTCCCTCTACAGAGCTGCTCAGAAGTTGAATCTGTCATCCAAAAAGAAGAAGCACCGACCCTCTGCATCCTCCGTTTCTGAATCTCATCTATTTGCCACCAAATTCAGCATGATCCTGCAGATCTCACCTCCACCTGCTCCACCTTGTTTATTAAGGGCAGTCAGCAAGGTGAAAGATAATCCAGGATTGGGCAAGGTACAGATTAAACCCTTATAGTTCTACTAATCTGTTGCAGCAAAACAAAAATTGTGAGACTCCCCCCCTCTCCCCAAAAGGCATCTTTTCAAGCTGTGTGTGTCACTTGGCACTGGCTGAAATTTTTATCATAACTAGTTTGTATTAACAAAGAGGCAAGATACAATAGCTTGTTTCTTTAATCCCCAAAGTAGCTTCAAAACAAGGAAAAGTTATGCCCTGTGCATGAGATTTCCCCCAACATCTGTGTATTTATTCTTCCATGCTTGCTCAGACAGTATTGACAATGAAGGCAAATATATGTGTCCCGGGATAATGATGTGAGATCGAATTTGGGTAGGTCACTGGGACCAGAGATTTACTCTTCCGAGCTTTCGGACTTATGCTGGAACCCATCTTCAGGGAAATTCTCTCTACTGAAATACGTGCTTTGGGCTGTTCTGTGAGTCATGTTTATGTGGTGCCTTCCTATTGGCTGATTGGTGTGTTGATCACTGGTGATTCACTGGTGTTTCCTTGTGCTGCCAAGTCCTTGGGTTCTAAGTATTGATAAGCTGGTGGTAATTCAACACTCCTGTTAACTGACAAGGGGCCTGTTGCCCAGGCTTCAATCTTTTTCCTGGCTATCTTTGTACCTGCAATGCTGACTCTTTAGTGCCTATTTCTTCGAAGACATTTTTAATTAGTATAAATAACCCTAACCTCAAAAAAATGATCTTAAAAGAGGGCTCACTAAATCATATACTGCACAATAATAGATCAAGTATTAGATAAGGGATTAACATATGTATTAAATAGACTATTCCAGACTAATCAGTAGATAAATATTCTCCTGTAACAGTATGGGTTGAATCAACTATCCTTATTAACTTGATACATGCTTGCAATTAAAAAAAATGGTTATTTACAGTGTAATTCTATGCATGTTTGCTCTGATTTGATCAGGCTTATTCCCACGAAAATAGGTGTAGGTTTTCAGCAATTATCAATGGTATATCATTAACATTTGAGAAAGGTAATGATTTGTTATCTTTTTCTGTCTTGCATCCCTCTCTATAAATACAGATTAAGTACCAAAATCAACTCCAACTAGAAATGAATAGCTTCTTGTACATTCTTGACAAACAGTAAAAATAGCAGAATGTCAATCCATCTTGGCAAATGTATTTCATTCTTATTCTTTTTTAATTTCATGTACATTGCTCTAAAATCATTGTTACATTGCTTTTTAATGGCGTTAATGCCAGTCTCAAATGAACTGAAATTAAAATGCTTAAGGATAGTGCAGTGAAAGAAGAAAATAATATGTCATGTAATTTCTGACCCTTCTCTTTTTTCTAAATTAATTCCCAATCAATTAAAGAGGTGCACATTGCAGAGAATTACACTTAGCAAGAGAGTTAGAAGACTCATATAACCTGATATCTGTTTGTCCATATATATCTAATTCATGGAAATGATTTCATAGGACATTTTATCAGTCTTATGACTAAATATGTTTGAGGACTTCCAATAATTGCTTCTCAAATGTAAAAAAGGATTTTGAACTAGTATTGACTAACAAAGGCATTATTTCAGAGATTAATATAATAATAATAATACAATAATGCAATTATTAATAAATTAGCTAACCCATGCTTGGGTTATTTTTATGTAGCAAATAGTTCTGGTAGTACTAGACATTATTATTACATCACTTAGCTGTTCACTCACATGGCCGGGAAACAACTATGAGATTATGAGAAAATAAAATAATAAGCAGTTCCCACATTTGCATTAAATGAACCTGCTCTTCACCTCTGTCCAAGCTTAGCCATGTTTTATGGATATTGATTACAGACCTGGCATGTTAGAGCCTGTGTTATTTACAAACAGTCCCACTTTGGCCTATAAGATCTCTCTTCTGGCTTTCTTACCAAAGCACTCTACAATTATGCATAATTTAATTCACGATCAAAGGATGTGGGGGCAAGATCTGAAGTGCTTTCTGAAGTAATTCTTAAATTCTGGCCTGAATGGAGTATGAGGATTGAAGAATCATATGCCATATCTTTATTGGAACATATTTTGTATTTGCTTGAATGCGTTTTCGGTATGGTCCAGTAATCTGCTTTCTCAAAACCCCAAGTCATGCAAAGAGATATGCTCACCTTTAAACAAATGTGAATCCAACTGTTCTTCAGACTAAAGGCCGCTGGACCCTGGATGATCAGAAGAGTAAAGAGTTCGATGGACAAGATCTTAAGATGTAGAAATCAAATACTGACATACTTTGTTATTGTATATTTTTTAAAAATGCCTGAAATTATATTTCTGAACGTGGAATGTTTCCACCATAAGTAATTATTTTTATTCTGTATATTTATAGTTGAGGGCATAATTATCATGGAATGGGGGAATTAAGTGAGTCCTTTCTTTCAAAACAAAATTGGAAAGAATATGCAGAAACTCCGAAAGGTGTGCAAAACACTTCAGATTTGATATTCCCTATTGCACGATTCAGTATGCATGTTTTTAAGTATAAAAGAGCCGTTTTAATGAGAAGCATTCTGTTTCTAACATTTTGATAGTGTTCTGAGCTGAGATCTGAGTATTTTGAACTCAGCTACTTTTCAGCTCAAAAGCAACATGAGTGAGGCGGTTTATTTCCCACTAGAAGCAGGTTTGGGTACAAAATCAGCATTTTGAATGTGAGGAATGGGAATATTTTACACATATCTAAAAGGCGTTTTTACAGTTGATTTTGTTTTAAGATGAACCATATATTATGCCAGCTCAAATAAGTATGAGCATGGAGCAAGAATATTTCAGGAAATATACTTTGTGGATGGCAGGATTGGATTATTTATTTGTTTATTTATAAGACTTTATATTGCCTTGGGAGCAGATGACTCTAAGCAATTTACAGTACAGTATGCATTAAATCAAGAATTAAAACTGTATATAGTACGTTATCACAAGGACTTTATATAAAATCCAGTGCAACCTCTCCATCAACTTCATTCTTAGCATCATATTAAATGAAGAGAAGCATTCTAATAACCAGGAGCCCAGCAAAGAAGAGACACCTGGTTCAGATTTAACAATATAACTTTTCATCATAAGACCAATCTTGTGAATCTTCACTGGACTTTGCTTTGCCTCTTTCTCTTATTCTCCCTCAGGCACAGATGAAAAGTATTAACTTTCGTATTCAGAAGAAATATGCTTCTTTGTAAATCCCTATTCAGAATGAATGGTGTTTAAAATAGTTTTTTAAAAAGTTATTTTTTTAATTCTACCTTTATTATTGCTATAAGTAATTCAAGGCAGCAAACATACCTAATACTTCTTCCTCCTATTTTCCCTACAACAACAACAACCTTGTGAAGAGAGTTGCACTGAAAGAAAAAGACTGGCCCAAGGTCACCTAGACAGCTTTTGAGCATACGCAAGACAAAAACTCTTGGTCTCCTGGTTTCTAGCCTGGTGCCTTAACCACTAGACCAAACATTAATATTAACAAACATTAAAGTACATCATATATAACAATAAAGCCAAAAGAAGACAGTTAGTTGTCATGTGAAATATGAGGGTTGTGGAGAAATGCATGCAAATGTAATTAACCAAGATTCTGGTAATTAATTGACTGAAATTTCTTGGAGACAACTGTAATATATGCTATTTATAATGGATCACTGGTGCATTAGCCATAGTTCATTTCAATCGTTATATGATTACATTATTCCTTAGGAGAAAGGACTGCTTCCTTCCTTGTCATTTTAGTTTATTTATAGCAAGTATGTTTGCTTAGAAATTTAGAGAAATAGAAATAAAACAAAATCCTGCCCTCTTTCAAAATAAGTGAGGAAAAATAGGTTAAAGCAGATGGAACTTTCATAGATTCTTTTCATTGCATGTGGAGGTGGACTTTCTTGGCCACAAATATTTTTTAGTATTCTATTTTTTTAAAAAAAACTCCAGTCAGCTTCTGAAATATGTGCTGCCAATATTCATCAAGAGAATATTAAAAATGAAGCAAGAGAAAAAGTTATCTTGTCTGCTGAAAGTTCTGCACTGGGACTTAGAGTAAGTCAAAAGTTAATTGCTGTAGGACAAATGAGAGTTAAAACCATTATCCCTTGGAAACAATTTCTGAGAGGAAGAACAAAAACTGTTTCTCCTCCAAGTTACTATGGTTACAGAAATGGGAACAAGGAGGAATACCCCATGAGGCATTTGAAGAAGACATGTGCGTTCATCATTGTAGTCAAACAGATTGTTCTATAAATTAAATAGTTCCACATGAGATGAAAGCCAGGTGGCCTTTAGCCCTCAAGTTGGAGTGGCCCATTACAAGGATATTCTTCAGGAAACAGGTTTGATGGATTGGACTGAAATCTTTGCTGGACCAACTAATAGTACATTTTGAGAGGAACAAGTTTTAGCATCTTTTATTGAGGAAGGAGAGAAGAAAGGGAAGCTTCTATCAGAAAGTCAAAGCTGGAAAAAAAAACATGGACTATCTAGAATCCTTGGCCTAGATTTCCACAACTATACTTTCACATTAAGGCACGTGATGGCTCAGTGGCTAAGACGCTGAGCTTGTGAATCAGAAAGGTCGGCAGTTCAGTGGTTCGAATCCCTAGCACCACCTAACGGAGAGAGCTCCGGTTACTTGTCCCAGCTTCTGCCAACCTAGCAGTTCGAAATCATGTAAAAATGCAAGTAGAAAAATAGGAACCACCTTTGGTGGGAAGGTAACAGTGTTCCATGTGCTTTTGCCGTTTAGTCATGCAAGCCACAGGACCATGGAGACATCTTTGGACAGCACTGGCTCTTTGGCTTTGAAATGGAGATGAGCACTGCCCCCTAGAATCAGGAACGACTAGCGCTTATGTGCGAGGAGAATCTTTACCTTTTTATTTTCACATTGATTTTCTCTTTCTGAAAGAAAGATGTGAAGATTGTGTCAGTGAGTACCTGGTATTTAAGGTTGTTTCTGTTTATTTGCATTAGAATGAGGAATGTGCTTCTGTAGCAATAGCATTTAGACTTATTTACCGCCCCATAATGCTTTACAGCACTTTGAACAATTTACAATGTCAGCATTATTCATTATTCAGTGTCCTTAACATGATCCATGCTATTAACAATATGTTAAATTGTTAGAGAAATCCATTTATTGGTATTCTCATGAGCCAAAACCTTAAATCAAGAATAAATTTTATCTTTTGAGTTTTGTTTGGAGAAAAACAAGATGAGGCTCGCTATTGAAACATAGCAGTGAAAATTAATAGCAGTTCCTTGGTTTGTTTAACTGCTTCACATGGTGGTGTCAACCAGTACACTTGCTAGATTACAACAGGTCCAAAGTCAACAAAGTCTGATTTATTGTGATGGGTGAATTGGATCCTATGTGTTTCGATAAAGCCTTCCACATATTTCATTCTGAAGTCCATCTCATTTCAAGACTTTAAACGTTTTGTTGTTTTATGTGTGCCTATGAAACCTTGCTCAATGGGCAGGATGAAAAAGATGTTAGAGGTTTTGCTATAATAGTACTATAATAACAGAGACTGATGATCTAATCTAGTTTATTGATTCAGCAACAAGGTTATGCAGCTTGTTTTTGAAATGCACCAACTTAGTAATAGGTGATACATTAAAGAATGAGGATATATTTATCTAACAGAGTTGGGAGTGTATTTTTTTAGTCTTGTTAGTTTTAATTTTTAAAAAGGATCCTCAGATATATCTTGTAGTTTCATTTTAAGTGATAAATAAAATGGTTATGTTGATGCAGTTTTGTTTCCAAATATGTATGTTCCATCCTTGAAAAAATAAATTTAATATGAAAGGGTAGAAAAACCAGCACAATCAAGATGAAATGATATCTATTAAGATAAAATATTAGAAATAGAAACTGATGACAATTCAAATTCTAAAAAAAGATTCGTTGGATATTCTTATATGTGGCAAAATATATACATTTTAAGTTTTGTTCCCCTTTTTTGTTTGAAAATTAGGGTTTTCTGAACTGTGTGATTCCACTAGGGCCACAATGCAGAACACATATTTTTCTTGGTATTATGATATTCACATTCTAACATCAATTTTTCACCTGTCTGCTTCTTCTGAACAGGCCAAAATGAAGAAAAACTATATTCATTGGAGTTTAACAACTTGCATAACTCCATCTGTAGCAACAATGAAAATCATTGTTACTTAATCACTACATTTATAATTGCTGTCAGATGAAATGATACTTTTCCACTTTATATTCCAAATATAATTTATAAGCAGACCATGTAATGCATAATACATTTTTACATAGTAGTAAAATTGCAGTTAAAAGTATTTCTCATTTTCTCCATTGCATATTTTTTAAACCTCTATGGGTAGAAATATCTCACGAGTGGCAACAATTACTTGAAGAACAGTGTTGCCAGCAGGAAACTGTGAGGCAGAAATCATGGACTCAATTAGGGAATAAGATCCAACCTTCCTATAATTACCTTCTTCTCTCTTCCCCAAACTTGAAGGTAGTTGGAATTTTGATTGGAAGTAATTCATTTTCTTTGATTAATTACCACTGGCATAGCTAGAGACCTCTCTGTGATGTATGATATGCTACACAAGGGTTCAAAAAAACCCCAACAACACAATCCTACCTCTTGTGAGGTAAATCTCTTAATTTCTGAAAGTTTAAAGACTTCCTTTAGCTAAGCTAGGGCAGATTCTGTCCCCTTTGAAAGAGTAAACATGCTTGTAAATTTTATCCAGTTTTATAAACAAACAAAAAAGTAGTTGATGCTTCCTTTAAGAAAAATAATTTTAGATTCTTAATATATCTCGAGCAAGGAACTCCCTTCCTCCTTTGTATCTGGAAGATACCAAAGATCAGCATGTTGGTCAAGTCCATCCAATATCAATTCCATGAAAAAGAAATGAAAAAGTACTTTTCCAGTATTGAACAGGTAATGACATATCTGCTTCATATCTGAAGCAAAGCATATTATGGTGAAAGCAGTCAGGGAATAAAAGGCTTTACTTTTCAAAATGTTAGATGGAGTTCACATTTCATCTCACAGTTGCCTCTTTTGTGCTGGCTGTGTCCTCTTCATAATATTACCATAGTATGTTTGTGAATTCCATTTGCTTTTGGTATTTACATTTGCCGTTTAGTACTTACAGTGGATATAAATAACAAAAGATAGATGCAGAAGAATGCACAGTTTCCTCCTTTGTTTCCCTAGGTAGAAGATACATTAAAATGCCTAGAAGTTATTTTTAAGTGAGATTTGTAATCTATTTGTGTGATCTATGCTCACAAATGCTGTAAGTACTTTCACAAATAAATGTAACTATAAGACAAAATCATGCAAACTAGTTAGCTAGTGGCTGGTTGTATTAGCATAAGAATAAATAGCTAAACATTATAATAATTAATGTGCAAGTATTTTCTGAAGTTTTTCCTTAGCAGTACTAAAGCTCTGCATTTCATCAGATCCTTTGAGGGCTGAAAAGTGATGATATTTCAGTATTCTAAATCAATTTCTCTGGGATTCTTCTTTATATTTTGAATATAGACTTTTCAAAGAGCATGATATTATGTTTAAATAAAAGGACCGCCTGTGAAACTTCCCAAAGAAGTTTGCTCAAATTGACTTCTCAAAGCTTAACTCGTTACTCCTTTTAACCCGTCTGAAGTCCTACATGTTGAAATGCAAGTAGTCCTTGCCTTATGATCAGTGGCTTAGTGATCATTCAAAGTTATGATGGAATATCTGGAAGATACCTGAACCCAGATTCTAAGTTACAATGTTCAACTCTCTCCCCCCCCCCGGTCACATGACCACATTTTAGTTGCTCAGCAAGCAAATTTATGACCATTTGATGATACTTTATCTGAGACCAACATTAACTTCCAGGTTTTGGCAAAACTGGACTATAGTGAACTATGTGTTAGTTTTGATTTCACTTATTTAAAGAGCAGATTAGTGAGTGGAGGTACCTTCCTGTTCAAAGAATGGCATGTGTGTGTGTGTGTGTGTGTGTATGTGTGTGTGTGTGTGTGTAAAATGTATTATGGCAACTGAGCAGAATTGCAAGTAAGAATATTATAAATTAAAAATAAAATAAAACCAAACCAAGATAAAATATTACAATTAGTAGTGGGTTCGTCAACAGATAATAAACATTTGCCTAATTTTACAGACAGTATAATAAAATTTGGCTTTGTTCAAAAAAGACGGACTCATATTGTTTTGATAACAACAACTCTACATGGAAATACCAGCATTTCCTGGTATTTAACCAGGAATTATAGGGTCCTTGAATTCAATACAGAGAATAGTATAGCAGGCCATGAGCTATAGTTTCAACAGGCCTTGTCTACAACAGGTGCAGTCTCAGCTCATTGAGACTTTTTGTATCAGCCCTCGAAAACTTCAAATTGGGGACAATGTTAAAGTATGCTAATCTTAGTGCTGTTCAGAATTTGGAAACAGGTGGTATAAGTATCCCAATGGTTTATACAAAGAGACTTAATAAGAAAAACATTCTTGGATAGAACAGACTGTTGAGCCTCCAAGTCTTTGATATGTTGTTTAAATACACTGAGTACAGATTCAAAACTCCATTATTAGGAATCTGACCTTCCTGGAAAAGCCAGGACATTGAAGTTTTTGTAAGGTTGTCCTGAAACATATTGACCATAACCTATTGCAAATCAAGTCCATGATCCTGTTTGAACTCTAGTTAGTCTTGCCACTCTCTTAATATTATATTTGGAACACAAGGAACTACCTTAAATATAGCCATTAGAAATTTAGATTGAATGCTTTCATAAGGAGCAATAGAGTAAAGTTCTAGTGGGCACCAAAAAGTGGTTGTATATTCAGTCTTAGCTGAATATAGCTTCAGTATTGCTTGGATATGCTGTTCCTCTCTAGTGAAATGAAAAGATTAAATTGAGACCATTGGTGTTTGATCATTTTGTATAACATAATTTTGGTGTGCACTGCATTTGTTGGAGCTATACAAAGCCATTAAGAAGGATTTCACAAAATACTCACAAAGGATTTACTTTTTCCAATACTCTGGCCATTTATCCTCTGGTCATGAAGTTTGGATCTTTTTGCAAAGATCAAGATCTGATTCCAATGCTTCCTTATATTAACTTGGGTAGAAAGGTCATCTATGCCCTTTTTAAGAAAAAATAAATATGTATTAGTCACAGAGGTATTAGTGAATCCCAGACTGGAAGTTCCGACCAGTTTTAGTTATCACAAGACTTTGCTTGGGAATAGGCATTAGTCCAGAATCAACTGGACAGTATCAATCAACTTCTTTCTTGATAATTAGAGTGTATGACACTGATCTTACTTAAATTTCTTTTTATGTTGGTTAAAGCTTTGAAAATCCTTTGGCAGCAAATTGTTTTGATGCATGTGTTTGAAATTTATAGTAATTTATAAATTTGAGATTTGCATGTTAACAAAATGAAAGTTGTGAGAAGCTTTCTTATATACAAAATAGCTGACATGGAGCGTGTAACCATGACAAAAGCTGGTTTATCAGAAGGTTCTGAAAAATGTTCTCTGACATGCCAGTGAACCTTCATGAAACCCAAAACAACATTGAGCATAAAGATGACACTATATATTGTTGTTTTGCTTCACAGATTCAGCTTCCATTTTAATTTTTAATTTAAAAAAATTCCTTTGAAAAAATTATTTGGGTCTGATGGACAAAAAAGGAGGTTTATTTCAGACTGCCTGTGTTCTCTGTGTTAGAGAATTGTCAAATAAACATGAGATGCCATTCTTTTATTTAATAGTAATGCGCCCAGGATCCTCTCTTGGAGTGGTGCAAGGAGGCAACTTGGTGACACAGTAATGAGCCCAGAAGGGGATTTTTAAAGTAGGAATGGAACAGGAGGCAAACTGCAAATATATCTATCGATCATACATACAGTATGTATCCCACCTCCTACAAGGCTAATTGTATTATCTCACCAATGCTGCATTTAGAAATTAGCTGTATTTAGGCAACCCATATCCCATTGGGTCATCATTTCAGATATATTTTCTTAGCTGGCAGAGAAACAGAATAGCCAAAGGTGAGCAAAAAAGCTATGCAATCAGGAGTTACTTCTGATTTCCTTGCCATCTGTCCCATTGAGTTTCCTTGTTAGAATCTGGCAGGGAACACAAGAAATCTTCCTCCCTTCCTCAAATATGATAAGAAAATGGATGAGCAAGAACAAAACAATAGCCTTTATTTGTACCCTTGCTTAGAAGACTTAATTATTCTTCTAAAGGGGAAAAGGATGTTGTGCAGAAACATATCTTTTCCTCACCACTCTCATAGCTCAGAATATGAGAGAAAGAGAAAGAGAGAATGGATAGACAGATGGACAGACATTTATTTTTGTTTTATGACAAAGTCGCAACATCTCAAATACGTGGGAGGAGAACAGATAGTTGTTCTATTCTTATTTTCCTGCCAGGGTAAATACAAGATGCCAATTAAAATATTGTGAGATGTAGTTCACCCTTGTAAGAAGCTTTGTTTTCCAGCCTGTGTACCTGAGTGATTTGAGCACATTTTCATAAAATACTTTAAATTTACATTCTGAGTTTTTGTCCTTCTCTAAACCCTTTGCCATGCATGCACATAATTTAAACATTGGATTTTGCCTCTAAATTACTCTCATTTCTCTGGAGCATGCTGAGCTATGTCCTGGCACAAGATCTGACAGCGGCACGAGGGATGTGTGTGCTGTCTGGCCACACAGAAGGTGGAGGCATGCACTCTGATTGATAACAGCATGTGCAGATGCGATAAACATAAAGAGGCCCAGGCTCCGTTTTGGGAAAGTTGAACAGCAACATAAACGAGGAAACGGAACTCCCCCAGAGACTTGTACTTGATGTTCAGTGGGAATCATGAATCTTTTCAGATTGCTAGAAAGATTTATCATGAGGCCAATTCTGTGACATGAGGCGGTGCAGACATTCAACTCCACTAAGATCTTTTCTAGGCTATCATAGCATATTAATAACGCAATAGTAATAATAGAAGTACAAATTAAAAATAACTAGATAGAAGAGATGAATAACAGGTTTGAGACTTTGGAGATCGCTTTAACTCAATCAGATAGGACAGCTAATGTAGGGAAAACTTCAGGATCTCCTTGTTAATTACTTTGCATTTAATAAACAACATGGTGTCTACTAGATTATTATAGGTGAGGGATTAGGCTTCTATTATATTGGACAAAGATGTAAATTTTTCATAGACAGTTAAGTTTCACCATTTTCTTTGTAATTTATTTTAAGTATGCTGTCAACATTTCCAACTCACTTCCATCTCCAACCAGTGAAGGATTCATTTTGCAGAAGGATAAAAAGATATCAAGATGCCTAAAATTAGGCTCATATTGTATGGAATAATGCTTCATCTTTAATGGGATGTAATATTGTAGGGGGAAGTAAATGCTTCTGCTAGTATCACGCCCCGTGTCAAGGCTTTCTAGGATCTTCCTAAAATCAATTTTAGAAATCCACAATAATGTCTTATTTTTATTGTATTTAATCAATTCTGCCTGTTATCCAACAAAGCGACACGTGTGCATATACAAGCACATAAAATATGTTAAGATTATGTAATCATTTTGTGTTATCTGCATGAAGGGAGGGAACAGTGTTGTTGAGGGAACAGTGGATCTGCCCATTATGTAACATGGATTCCATCCTTCCACTTTGTCCACACTAAGCATTGAATTCTGCAGTTGAGAAATCTGAATACTTAATTTTTCATGTAAGTCAAAAGCAGGCACGTTTTGATTCACGTCACAGATTGGGACATAGGACTCCATGTGGAAAATTAATGAACAATTGCATGTTGCATGTTTAAACATTGCATGTTTAAAATATACATAAATCCAACAGTTTTAGTAGTTTGGGAGATTTATCTATTCAGAGGCAGCAAAATGTTTTGGATCAGTCCTAGATATAGCTGATATGAGAGCATTTTCTTTACCACTGCCTCCCATTCCCTTTTGTTTAATTATCTAGGGCAAAGGTTTAGCTCTCTATTTGTAAACTACTATGTACTCCTGCAGTGGTACCTATAAATACTAGCAATACATCTGTTCATGTTTTAAATAGACAGACACAGTTGTTTTTATGTAGCAGCAATTGGGAGATATTCATTACAGTGATGAATACAATACACTATTGGAAGATCTGAAGGCTCGGGGCAGGTTGTCATGGAGCAAATCTATTTATGTGGTCCCTAAATCAGAGAAATACTTTGAAAAGCTAAGAAATCAGTTCTCAGCCAATGAACCAGCAACAGTGTGGAGAATGCTGAAGAATATCATTGACTATAGCAGACCTCCTCCCTTATTGAAGAGAATCGTCAACTGACAGATGACCTGAATGTGGTCTACTGTAGGTTTGAGAGATCACTGTCATCTACTTTCCCTATCTCGATACACCAACAGCAGCCAAATTTCCTACATTATCTCCATTGCTCCGGGACCCCTCACCTCTTGTGATTTTAGAAAAAGTTGTGTGAGATCTATTTCATAGACAAAAGATCAAAAAAGTACCTTTTTGAAAGCCTGTGCTGAAGAGCTGGTCCACATCCTCACCCGAATCTTTAATAAATCACTGGAGATGAGTTATTCTTGCTTCAAACACCCTATCATCATCCTGGTTCCTAAGAAATCCTCCATCAGGGAGCTGAATGACTACTGCCTGGTTGCTCTGACATCTATAGTTAGGAAGAACTTTGAGAGGTTAGTGCTGCCCACCTGAAAGTCATTACAGATCCTCTGTTAGACTTCTTGCAACTTGCTGATTGAGCAAAAAGATTGGCAGATATGTCAACATGGCATTGCATTACATCTTGAATCCCCGGGGATCTATGCACAGGTCTTTTTTGTGGACTTCAGTTCAACATTCAATACCATCATTCCAGAAATTAAACTGATTAAACTCTAAACTGATTCAGGCCTGCCCATACATAGTACTTGTGGGAGGATTATTAGTTTTTTAGCAGATAGAAAGCAACAGGTGATGTTAGGGAAAATTACATCTAGTATTCAGACAATTAACACTGCTCAGGGCTGTGTGCTCTTCTCTCTATATACCAGTGACTGCATTTTTAAGAATCCCTCTGTTAAAATACTGAAGTTTGCAGATGATACAATGGTCATTGGCCTCATTCGAGACGGTGATGAGTCTGCATATAGATGGGAGGTTGAACAGCTGGCCCTGTAATGAAGAATCTGGAACTGAACATGCTTAAAACTGTTGAGATTAGAGTGGATTTTGGGAGGAACCTTCCTATTGCACCACCTCTTACTATATTCAACAGTTTTAGTAATTTGGCACAATATCAGCAATAGAGTCCTTTAGGTTTTTGGGTTCTATAATCTCCCATGACCTGAAATGGACACCTAACATTAGAAGCATCATTAAAAGGTACAACAAAAAATGTTCTTCCTGCATCAGTTCAGAAGATTCAGACTGTCCCAGCAGCTATTGATACAATTTTACAGATGAATTATTAGGTCTGTCGTTTGTACTTTTATAACTGTCTGGTTTGGTATAGCAACCAAACAGGACAGGTACAGATTCCAGATAGGACTACAGAAAGACCAATTGCAACCAGCCTGCCTTCCATAAAAGACCTGTATCTTATGCAGGTTAGAAGGAGGGCTGAGAAAATAGCTACACACCACTCACATCCTGGACATAAACTGTTTCAACTCCTTCCCTCAGATGATGCTATAAGGCATTGCATATCAAAACAAGTAGACACAGGAACAGTTTTTTCCCCTCGTATGATCACTCAGCTGAACACCTAATTCTCACAGTGCTGTCTAATGTCTATGTATACTTATAGTACCCATGTAGTATGTCTGTAGTATTATTTATCCTTCCTATTATCTTCTTTATTATCCCCTCCTATTGGTATGATGGCGATGCTGCTGCTGCTGCTTTTCCTTTGCATGTACACTGAGAGCTTTTGCTTCTGAGACAAATTCCTTGTGCATTTCTAATCATACAAGATCAGATAAAGTATTCTATCCTATCCTATCCTAACCTATCCTAGTCAACATCGGCTTGATAGCGCACAATCAAAATCAAATTGATGGAAATAGATTGCATTTTACAATTGGGGCTGGCTTAAAAAATGATATGTACCAAGGGAAGCCAGAATCAAGGTTTTTTTTCCTCCTTTTTTGTCACTGTACTTGCAAATTTAAAATTGGGTGAATCCTTGTCACACGACATTAAGTTGATGACAAGAGGACAATTCACTGCACCTTTTCACTGTTTTAGTAACTTTGTAATCTGCCTAGAGATCTTTGATTTTTTAATGAATTAGAAATGAATGAGATAATATTGCTTCAAAGAAGTCTTTGTTCTTGAAGCAATAGAGTGCTAATAAAAACTGAAAGAATTAATTTAATTTGAATGTATCTACTGTTGTATTGGTAGCGATTCTTAGAAATTTTCTCCACAAATTCATATAATTGTAAGTGGAACAGTTTAACATGACTATAAGAATATAGTAATTAACATGTTGGGGAAGCAGAGGGTAGATTGCCACAAATGTTTCCTTTGCCTTTGAGATAATATAAAAAATGCATCATTCTAAATTGTATTAAAACCACAAATCATGATACAATTCAAGTTTAAAGGAATAAATTGTAGTCATAGCAGTGTGTGTGCGGTGTTTTCTTAGAAGAAATAATTGGCTGTGTTCACACTTTGCACTGAGTCATGATATGTGGTTTGCTAACCATGGTTTATGCCTTGAGTCTGGACCTTGATCGGCAAATTATGATTAAGACTTTTCCACCTTGCAGTGTGTAAGACTAGAAATTCTGTTTCTGTATAAAACAATGAATGTAGAGTATATTCACCAAGTCCTCAACAGGTTGTATTCTTTTGTGTATACATATATTTGTTTTTATAGTTTTTATAGCAATTTACTGGTACATGTTGCTGACTTAGGCAGAGGTTAACCAATGGAGGTTAGATAAGAATAAGAGAAGCCCAGGATATTTCACAAGTGAAAAATATAAATAACCTTGAATAAATCAGTTAAAACAGAACCAACACTTATTAAACACAGTAAATATAAGCATTAAATCAGGGAAATTATTTTTAAAATAAGAACTAATGTAATGGGCTATGTAAAAGAATTGTAGTCCTGGAATACATTGTTATCTTCTAATGTCCTTTATCTTCTTTCCAGTTTAGTTTTTGATCAGAGAAGTGTTATAGATACTAACTTTGTTTAATTATGTCATGTGGAATTCAGGGGAAACATTTGATGGGTGCTGCTATTGGTAATACACTTTTGCATGTCTTAGATTATATATGGAAAATTCATACACAAATGAGAAATTAATTTTTTCTCAAAATGTATATCCCCAGTCTAAAAGACAGATTTTTAGAATGGCAAACATACATGATTGAGTTTCCCCTGTGTCCTGTCCTGGGCTTGGAATGTAGAAAAAGATGCTCACAGAATCAAAGACATGCCCTAAAAATTATTTTACTCTGAAGTATCCATAATTCTAAATGTACTTTTTGTTACTACTTCCCACTAAAACAATTCTTCTAAGAGAAGGGGAAAGGTTTCCCCTTTCCAATCATCTCCATTTCCCATCTGAGGGAACCAACATTGTCTGAAGACATTTCCGTGGTCATGTGGCCACCATGATTATGCACCAAGGCTGTTTCACTGTTACCCTCCCACTGAAGTGGTACCTATTTATCTATTCAAATTTGCATGCTTTCCTACTGCTAGAAGGACAGGAGCTAACGGAAACTCACCCTCTCTCAAACCCTGACTATCAACTTTCCAGCTGACAAGGTCAGCGTCTTTAACTGCTGAGCCACTGTGTCCTATCTTATAAATATATATGGTTGTCCATCAAGGATCTTGTATCTGTTCAGAAAGTTTCTGTAAGCATAACTGCAAAATGGTTTCCGTTCTTCTTGAAATATGGATCCCATATTACTTATGCTTTTTTTTTCTCCAGCTGCAAATTGGCTTTCCTGTTGGTATCTCTAATTGTACAAATATGCCACAAGTGTGAAAATGATCATAAGTCATTTTTCAGCACAATTGTAACTTTGAACTTACAAACGGTTGTAAAATGCAGACTACCTGTATATAAATTTACCAAATAAGTAAATAAAATCCTACAAAGACAGTTTTTAATTATTTACAATATATACAATATAACTATTACAATGATATTTACAAAATTAAATTAATATAACTATTACAATGATATTAAAAGTTAAGTGGTAGAAAATTTAACTAGTTAAAGTTAACAGGTGCTTCTTTAACTTTTCAACCAGTTATTTCATTTTCTTGTTTGATAGTAAATACATTAAAGCCTAGTTGTACTTACTATAGTAGAACAGAATGTTGATACCTTGTACATTTCTGACAACTGCATTAACATTGATGTCACACTATCCTATCTTACCCATCTGCTGTGCCATGAGAGAGGTATGGTAGCTCTTGATGTTCTTTTCTTAATTTCCCCACTCAAAATTATGGTGTATTAGTGCAAAATTCCTAATAGTAATTGTTAGGTAAGCTCCCCATTGGGAGAGTGAGTACACTCAGCGAAGTGTTGTGAGAGTTGTGTTGGAGAACACACAAACTAGCATACAGAGGCACTGCAGTTTAAATAGGCTTTTACTTTCGTGGAAATAGAGGTATCAGTGTCCATCAAACAGTCCAAGTCATACACGAATAAGTCAGTCATCAATGTCTTTCAGTTAAGGGATAATCCAAATAACATAGTCCATAATCATACAAACAGTCCGGTACTCAAAGTTTGCTAGCAGTTGCAAAACTTGCAATAGCTCATGGCACTTCCAGATCAGCCCAGCATCTAACAAACAGAAAGAGAGCTAACAGTCATTCTGGCTCCCTATTATGGCCAATTGAGGAAAAGCAGCAACCAATCACATTATATAATATGCTTTAAAGAAACAGGTATAGCATTGTTACATGATTTATATATTGCCAACCCAACCGTTAGAATTATATTCCTAATAGTAATTTACACATATCTTTGTCCCATCAGCAAAAGTACATAAAGAATGATCAGAAGCATGTTATATTGTGCCAAATAAGACTTATAAATTAAGATTTAATCATATCAGTAATAGTCTCTATGCACAGTACACTTTCATAGGTAATGTAGATAATTTTTAATTACATGGGTGCAGGAATTTCAAGAATATTTTTGCTGAATTACCCTTTTGTTAGATTTTTCCCATTGATTTACAAGCAACAGTATTTTTTCATATCTAATTCAGGACTTTCCTTTAATAGTATATGAGTGTTTTTCCTGTGCAGCAGACATATCTCTTTTTTCACTTCAGTTTTCACGGTTCTCTTTTCAACGTGTCTACTCTGTTTCTTTCACCAAAATTTTTCTTTTTACCTTATATTTCCTAACAAAGTTTCCTTGTCTGTTCACTAAAATGAATTTTATTAATTTGTTTGTAATTCTAACATATTATATTTGTAATTGTAACATATGTGGATGAACCATCTATTTCTTAAACAAATTCTTATATTGAATGATGGATTGTCTTCAAAATAATAATAAAAGCAATACAGTATATACTGCTGTTTATGAACTAGTCCCTTATGATCTATTACACTTCCCAGCCTTGTATCAACATAATGTTCAACAAGGTATTCATTCAGAGTAGAAGAGGTAAAATACATCTACCTAAAAAAAATCAATATTGTCTTTAATAAACTGATGATTGGTAATAAAAGATACAAGCCTCTCTTTGTCCAATATCATGCTAAGTAGAAAAAGGGTAGTAGCAATATAAGTTGAATGTGGGCATTTTAGGATTTGAAGAATCATGTTTCATAATACTGAACCGGACAAAAATTGAATTAAAGAAATATGCTGGGGTAACATATTTAAGACAGTAATTACTAGGCATCCTAAGATCTTTTTGTATGAATTTTTAAAATCCATTTAAATTCATGACTTTGTTTAAGTTATTTTAAAGTTCACCTAATTTGTGATGAACAATTCTTATTTCACGATAGCTATGTATCTAAAAGTTAACTGTTCTTTTTTATGTCAGTGATTAAGAGTGAAATCCTAGAGAAATCTCTACAATTTACATTTCATTGCTTAGAGCTGCATAGAGAATGAAAAAGAGGCAGAAACATGTTGAAGTATATCCCCATAGTTTCTTTCGTTTCATAATCATGCTGTCATTTTTTTTTTTTTTAGTTCTTTGAAAAGAAAGAGGAAACAATATATCCAACTGATTGACCCAGTCTTCTTAGATCATGTGCTGTTAGCACCTTTATTTGAATTCAAAAGACTGGGGGAAAGGATCACATACAAGGCTGTCTTTATTCTTCTTACTGTTAAACATTCACAAAAAATAAATTCAGAATTGTGCCTAATACTACATCTGAATTACAGTAAATTGAAGCTGAGTTAAAATAAAACAGAAGTCCAAGTACTATTAATGAATAGCTCATCTCCCAAGTTAACTAAGGATTGCATTCATCATAAGCCCTAATTTTGTATCCCTTAGGAGGATGAATGTATTAAAGTTTCACAGATCTTCTGTGATGTCACCGGCATATTCTGTCATATTTGAGAAACTAGAAGGAACAAGAACTGTTCTTAAAGATAACCTGGATCCTCAGATTAACAGATTGTCTGAAGATCATTTACACTGTACAGTTATTGCTATATTTAATATTGCAGACTCATGATCATTATTATGCAACATATTCTTTTTCTTTTTGAATCCCATAATATTCAAAGTGTAAAAATAGTAACCACTAGCTGCATATTACTGTCTGCAAAAGGGCAGATAATAATATCTTTCTTTACAGTCAGTATGCCTGCAGAATCCTATGTTTTTGGGGCACTGTTTAGGTGGAATTTAATGTGACTTAAGTCTACATATATTATTGAGTGGATATTTCAGTGAAAATTTTACAGGCAAATTCTTTGTACTTTGTTCAAAGTTCAAAGAAAGAATTTGACTGTGTAGTCCATTTTTTAGGCATGGAACCCCCCCCCCCCTTTAACGTGCCCTGATGTGTGCTCTCTTGTGCTCTCAGACACATACATTCCTATCCTACATCATTAAAATACACTGTGGTTAATCTAATCCATAACAGTTGGTATGATTAGATTAGCAGTTTGATTGGAACAGATTTCATATAGTTCCATTAATAAAACAGAAAAGTACAAAAAATGAAATAGAGTTTTGTATTTTTTTTAAAAAACTTACAGCAGAGGAATTAACTGGATACATTTACTTGTCAGCTTGCGGCAAAACTCATGTTATGCTAGAAACATTCAGTAAATAGTTTGTCTTTATAGTTCTCTCTTTTAAAAAAAATCATATTAAAAGGTCTGTGCTTTCAGATGGGAATGATTACTCTTTCTTTGTTGCCCTTGAAGACTTGATTCACATTGACAGTGTTTTTACTATTTCATAGTTAACAAATGCCAGAGTGTTTCTCTAAAGGGCTTATATTTCAAGCTGAATACACATACAAACACACATACCGAGCATATATACTGTTTATATTTAAGGAACTTCAACCGGTGATAGGGGTAGGAATAGCACCAACTACCCAAGACTTTAACAGTTTGTTGCATTTCTTTTTGCTCTGAATAAGCTAGAATTACAGCGCTTTTATGAATGCTAGAAAATCAAATCATATTATTCCAATATCAAATATCAAATATTATGAGGACAAGGAAAGAACCACTTGTAAATGGAATCTGTATTAAATTGACTAACAGTTATAAGGAAAAGTGCATCGTGGTTCTCTACTAAAGAAATTCGCTTGGTTGTTACTTGTATACATAAAACTCTACTTAATTTGCCCTCCCAAAATGCTGAAGCAACTGACCATTGTAAATTATACAATAATTTGTAATGCATTTTTGCTATTGTCCTGGATCAGAGATGTCAAACTGGCTGCCCGCAGGCCAGATGCATCACATGCAGGCCATGGCCACCCCATCTCTGTGAGTGGGAAAAATGTTGTGAAACGTCACATGACAGCAATGTGATGCGGCGAGTTTGACACCCATGTCCTAGATAGAGGCAAGAGAACATGCATCATATTAAAAAAAATCTGAGAGAGAAAATTAGAGACTAGAGAAGTTGGGAAGTGCAGTAAAGCTCTGTCACCAAAAATGACAGCATGGCTTTATCATTTATCACATATAATTCCTACCTATAGAAAATTATATCAGAGAAGCTTTCCACTCATCATGCTTTTGAAAAAGGGTATATCTTAAAAATGAGATGAAGGTAAGTTATTAGTTCTTGGTGAGTTGTATGGATAGCGATAGGTTCTAGGAGGATGTAACGTTGTATGTTCAGTTATTGCTGGAATCTCAGGTCCTTTTGATTCTGATTATTTTCATTATCAATGTTATCAATATATATTATTAACCATTACCCTGTTTCCTTTCTGTCACCAAATGAATAGAAAATACAAAAAGTGTAAACTCTTTTTTATTGAATTTTTCTCCCCTCCCCCCATTGAAATAATTCTTTTCAAATAATCCTTTTTTAAAGCTCAGATATATATTTATGATGAACATTCAGCGGTATTAAGAGCCGAGGTGGCGCAGTGGTTAAATGCAGCACTGCAGGCTACTTCAGCTGACTGCAGTTCTGCAGTTCAGCTGTTCAAATCTCACCGGCTCAGGGTTGACTCAGCCTTCCATCCTTCCGAGGTGGGTAAAATGAGGACCCGGATTGTTGTTGGGGGCAATATGCTGACTCTGTAAACCGCTTAGAGAGAGCTGAAAGCCCTATGAAGCGGTATATAAGTCTAACTGCTATTGCTATCCATGGGTATACCATAGGGCAAGAAGATAAAATTATAGATGACACATTTTCATGATGCAAATTCTTCTCCTTTTTTGCATGTGTCATGACGTGCCCACATATAGGAAAGGGGCAAGGCTTGTGTTATGCTGTTGCAGTGTTGTTTCATCATTTTGATGAAATTGTTGGGTTTTGCAATGTAAGTACAGCATATGTAATTTTCCACCCTGCAATATGGAAGAGAATGGAACACTTATCAAATTTTCCCCTCTCCGACTAGGTTTTTTATCTGGAGCCACGTTTATAGTATATTGTGTGCATTCTGTCTCCCCCCCCCTGCCAAATATAGAACCTCTCCCCTTTTTTGGACATAATTTTTCAAAATGTAAATGCTTCCCTAGCACAGCATCATCTGAATTTGTTAATTTAAATTGAAATGTGACATGGTTGATTTTTCTATCTCTACTTAGGTATGCAAGAGTTATGCCAGTGTTGTTGTTTTTTAAAATAATGAAAGTTGCCAAAGACAGGGAGAATCCATGGATATATATTTGAAATGTTTCTATTAGTGCTCATCCTCATTCCCTTTCTTTATATTTCATCCAATTATGTCAAGCAAGTTATAGTAATTTTGTTGGTTTCACTGATAGTTATTGGAAGATTTGCTTTTAGAATTGAAGTGCAGATTTGGACTCCAAATTAAGTCAGAATCTCAAAACCAATCAGTGAGGAATTGGTCTGTTTTCTGGGACACTGAATTTGGATCTGAACCATACCTTGTCCCTGCAAAATACTACTATTCTCCCTGAAAGGTACAGGAAACTGTATGCCCTGCCAAGATTAAGGATTGCAAATATTGGAGCTGCAGGTGATTGGTGTTGCTAGCCAGACCTAATGGAAGTTTTACTTCAACAATCTGAAAGGAGCAGTTTGATGTCTTTGCTCAGAGATATGGCTTATATTAAACAATGGAATGACTTATCAGACTGGGAAATCCTGTTGTTTAGGTGCACTTTGTACAATAGGATCACTTGTAATTGAATGGGCTAGTGAAGAAAAGGCCATGTTGATCATACAACCCATGATATGTTTTATTTAGATCAACTGCTTTGAGATTTCATGTATCAGATGTAAATTAAAAAGAAATCTAAATCCCAGATGAACTACTAGGAAAGATTCCAAGTTTTTTATAATGGGAAATTGCTTTTACATAAATCACACTTTTTTCCCCTTGGCTAGATTCGTCTGGTCGGTTGCAATTACCCATAAATTTCAGAAGATGGTTTGCCTGTGGATATGCATTATTTAAGAGGATTATTAAGTACATTTGCCTTACCATACATGCCAATGAATGATACTAAAAACCTCCCTACTATTGTAAAATTGAAATTATATACCAGAGCATTTCTGGAATATTGCTATAGCTTATAAAAGAAATGATTTATAGTTTGGTATTACTATATTATGAAAGAGATAAGCACTTTTTAAATGTTTATCAGATGAAGACTATTTTCTTTATCTTAGGAGTTTCTCCTGCCCTCCTTTCACTTATTGTGTTATCAGTAGCCGCATCAAACAATGTGGCTACTGAATGGAGAAGTAACTTATAGGCATCTTTCATCATGCCACGGCTAATAGAGAGCAGATCAGCTATGCTGAGTCTCCTAGAGATAAACTTTTTGTTGCTTTTTGTCCATGCTGCTTTGCTATTTCCATCCTACCTATTTTGCCTCCCTCCCGCAGGGAGCTGGTCCACTGATTAAATTTAATTCAAAAATTATCTGCAGAACTCTTAAGAATTAAACCAGATTTTTTTCATCATATTCATCATATTTTACTTTGGTTTCATACCTTCCAGCCTGTAAGCCTGAAAGGTTTTTTTCCTAATTTTTTTGTAAACTGAAGAGTAGGATGTTATTTCTTCAGACACTGGATGGTAAAAGACAGTCAGCTATTCTTGATGTGATATTATCCAATAAGAAATAATTAGATGAATAAAAAGGGTAGCAGAAACATTGAGCAAAGTAACCATGTAATGGTGTAATTTTGGGGTCCTTGGTGTTCTCTGAGCTTGATTGTTTGCTTGCAGACATTACATTACTCAGCTAGGTAACTTTATCAACATGTTTGGGATTTGCTCCTTGTATATATACAACAGCTTGCCCTACCAGAGTTGATGGGAGTGAGGGTTTTCTCCTTGGTAATTTTTTAATTAGGGTTTTGCTTTCTGCTTGATTGTTGTAACCTATTACAACTATACAACATCACCAAAGCACACAAACAGACCAAAGTCTCCTAGTGATTGTCCACTAGGATTCCAAGATATCTCTTACAGTTACTACTATTGAGTGAGGTGCCATCTATACTGTACCTGTGCATTTGATTTTTCTTGCCTAAATATAGAACCTTACTTTTTTCACCATTGAATTTCATTTTGTTAGATAGTGCCCAATATTCAAGCCTGTCAAGATCCTTCTGAATCTTAAGCCTATCTTCTGGAGTGTTGGCTATTCATGACAGCTTGGTGTCATCTGCAGATATAATGAGTTACCCATCTATCCCCTCATATATATCATTGATGAAGAAGTTGAAGAGTACTTGGCCTAAAACGGACCCTTGGGGTATCCCACTGCATATTTCCCTCCATGTAGATGCAGTTCAATTGAGGACTACTCATTGAGTGTGGTTGGTCAGCCAATTACAAATCTATCTGGTAGTGATGTTGTCTAACCCACATTTTTCTATCTTATCAAGTAGTAGGGTGTGGTCTACTATGTCAAATGCCTTACTGAAATCCAAGTAAATTATATCCATATCATTCCTCTGGTCCACTTATTTTGTCACCTTGTCAAAGAATGCAATAAGATTAGAGATTCCATGCTATCTTAAGCTTTTAAAAAAACTTTCTATTGAGACTTAATAGCCAGTTATGTTCAAAAAAAGAAAATTGGCTTGTGTCCTTCTGTTTGCTTTAAAAAAATGTTTAATGTAGGTTTCCAGGGTACAGGAGGGCCTTTCAATTGTATGCCTGGGCATTAAAACAAACAAAAAGTTTGCTATTTCTTTGGCCTACAATCGTTTGCTCAATTGAGTTGTTAATCTGTGGTTTTGAATTACCAGTATAAATGAAGTTTGCAAACTGATTCAGCTCATGCTGCTAGGCTACATAGAGTTACAAGAGGCAATTATTTTAAAGCACACCTGGAAATCAAAATAACGGCCCACGTTTTTTTTTAAAAGCAGTTGAAAAACAAAGTGCCATGATAGCTAACTTCTTTTTAACAAAGCTTTGATAATTGCCATCACATGCACCCTCCATCCAATCTTATTTTGTGTTTCAGTCCTGAAGAAAAGCTAATTACGAAAGACATAAGAACCCATTTGCAGGATTCCACAAAGTTAGATTTAAAGTCTTTGTGGATAGCAGCTGCGGGGCATCAATCTGGATTCATGATAAATGCTTCTGACATTTTCCACAGTCAGAACTAATATGGAAGGCCTTTGTATTTATTCTCATATGTCAGGGTCTGCATTATTGATCAGGTGCCATTCATTAAAGGTTGCTACATGCTAGGGAAAAAAAAACTATACAGACCCTGAGATACACTCTACAGAATGAATTTAGAAGGTTTTCATTAATTCAGCATTAAAGTTGCATAACAAAAAGTTGAAGCTGTATTGCCAGATCTTATCAAATATTTATTAAAATATTTTTAAAACAATATTTGTTGTCAGTTCTTATCAACATATATTTTTTTAAATAATAAATTTGTTTGGGTTAGAAATAATGTATGCAATGAATGCCAGTAGGCCATGCTCTTAACAAATAATTACCCATTTCATTCATAATAAAAATGTTACATAGTAATTTCCTTTGTCTTGTTTGCAACACGGCTACATGAATAAGCCTATGAAGTGTCCAGGGGCTGAGCTTAATTAATTTTATTTTTTATATTATCAGAAGTGGTAGTAAACTATACTGGAGGTGGTTGGAGAGATTAAATATATCATTTAGTTCCATCAGAGCACTAGACTACTTCAGTATTCAGGATTAAAGATCAATATTAGTGACATTTAAGAATATTGTTGGAATCATACAACAGAATTATCTTGTGTTAGTTAAATTTTCTTGTCTTTAACCTGATAATCCTACATTCCTGAAATTAAAACAATAAAATTAAAAACTGTATAGAGAAGATCCTGTTGGCCAAACAGTTATTCTGTTAAATGTTGCTTTTAGAATAAAACCTAGCTATTGTGTTTACTAATTATAGCATTTGCAAAATGATGGTTATTGAAGATGTTGTAATATTATTGTATGTTACAGATAAAGGCAAAGGTTCTATAAAGTTTTAAATTGTGCTTCCTTCGGAGACACAAATTAGTACCTGGTAAAATTGGAAACTTATAATGTAAACCAATGGTGGGATTCAAGTAATTTAACAACCAGTTCTCTGCCCTAATGATTTCTTCCAACAGCCAGTTTGCCAAACTGCTCAGAAAGTTAACAACTGGTCCTCCCGAAGTAGTGCAAACTGGCTGAACTCTACCACTGTAAACCAAAAATCACTGGATAGTAGTGTTTTGTTTTGTAGCTTGCAGATCCTAAGGCATCTTAAACACTATAGAAGAATCTAGACGAGAATTTATCCCAGCTCACACAAGATGCCAGCTAAGAGTGCCATTTTGCACCACCACCCCATCATCTTAGACACAAAGCATCCATGAAAGGAAAGCAGACTGTGGCAAAGGAAGATTAGAGCAGATTCAAAAGCTGTGGGACCAAACATGAGACCATCAGAATAATCTTTTCAAAGAACTTATAGATAAAGGCTTTCTAGGCAGAAGGAATGTTTAATTTTCTGTCATCAGCTCACAATGCTGCTATAGAGTTGGATAGCTGTGGAACCATTTAGTTCCATAAACTTTGGCAGTGTTGTTAAAGCTTCTTGGAGCTCTCTGGCAAATCACAGCGGCATGTGAGTCTATGGAACTGAATTGGATTTCACAGTTTTCTCATTCCACGGATTTCCACAGTAATTTTCTGATAGTTTTCCTTAATTATATTCTATTCAGTACACATCTCTGTAGCTAACAATTTTTAAAAGACAATTATATTATTTCACTATAATTTGATAAATGGTAGACCTCTAGTGATTTCTTTACAAGGGTTTCTAACTAAATCTATAAAGGAAAAGCATCAAATTAAAGTTATTTTTAGTATTTTTAAATTAAGCTTTTTTAATTAAGAAAGTTCAAAAAAATCAACCCAGTTATTTTTGTGAAACAGGTAATTTCACCTGTATTGAAAACAGTTCCCAGTACGGATACATGATAAATAGTAATGGGGTTCTACTTAAACATGACCCAGAAAGGCTGACGTTCAAAGAAGAGATCAGTTAATTTACCTAATGCATTTCAGTTAAGAATTGATGGGTTGCTGGTGGTTTAAACTTCCATGATTTATTGCAAAAGGTTCCAGTTTTGGATTTTGAGTGCTCCAAAACTGAAATAGCAGTTTATAAAAGATCTCCATCTAGTCTCTGTAAAATCACAACTATGTAACCCAGGATAGATAATTTACTAATTTTAATATAGAGCATCTCTTACAATCTATTTCCTCTCACTGTTGTCCTTCATTGATGATGGTTATTATTTTACTTTAAGGACAGAAGACTGATAATATGTAAGTGATGCCATTCAGATTTACTGATAAAAGATAGGCATTGTGGGAGTGGCTTATGATTTTGACTTCATGATTTTGACTTCAAAGCTAATGATGACTTCATTAGCTTTGAAGTCCCATAAGGTTGGTCTTCACCTCTTAGGACATCTGTGATCATGAAAATCCTTTCTTGCACCTTTTTTTTTAACCATAGAGCTCAATGATGTTTGTGAGGTAAACACTCTCAAAGAAAACAATATTGTAAAATAAGTGACTCTGTCTAAAATGTGAGTAGAACTGGATTGTTCTGATCATTTGAGTTCATGCCAGATGATAGCTACACAAACATGGTGCTAATTAAACTATGGTTGTGCTTTTAATCCATGTATATCTCCTAGAGTCATTTTGGAAGATGGGTAGTCTTACCAAATTGTTTAAATACTTTAATAAATTGTTGAAATAAAATGAATTAGAAAAACCCCTATATTAACTATGTGCATTATGCAGCTGTTGCCTATTGTACAACAACATTCTGTGTTGAATGACAGATTTAGCAGGGCTAAATTAATATTTACTAAATTTAAAAAAGCAAGTTTCTGTCTTTTTTGTGATGCAATGATTTTGATGCCTATCCATGTTTCCTATACATAGAGTTAGATAGCTGACTGTGAAAACCTAAGGAAGATAATGGCTACATTTCTTATTTTCGTTGCACTGCTATAAACAAAAAATCAGTGGGTTCTATTCAATTTCTGCTTTTGGACAGTGAAATAGATTGTTTTTGTCTGCCCTTCGTCCCTCTCGAAGCAAAACACTACTGGTTTTATGGCACCAGAGAAGCTGTCAAAGCCTGGAAAAAAATGGTTGGAGTTTATAAGGCACCATAAAGAAAGGAAGAAAAAGGTAAAGAAAGTGTCATCCCAGTTCAGACAGCAGAAAATATTTCCTGGACCCTTTTATTTAGACTTGCTGGTAGACTTTTGGAATTCACTCTTCCCTAGTTAATTATGTCTATGGATATTCTCCATCATCTAGGTCAGTGGTTCCCAAACTTGGCAACTTTAAGACTTGTGGACTTCAACTCCCAGAATTCTCCAGCTAGCTCTTCTACAAGTCTTAAAGTTGCCAAGTTTGGGAATCACTGATCTAGGTCATGGTTGTCCCAAAGGTTCTTTTTCAAGAGGCAACTGGACTTCCTGGGAAAAAAAGTCCAGCCTCTTGAAAAAGAATCTTTGGGACCTAATTAATTACATGATCATTAGTTAGTGACAGCCTTCTATGTAGATCAAGCAGAAAATATGGCCAGATGAGCTAATTCTACTTTATTGTAAAGCTAATCTGAAAGCAAAGTTTTCCTGCCATCTCTTTTACAGCCTGAGAAACTAGGGAGAGTTCCTATTTGCCTCATTCAATTTCATTCCAGATGTGGGTTATGCTGTCTCTTATTTGATCATTCTCTAGGCCAGTGATGGCGGACCTTTTTCTCCTCAGATGCCAAAAGCACACACGCGTGCGCTATCACACATGCTCATATGCCCACCCCCATAATTTAATGTCCCCCTGTGCACATGCATGCATGATCTCCCTTGGCTGCCCCAAGCATGTGCACATGGCTTTCTTGGAGCCTAGGGAGGGTGAAAATGCCTGCTCCCCCGGAGGCCCTCCAGAGGCCAGAAGCATCCCCTTTTCCAACTTCCAGTGGGCAGGATAGGTCCATTTTTTGCCCTCCCCAGGCTCTAGAGGCTTTCTAGGAGCCCGGGAAGGGTGAAAATCAGGGCTGGGTTTCAACCGGTTCGCACCGGTCCCTGCGATCCGGTTGGTCGCCGAACCCGGAAGTAAGTAACTTCCGGGAACGGCGAAGCCCCCCCCCCCGCGCCCGCGCGCGCCCGCACACCCGCGCCCGCTCCTTACCCGGTTTTTTTGAATTTCGCGCTTTCCACGCATGCGCAGAATGCCTGCGTGATCCTCCAGGAGCAGCTGGAGCATCGCGCAGACGCTAATGCGCATGCGCGCGCCGCGTGCGTGCACGCGCGCGCCGCGTGCGTGCGCGAGGACGCCGCCGGCCTCGTTCCAACCGATCCGGTTGGAACGGGGCGAGAAACCCACCCCTGGTGAAAATGGTCCAACATGCAAACTGGAAGTTGGGAATGGACTTCCAAGTTGCCCTTTGGGCCGTTCTTCTCCCTCCAGAAGCCTCCAGGGGGCAAAAAACTGCCCAATGCGCAAACTGGAAGTTCAGGAACGAATGTTCGTCACCACAGCTCTAGGCAGTGTTTCTTAGCTTGTCTCGCAAGGTCTTTCCCACATATAGTTACATTTAGTTTCAGTCAGTTTAGATGGCAGTATACCTCACAAATGTGACACTAGGCAGCAAACCAAATTTAAAAACCATACTCCCAATGATGTAAGAAATAAACTAGTATACTATGGCATCTGAGAAAACCAACAACTAATCACTGGGTTCCTCTAACTATCTGACTTGAATGCCTGGGGGAAAACAGGTCTTAACAGCTTTTTGAAAATCCAAGGCAGTCAGGAGTAACCTAACTGTGGGTCGTATGGTGTTCCCGAGGGCAGACATTGTGAGAGAAAAAACATACTTTCTGGTCCCACAAGATGGCATTTTTTAATCAGTGGGCCTGGAGCATGCTCCTCCTGCCAGATCTGATGGGATAAACATGATCCTTCATAAAAGTAACGCAGCCCCATGTCATGAAGGGCATAACAGTAACCCGAACCTTGAATTGCACCTGGAATATTTTCAAGGAGATGCAAAAAAAAAAAAATCATAATAATCAGCAATTGTTTCTGCTTTTATGTAAAAAACAAAACAAAATTGAAACAACAGTCTGTCAACACATCCTGTAGTCTGTACTTATTTAATAGTCATAGCCCTGGGCTAAGAAGCTGCTCACTTTGAAGCCACTTGTGAAAGTTCACGTGACCTAATGAAGACATGTTGAATAAAAAGAAAGGATTTACATCAGATTGAACTCCTGCAATACTAAAATGCCCTAGATAATGGCAAGAATTAAAACACCGAACAATTCATTGTTCTCACTGTCCTAGGTGTGTTGGTTTATATCTGGATAACTGCCAATCTTACTGTGAATTTACTTGGTTTCAGACTCATGATAAAAGAAATATAATTCCTTTTCAGTTTCTTATTTGCTGTGGCTAGATTAAAAAAAAACTTCTCTTGTGAGAAAATGGCTATAAGTCACAAGATGATACACATTTTATTATACTGTTCATTCTGCGGCTGCTTACAGTAAGAAATGATGTGATTCCTTCCATTATTTCAAGCAGTGGCAATGAAGAATTACAAAGCCTACTCTTGATTAACCTCAAATAAGTCTGGTCCTGTAGTCAGCAATTGCCATTATGTTGATGGAGTGCTAATATAACTTGATAGTTCTGCTCTGCCTCTGCCTCCATGGACAGTGCCACTCTAACCAAACCCCTGGCTGTAAAAAACAAGCCCAATAAAAGGTGCCAGAATGACTGATGGGATTAGTGACTCATAAAAGATACCCTGCCCAAAGAGAAAGTTCCAGCTTTATGTGTTACACAAAGAGCTAAATAATTCAAACATGAAACCTTAGCAGTTTGGGTTTAGGTAGAGCTGCTCACACTACTGAAAAAGATCTTTGTAACCCACCATATCTCTTCATTATTATTTGGTAGTAGTGAAAGAAAATTTACCTAAATTCCAACTTGGATATAAACATTTCTCCTGGAAAAGAGTTATTCTTCAGGATTCGTGCATTTCTAAATCCTGTACTGCAGTTATTTGGGGTGGGTTGGGGTGGAAGACAGAAATCGGTATTAGGAAAATTGTACACAAAGTCCACAAAAATCAGATTTCTGAATAGAATTTGGTATAGACTTTTGTTTTCATCATTTTATGAAATCAGGGTGAAGCAAAGATGGTGAAAATGGGACATGCAGAAAAACCAAACTTAATGCATACAGTTCTTTCTAATTAGAGACATCTATTTCTTCTTCCGAAGATCGTTTTCTGGAGAGAGAAAAAGCCCACCATCAAAGTGCCTTTGGCAACCAGCCAATACATTTATTATTTTGTGAGTTTTCATGGATCATGTAAAGTCCAAGGTCCTATGGAATAGTTTTTATATGTATATGCAGCTATTTGGGAGGGCAAGAGAAAGAAAGCAAAGGGGGGCTTGACAATAAGCATAATGATAATAAATTGATTTCTATACTGGGACATTATCTAGAGGATAAAGAAAAGAAAAGTCATTAGGGAACTTCAGGCAGAACTTCAGTATCTGCGACTCCAGAGGTACACTGTAGAAGCATATTCTATGTCACAATTCTCAGGAGTAATTTAATTCAGAAAGTTAATAGCAAAAAGGATACAATACTTACAAGAAAAGACCTATGCAAGTTTCAGAGTCAGTAGAAATTTTCCCAGTTGGTTATGGGGATTTGAAAAACTATTCCAAATAGCTGCTAGACTATTTGGTGTCCCCCCCCCCTTTCATTCAGTCATGTCCGATTCTTGGAGACTTCCTGGACAAGTCCCTGCAGTTTTTTTGGGCAAAATGTTTTAGAAGTGGTTTGTTATTTCCTCCTTCCTGAGAGAAACTGACTGGCCCAAGGTTAGCCAGCTGGCCTCACGTCAAGTTGAACTAGTACTTATCATTTCCCAATTTCTAGCTCCACCTCTTAACCGCTATATCAAACTATTTGTTACCCAAATGCAAAACTTAAAAATAAATATGTAACTAAGTATTTTGTGTCAAGAAAAAAAGTATTGAAAACACTGGTTTCAGACAAAATATAAATTATGGGAAATTAAAACTACATTATATATTCTCCAATATTTATTTCAGTAGGACAGAGATTATTTTAATAGTACAGCCAGATAATGTCTACTTAGTTTCTTAAGACTTGATAGGAAGAAGATATGTATAAAATTACATTTTAGAATTTAGATTGATTATAATAATATTCTCTGTTCAATGTGATTTTATTATTTGCTACTTTTTATTTGTGGCACTTGGTAATTGCAGCCAATTAAGAATTACATTATGAATGAAATAGCATCATCCTTTCCTAGCCATTAAATTTGGTCACAAATTTAGCCAGTTTGGTTCAGTGATTAAGGCATCAGGTATGAAACCAGGAGACAGTGAATTCTAGTCTATTCTAGTATGAATAAAGCCAGCTGACTATGACTGTGAGATAGTCACTTTCTCTCAGCCCCGGGAAAGCGGAAATGGTAACGCACTTCTGAAAAACCTTGCCAAGAAAGCTTCAAAGACTTACTCGAGCAGTCTTTAAGAATCAGACATGATTGAACAAAAGAAAAAAAAATACATGAGAGCAACAAAAAGAGGGGAGAGAGAGTGGTTTTGCATGAACCTAGATCCCGCGCATGCGTAGATAAAACTTTGTTCTCTCGCCCACTGTTCACATGGCCTGTTTATTAATAGGCCATAAATCAGTACCCCTAAATAGAATTTTTTTCTTTTTTCTTTATTGTTTAATCGTAGAAAATAAAATACAAAACAGTAAAACAAACAAGCAAAATAAAACAAAAAAACATACATTCAACCCTAACAACAAAAAAGATTTGAGATTTGAGATTTGAGATTTTATTAATATTTGTAGGCCGCCCTTTTCCCTGAGGGGACTCAGGGCGGCTCACATAAAATCAGGGAGGGGGAATACAAACATTGACATAGAGACATATAATAAAATAGCAAGCAACATACATTCATCATTCGGGAGGGGCGCCTATCCTTGTCCCCAGGCCTGACGGGCTAGCCAGTTCTTAAGGGCTGTGCGGAAGGCCTGGACGGTGGAGAGGGTACGAATCTCCACGGGGAGCTCGTTCCAAAGGGTCGGGGCTACTACTGAGAAGGCCCTCCTCCTTGTAGTTGCCAGCCGGCACTGGCTGGCCGATGGAATAGGGAGGAGGCCTAATCTATGAGATCTTATTGGTCGCAGGGAGGTAATTGGCAGAAGGCGGTCTCTCAAGTATCCAGATCCACTACCATGCAGGGCTTTATGGGTGACTAATAACACCTTGAAGCGCATCCGGAGATCGACAGGTAGCCAGCGCAGCTCGCGGAAGATAGGTGTTATGTGGGTGAACCGAGGTGCACCCACAATCACTCGCGCGGCCGCGTTCTGTACTAGCTGAAGTCGCCGGATGCTCTTCAAGGGCAGCCCCATGTAGAGCACATTGCAGTATTCCAGCCTAGAGGTCACAAGGGCCCGAGTGACTGTTGTGAGAGCCTCCCGATTCAGAAAAAATAGTGTACAAAAAAGGAGAAAAAGAAAAATCTCTCTCTCTCTCTCTCTCTCTCTCTCTCTCTCTCTCTCTCTCTCTCTCTCTCTCTCTCTCTCTCTCTCTCTCTCTCTTTTAATTATTGTGAAATCTATCAGACCCTGAACATAGGATTTTTAAAATATACTTTGCACTTTAAATTCATAATAGTTTCTTTCAGTTTGGCATCTTTTTGTTCTTGTGTCTAAATTGTTTAAGAAATACTGACTATATTCACACAGAACAGTAATAACATTCATTTAAGGTTACATTCACAGGATGAAATAGAAACCAGCATGAAGTTTACATATACTCTTCCTCCCTTTCTCTCTCTTGTTTCCTCTTCTCAGTAACTGGCAGGAGGAATACACAAGGCTTTAGTCCCCCTGTATCATATTTCTGCCATTTTGTTTAAGAATTGTGATTTCAAATAAATACCAGTCAATTGCTAAATAAACAATTCAGAATTTAAAATTTAAAACAAAAATAAGCTAGTTGCCTTTATTTTAAGACATCATTCTAGATTTGATGAAAATAAAAAATAAGTGCTAAGGTAAAATTAGTATGCTTTGACTTCTACTTGTTTGGGAGAAGATAAGCTTGTTAACTGCTGGAACAGTCTCAGGTATCAGGACCTTGCTATAAATTATAATTATTGATATCTATGAACCATGCCATCCAGTTTTATAATAATTTTGAGAGCAAAAGACTAGTCTAAAAAAAAAGAGAAGTGGGAAAAGACAGTGTTTAATTTACCAAACTAAATAGTGTGAAATTATTAGGGCAATTCAGTCTCACATTTTGAAGACATATTTCTTCTATAAAGTCTTACCTGATCTGTTACTTTTGTAGCCTATTTACACAAATTGTGTAGTAATGTAAATCATATGTACATATGACTTACTATGGTGCAGTACTTTGAGAACCTTTTAAATATTATTAAAATTGAAGACTTTTTCATTCTGCTGTGGTGAGTGCCCATTCAGATGACTGAAAAATGCCTGTTCCATTTCTAGCTGTTATTGTTCTAGCTTTGTTAATTTCAGGTTAATTTAGAAGTAAAGCAGCACTTATGTTATCTTCTTTTAGTGTGGCCCATGGAAAGCAGTTTGCCTACACACACATGTGACAAGGAAGGTGATAATCTTGAAATGGAACCTTATCTCACTTGCTTTAACAGTTCAAGTCATTAATTCTGATATGCCAGATTTATACAGAAAGCAGGGTATTGAATTGGAATTGCCAGAATATTTATTTTAAATACCCATGAGTTTGTCATTATTTTCATAGCATTTAATGAAATACACTATTGTTATTATGTTTTTGCTAACAGGTGAAAGTCATGTTGCGCATTTGTTCTACTCTGGCCAGAGACTCTTCAGAATCCAGTTCCTTCTTAAAGGTTGATCCCCGCAAGAAACAAATTACTTTATATGACCCCTTGTCTTCTGGAGGCCAGAATGCTTTCCAAAAAAGGAGCACCCAAGTACCACCCAAGATGTTTGTATTTGATGCAGTTTTCCCTCAAGATGCGTCCCAGGTACACAGCAACTCTTATCAAAGCCTGAAGCATCATTCCACCATAATTTTCAAGGTTGATTGTTTAGAAGTATTGAATCAATGATGCATACAATTTGTTCTAAATGCATATTGAAATTTGAACTGTAAACAGTTCAAAATGTGTAACTTGTTTTATTCCAAAATCAATGGCAATATATTAAAAATATCAGTGTAAGATGAAAATAGGATAGAATTGACAAATAGTGACAGTAGTTAGCCAATATTTTTGTATTCGCTTGTAAATTCACTTCTCTTCATTTCTGCTTGTATTCTTGAATTTTTCTAAGATACAAGTGCCAATATTTCATTCCATTAAAATCAGCACCATAGAACTCTTTTCACAAAACTTCTGTTCTTCAGCAACTCATATTTTCTATTGTCTGTCTGCTGATTGTCACCATGCTTCAAACTGCCTGTTATCTTTAGGTCTCTGCAAAGAATTGTGTTCTACTATTATGATGATTTCCTACTCCTCCAAGCTACTTTGAGTAAGCATTTAGTCTGCCTCTTCTCCTCTTTTAATGTTGCATAATCCTATTAGCTAAGTTAGACCAAGAACAGTTAGGTACCGGTCAGTCACAAAGAATGAGAGATTTGATCCCATATTTCCATGCTCCTAATTCAGTATTCTGAACATTGCACCAAACTCTCTGATGGGTGAATGGAGTAATGTATAGTGGAATGCCAATATTAAGATCATAGGTATCCTTATTCTTGAGGAAGTAAAGCAAGTCAAGCAACTACTTTTTCATAATTGATTTATTAGCCTCCATGAACAAGGTATTGTGATCTCATCCAGTGACTCTCCATTTGCTCCAAGAAGAGATATACAGTATTTGTGTTCAGAAAATAAAATAAAAAATATCTCCTTTATGACAGGCTGAGGTATGTGCTGGAACTGTAGCTGAAGTGATCCAGTCTGTGGTGAATGGTGCAGATGGATGTGTATTTTGTTTTGGACATGCCAAACTCGGTTAGTATATTTTTAATTCAGATAATATTACACTGTATCATATATATTTTACATGATATTCTTATCTATTTCTTTACCTGTTGATATGTTTTCCTTCTAATTCTCTGAAATAGCAAATACATATGTGTATATTTGCCCTCAGCATAGCTTTAGAATAGAAGGTTGCTTGGAAGGATTCTGAGTAGAGAGTAGAGAAGAAACAGTTAATATTTGTAATGTTTGGAATAAAAGAAGTAGTTATGCTTACATTCTCAGGATTACTAGCATTTTTGGACACTAATGTCTAGAAATATTTTGAGAAGTTGTTCCTTGATTCAAGGCCATGTTTACAGTTGACCGGATGCTGTTGATAAGCTATTGCCAGTATCCATGAAAAAGAGTTACATTTTACAACTTTAGCTGTGTTTTATTCCATATAGTTATGTAATGGGGTGTCTGGGCCATAAAAATAAACTTGATAAAAATAAATTTGAATAATAGCATGAAATGTTGGTCTTTTTTGTACATGTTCTTATGTATGTAAATCTATTTGGTGTTATTTTAATCTCTTCTGCTGTATTCCCAACAGGAAAATCCTATACCATGATTGGAAAAGATGATTCCATGCAAAACCTTGGTATAATACCTTGCGCCATCTCCTGGCTTTTCAAGCTGATTCATGAAAGAAAAGAGAAAACAGGCGCACGTTTCTCAGTCCGAATCTCTGCAGTAGAAGTGTGGGGAAAAGAAGAACATCTGAGAGATTTGCTGTCCGAAGTAGCAACAGGTAGCTTACAAGATGGTCAGTCACCAGGTGTCTACCTTAGTGAGGACCCCATATGTGGCATGCAGGTAAATATAAAACTCTTTTCTGTCACAATGTAACTCATGGTGCCCTGTTTTATAAGGCTGGTTTTGAATAATAATAAATTCGAAAACATACATTTTTCTAACTTGGAAGTGTTTACTTTTAGGCTTACAAGGAACTTTATGACCTGCAGCTGCAGGCTATCCACTCTTCTAACCTAAATATTTGTGCCTTTGGCATAACTTGATGTTCAACAGGAACCTCTCTTTTCTGTAAAATGTTAAAGGATTCAGATCATACTAAACTTCCGTTCCTCCTATAATAATTTCACAATATATTATAGCATATTGAAATATTTACAATATTGCACAAAAGCTGGAAGACAATTATATGTCTGGATAGAGATACAGTTTGTGGAAATAGCACAGTTTAGACTAATAGGATTAGTATTGTTGTATGACATACTAATAGCTACTTATTAATTACTGCTATGTTATGAAAAGAAGCCAAGAATAACTTATGGAACCCCAAATGATAGGCATAAGGGAGGGAAACTAATTCTTGGTCAAATTGCAGAAACCCTGTTGCCAGAAAAAGCCACTTCCTGTGTGAAAAAAAATCTCCTGCTTTGGGCATCTATTATACAGGTGGCACGTGGAGCCATTTGTCAGGGCACGCGAGGCGTTGGCCTGTCAGCTGGCCAGCGCGCATGCATGCGCTGGCCAGCTGAGTGCAACCTTTTTTAAAGCCATTTTTCACCCTCCCCAGGATCCAGAGGTTTATAGGAGCCCGGGGAGAGCAAAGAGAGCCTCTCCCCCCCCCCCCCGAGGCCCTCCAGAGGCTTCAGGAGCTTCCCTGAAGCTTTGAGAATGCAAAAAGCTGGCGCCATGGGCAAGCTGAAAGTTTGGGAACGGACTTCCAGTTTGCTCGTAGGGTCGTTTTTTGCCTGAAGGTCCCTGAAGCCTCCAGAGGGCTTAAACTGACCCTACGAGCAAACCGGAAGTGACTTAAGATTTGCTCATATGGTTGTTTTTTTGGCCCTGAAGCCTCTGGGGGGGCGGGGAGGCTGTTTTCGCCCTTCCCAGGCTCCTATAAAGCCTCTGGAGCCTGGGGAGGGCGAAAAAAGCATGCAAAAATGGGGGGGAGCACCTGTCATACGTGCATGTGCACTGAGGGGCTCGCACGTTGCATTAGGGGTGCGGCACACCCACGTATGCCCCCCTTGCGCTCCCCCCTTATGGCACGCGAGCCCAAAAAGGTTCGTCACCGCTGCTTTATAGTCTTAAATGTTTAAATTAATGTGTGAGAAGAGACAGAAAAAGAGAAAAAAGCTAGATTTCATGATTTTAAGGAAAACTGAAATTGAGTGTAGAAGGATGAGTACTTTGGATTTCAAAAATTGATTGGTCTTTTTTTTTAATTCAGAGGATTGCATACTAGAAAGCTAATGTGTAAAAAAGTTCAAGGTTTATTATGGTTCTTTACAATGATAGTGAAAACACAACACAAAGAAATCTAATGAGAAAAATAAAGAGAGAGAAACAAAAAGAACAACATAGCAAGAACTAAAAGGGTACACAGGAGAAACAGAAAGAGGAATAGGTGACCGAGAAAAAAATATGTGGCAACAGTGATGAGATACCATAAAAGCAGTGTCAGGAAAATAACAGGTCAAAAGAAATCAGTTACTCAGGAAGGTGATGGGTCTGCCTTCAGTCCAAGAAGAATGAAATGAGCCTACTGTTGGATTGGATTCCTTGGCATAATCCCTTGGCATAATCCTGCATTAATTGGAGTTGGACTTGATGATCTAAATAGGTTTACCCAACTATGATTCTGTGTGGCAGGAGAAATGTATGTATGTATGTATGTATGTATGTATGTATGTATGTATGTATGTATGTATGTATGTATGTATTGTGTCACAACTCCTGGTATGCCCAAATATGGGAGGGAGCATACTGCTTCCCTTTTCTGTCTTTCGGCTCACCCTAGGAGCCATCCAGGCAGAAAGCCATTTTTTTATGTTGCCTTTATCAGCACAAATGCAACACACACACACACACACACACACACACACAAACACACACACACACACACACACACACACACACACACACACACACACAAATTTTAAATAAATAAACATTGATCACAAAAAATAACACCTGGTTATTTCAATTGTGTGGATAGACTGCAAGTTCAGAAACAATCACATGCATCTACAATCCAGGATTCTAAATTCCAAGTGAATGTTGTCTTCCGGTGTTTGATTCATTATCTTCACTGTACAGTAAATTCTTTATACGGTGACACATTCCAATTTTTTATATAAAATTTAAGAACCTAGTCATATCTGTGAGCTATAGTTATCAGCATATTAACCATATTAACAGTTATGAATCTGAAACAAAAATATAACCATTGGTCAACTCAATATCATATGGATAAGGGTCCCATCTTCATATTAGATTATACAATACTATAACATAGTAGAACTGGTAATTTCTCTTGGAACATTCTCTGAGAAATCCAATAAGTATGGAAAAGAAAATCTTGTTGTGAATCAGTCTGATTTTTAGATCATATAGATTGCTTAATCCATCATTATTATACACAATTTTTAAAATAATTTAAACAATAGTTAAATTGCCATCTGTTGCACATTTCCATAGGGATATTAGAAACTCTTGGTAGTATTACTAATCAAATTAGTATTGTTTCAGTTTATTTATTTGTTTAAAACTTTAATATAACTGCCCATCTTATGTAAAATATGGGCAGTTTCCAATTAAAAATTTGACCTGATATATTTCCAAGATGTTGGTTATATGAATAAGCTTTGGTATAGAATATGCATAATTATCAATAAAATGTAATACATCATCAGCATATATTAACATGTCATTCATTCATTTATTAAAATTCTGTGCCACCCATCTCATTATTAAGTGGTTCTGGGCAGCCTACAATGGATATAAAACAGTATAAAACTAGAAGAACTTTAAAACAATAAAACCTTCAGAAGTAAGAATTAATACATTAAAATTAACCCAGATAAAATAGAAAGGACCAGTACAAAAAACAGGGTGGAAGTGGCATTTTCTCCTAATCTATTAACCCCTCCAAAGTGGGACACTCCAAGCCAGTTGATAGAGCCAGGTTTTTCAGTTTTTCCTTTCAGTCTTGGCATGTGATTGATATCTTAATTAGTTTGAACTAAAAAAGTAATGAAAAAAATCCTTCAAAGTAATTCATAGAACAAAGTAGCTGAATCTACAATGTAGTGATTTGGATGTCAAAGGACTTAGGATATGGCATAACTAAACAGCAAAAGACCAGCCTGTGGGGCCTCTGCCAGCAAAAATGGAGCTCCATTTTCACTGGCGGAGGGTTGCAGGAGCCTGTCACAACTGAAAACGGAGCTTGGGAGCCAATTTTCACTGGCAGAGCGCTCAGGCCATCACAGGCACCCCCGACAAGAGTGATGTTGAACTGATCGGGCCCACCCTGGCCACACCCACCCCAGTCCCCTGAGGTGAAACATAACCCTGATGCGGCCCTCAATGAAATCGAGTTTGACACTCCTGGTCTCGATGAAGAAAGGAAGCATGGCAACCAGCATGATACTAGATTCAGCATCAAATTTTGTTCTTTTCTCCTTTGAAAGAATTTCAGCTGCAGATATTCTGTAAAGCAGCATGTTCCTTAATCAGGGCAAAATTGTATTTTGACTTTGTTAACTGACAATTCCTTAGCAGTGTTGAATCTCAATAAGCTTTCTATGTCTCTGGGTACCTTGCAGCTTCAAAACCAAAGTGAACTCAGAGCTCCCACTGCAGAAAAAGCTGCTTTTTTTCTTGATGCAGCAATTGCCTCCCGTCGAAGCAGTCAGCAAGATTGTCAGGAGGAAGATCAGAAGAATTCACATATGCTCTTCACTTTGCACATCTATCAGTATCGAATGGAGAAGAGTGGCAAAGGGGGAAGTAAGTCTCATTGTTTTCCCACCCACTCCTATGATTAGCCATTATTCAGATGGCTTGTATTCATCTGATTCATACATATGCAACAAGTATATTATATCATGCAACATTTTTAATAGTGGTGTGCATGTGATATGGTGATCAGACCTATTGTTATTGTTGGCCTAGTACACATATTGATGCTGTGAGTCTAAGGATGGTTCAGAATGAAACAGGGGAGAGTTATTTTTGTGATTTACTGTCACTTCTACAAATGATTGTGCCAGCCTCTTTTCAGTTCTTGTTGTGTGAAGCCAATGCTGATGGCTATAAGGAAGGAGGGGGGAAGGGATATATATATATCTCTCAAATAATAAAAGATAATATCATTTTGCTCTATAAATCTTCAGATTCTATTGTCTGAACCTAAATATGTCTAAGTACCAGAAACTGCCCTTTTCTCGGCCATTCAGATTTGGATGTAAACCATGTTTTTGCCCAGGAAATGAACTGGCAATGTACGCAAACATTTGGAAACAGTCAGAAAAAGCTTCCAAAGCAACCACTTGAATTGAAAAATGGAACCAGCTGCTTTAATGAATCAGAAAGGAGTCTTTTGGATGGGTTTTTGCACATTCCAAAGCACCTTTTCTAAAGTTGCATAGTCATTCATGTATTTGGCTTATTCTTTTTCTTTTTCTTTCTTTGTTCAAGAGGTAGAGTATTAATTGGTTAATTTTAGCACTATATTAAAAAAGATCTACAGAATTCAGCAGGACTTGAGTCAGATTCTGGGGGATAAGGTTATCATTTATGCCCAAATCATGCTTTCAATGACAAGGTATCATTTATTTTGTCACTTTTATTTCTTTTCTGACAGTGTCAGGAGGCCGTAGTCGATTACATCTCATTGATCTGGGAAGCTGTGTTAAACCTCTCAGCAAAAACCGTGAAGGGGGTTCTGGGCTCTGCCTTTCTTTGTCTGCATTGGGCAATGTCATTCTTGCCCTTGTCAATGGCAGCAAACACATTCCATACAAGTAAGTGAGTTTTCTTGGCCTCTCTTCATGTTATCGCTCTCTTACTTACCTGTGCAAAGGTAATGAATTGAATTACAGGCTTGTAATAGTGTTGCATATGAAAGTTGCAGAGATCATAAAAATCTCATGGATCAAATACAGATAGGTTAAATCCATGGGCATCATTGATGGCTCCTTACAAAATTGTGGAACTTTTTCTTAGTCTGAAGGCTGCATTTGGCTTTCAGGTCATGTGCATAGAACTATCCTCCAAAAGCAGTGGGCTGGAACAGGATAAGAATTTGTTTTGATTTGATTTACATTTAATTAAAATTAAATATAGCTAATATGTTTAGTCTGCAGTTATGTATACAAAGGGTTTTCCCTTTCTATCACATTAAAAGTTATAATTGGTAACAGCTTTTGAAGGTCTCTGAGAGCTACATCAATTGTTTTCAAGGCCTATACTTGGTTCTGAGGCTTCAGATTTATGACATATCAGTCTTCCTAACCAGCAGAGAAGATTCATTGCTGAACTATTTGCATTATTGGCACACATTTATTCAGGATTATAAAATGGCCACTTGCTTTGAACAAAAAAGAATCCATTTCAGAAGATGAAGTGTTGAGTCATTTATAATTTGGAAGAGGCCTCATTTTCTTCGTGTTTATGCCATTGCTTTCAGTATGAATACCATTGTTAGTGGCATACTTGAAGGAAAAAATATAAAGGACAAACAGATATGTGTAAAGCAGCAGGATATTTTGTTGTTGTTCTTTCCTTAACTGGTTGTACTGTATTTCATGTTTGTTGTTTGAAGATATATACATATTTCATTTATTTAAAGCCATTATATCCTACTGTTTGACCTGAAAGTCTCCCAGATCACATTTGAGTTTCTTTTTAATTCATATTTACATTAATAAAATCATACTAACGATATGTAAACAGTTCTAAATAAATCCACCACCCGTAAAATGAATATTGAGACAATAAAAGCCAGATTAGATTTAGAAGCTACTTGAAGCACCTGGGGACATTCTTGATGGGATTCCATAGTTAGAAGCCACCACTGAGTAATGTTTGTCTCTAAAGCTTGACAACCTTGCTTGTTTTATGTGGCTTACTAATGAACACAGTAGGACTTCATAAAATACAGACAGATTCTTTATTTTTTCAAGGTTTTTGAAAATATCAGTTCCTATAAAACATTGGTATTAGCTAACTCCAGCAGCTGCTTTTCTTGGCAGTGTATATTTAAAAAAGAAAGAAAGAAAATGAAAGAAGCTTTGCATACACTATATTGGCAAGTGCCTGCTGCAGCGGTTTATAGCAATTAAGCTACAATTCTTTTGGGTTCTTGCACACATGGAGATGCCAGAACATTTATTCATGTTTGCATCTATCTCTTGAGAAGTGACACAAAACTGTCTCTTTGTAAGCTACAAACAGAATCTATTTGTAAAAGGAACATTTAGCCTGTTCAGATGATTTGCCAACCATCAACTAAAACCAGTCCCAAGGATATAATTTATATAAGAACACACACAGCTAAAGTGGTAGTGCCCAGTTTTGACAAAACAAAAAGTCTGTAAATAGATTGTAAATTCGGTTTGTAGGATCAGTTCTGGACAAGAAGGGCAACTAGACGTAATAAATGAATTCTGGAACATAATAGATTATATCCAATTAGGGCAATGCTAATTTAACTACCATTAAAAAAAGAAGGGCAAAATTCAGATAACACAATAGGGAAGTCAGACAAGTAGGGAAGTCGGGCATATACATGAGTCCTGCTTGTTGTATGGAACACAAAGTAAAGCAATAATCCAGACTCAAAAGAAAAGAAAAAGGTATTATCTCATCTCAACCCTACTTCCCATGCACATATTTAAGCTACGCTTATGGTAAACATTATTTTTTTTTAATAATGAGAATCATTTTATTTAATTTTCTTATTTAAATGTGCTTATTCTGTAGTAATTAAAAGCTATTAGGCACATGTGTGCTTCTGAAATTAACATATACAGTTTGAATGGAAACATGGGTATTCAGTCAAGCATCAGTGCTGAGTGGAAATTTACCATATACTTATGCACATAAATAAGAAGAAAATGAGAAAACTTCAAACTAATTGTAAATTGCTGAAAGGGATTGGCTCTGCTTCTTGGTCACTATTTTAAAAAGATGGATGGATGGATGGATGGATGGATGGATAGTAATTCTAAATTTTCTACTTCAGCTGAAATATTTATGAGCATCCACATACTATCTATTACTTGGCCTATTAAACACCAGAACTCCAGGATTTTCCCAAAGATATATAAATGGGCTCCAAAACAGAACTCAGAAGATTCTTTAGGGAAATTAAGATTTTCCTTCTTCATTTTTCCTTTCTAAAGCTTTTCTGGAAATTAAAGAAAGGTCTCAGTGGCATTTATATTATTCTCAAGATACTATTGCCAATTTGAGGATCACTGGAAATTCCTGTCTTCCTCTTCCCACTACTTTGGGAGATCGGACTTCAGTTATTTCACTATATTAGCCACTTCATTAAAATATAAAAGGAAGATTTCAGTGGAGAATCAGTATGCATGTTTATATTTCCAAATTTTTTCTTGAATAAGGAGCTCATTCTTTTCCACGTGCTGTAAAAATTCATAGTCTTCTAGAGAAGGGAAGAAGTATGGCCTGACATAATTAAGTTTCACAGGACTTACTTAAGGCAATAATGAGAAAGTTTTATTAAAATGATTGCAGAAATTGTTACTACTGCTTTATTTCTCTAAAAGCATTAAATTATCTATGTCTGATTTCTAAGATGAATGTGTCTCTTTGGCTCTCCAATGAAAACTCATTTGCACACATTCCAAATACTCCTTTATAATGATCATTATAAAAAAAACCTCGATGCTGGTTGCTAGGCAGCAGGGCTAATAATTCATAGTAATGCAAAAGTAATCATTTTATAAAGTATTTATGAATTTCTTACTAAATAATATCAGTTTAATTTACTTTAGGACATAAATCTTACAAAACGTTATAGCCTTCTACATTGTATCATTTAGGAATATAACTTCGCATATATATATATATATATATAGTGTGTGTGTGTGTGTGTGTGTGTGTGTGTGTAGTATTTGTGCTGATAAATAAATACTACACAAATGTAACAAAGGCAACAGTAAAATATTGGGCTTTCTGTCTGGATGGTCTCTTGTGACGAGCCGATGGACAGAGAATGGAAGCAGTTAGCTTCCTCCCATAATTGGGGCATACCAGGGGTTGTGACTTTATATATATATACATATACATACGGTATACATATACATATACATATACATATACATATACATATACATATACATATACATATACATATACATATACATATACATATACATATACATATACATATACATATACATATACATATACATATACATATACATATACATATACATATACATACATACATACATACAATGACTGGGATTTTTCACCTTCTGTTGTCATTGGTTTTAAAATATTGATGGTGTTCAGATCATCCATAGGATTGCCAGTTTCAAGCACATAGGAAAATCATAGAAGTAGAGTTCTGAATTTATTGCATTGTGATTGATAAAAATGCAGAAAATGGTATGTTAGTAAAATACGAGCAGCTTTTTTTCTTATTTACTATTGTATATCATCCTCTGCCACTGCAGTGACTACTTAGGGTGAAGCGGGCATACATATAGCACCTGGCTTTGAAATCAAAGAGTAGATGATAGTCATGGTCAGGGTGGCCTTTACATAGATGCATCTTGTGTGCCAGATCCTTCTATTTCTAGATCAGGAGGTTCTGCTCACTGTCATTTATACCTTAGTCATTCCTATTAGATTACTACAGCATACTGTACAAGGGGCTTGCCTTGAAAATCACTTGGAAGCTTTAATTGGTCTAGAATGCAGTGATGCACACAATTTTGAATTTTCCAAAGTTCGCCCGTGTAACACCACTACTGCATGAGCTACATTGACTTCCAAGTAGCAATCTGAAATGCTGGTTATCATCTTTAAAGCCATAAATGACACAGGGCCAGTATACTTGGGGAACTACCTACTTCTAAAGAGTTTTGCCCATTTCAACAAATCCAAAGGAGTGAGTAGATTCCAGGTCCCCACAACCTTGCAGAATCAAGGGGGCATGCATTCTTTGTCATGGTGTCTACCAAATGAAACAGCCTCCTACCTGTGGCTTGAATGGCCCCTTCCTCTTGGCCTTCCAGAAAAGTATGACAACTTGCCTTTCCACTCAAGTGTTAGGCCCAGGGTGTGAGAGGAACTCAATATATGCGTCCTTTTTATGGAATGGTTATACAGTGCCTTGGTTATTTATTTATTTATTTTTCTTGCATTGTATGATTTAAGTTGCTTATGGTTTTACATTTTTTTTTGTATATACTGTTTGCTTCCCAAACTTATGTATTTTTTTGGGCAGCTAAATAATGTTTCTAAAGAGAAAGTAGAAAGAGCGTCCAATTGGCCTAAATAAATTTGTCAGCAGCATGATGAGTTAAATACTCTTTGTTCCCATACAGCGAGGTTTTTTTCCCACCCTAAAATGCTCATGCAAAATTGTTGCATTGTGTTTACTAATGTGTACTCTACTGTCATCATCATGGTCAACTACCAAATGGATTACTGCAATGAGTGTCTATGGGACTCCCCTGAAAGCCCTTACAAGTTTAAGCTGGTTCAGAATGGAGTAATTAACGGTGCACTTGGGCATGCCCAAGTTATATCTCTGTTTTGCAAGCTTCATTGGCATCCAGTGTGCTTCTGGGTACAAATCAGATTTATAAGTTGTTGTGATCCTGTTTTTATAATATTGGACAAAGAACCCATTGCATTCCTATGATAATGAGATAAGATCTATAAGAAACTTACTATCTCATGCATAAAATCCTCTATGATCATATTTGCACTGTTAATTCATATTCATGTACTTGCTCAAGCATATTTATAACAATTGTAATTGCTATTTTTTTCCTACTGTCAGTTTTTGGATGCAAATGAGTGTTACTCTACCTTATGAACATATGGGAATAAAATACCAGCATTTTACTAATAGAAATGTGCAATCCAGTGAAAACATACACTCTGTTAAAATGAATATAAGACAAAAATTCATTCTGCCTTACTATTTCTATTTAGCTGGGAACAGTTCCATTGAACCAGAAGGGTCTTAACTTGTTATTGGTGTGATTTAGCCTTGCTGATTTCAATAAGACCATTGGTACTTGCTGTTTTAGAGCAGTTCAGACACATGATGTAGTAGGCATTGTAACACAAGAATAAAGAGGGTCTGCAATGCAGAATTAGATATAGATGTAATTAATTAACTAATTAATTATTAAAATATAATTATGTACAATTACTGACTACTTTACACAGCTTTAAGAGGTAAAGATAGCTGAGAATGCACATATGAACCACTAATCTGCCTATTTCCTTAAATATGACTTGATTGGAATTAATTCCAGTCAAATTTATAAATGAAAGGAAATGTTCTCATGAGCATCGGTAATTTTTAACAAAGAACAATATAACACATCTTTCTTCTTTCTGGTGACTGCAACACTAACAATAACTGAGCAAAAATAGATTTTCTCCTTCACAAAGGACATGTTAGATTCCCCCTTCGAAGGTATAATTTGGCTGAAGATTTGACACAATAAGACAGTAATTAAATCTTTTTCATAATTCAAGACTGGTACAAATGAATTCAGAGTCTCTGACTATTATGCCTGACCTCTAAACGTATGTATTTTCTGGATTCTGTTTCCCCATATTTTCATTTCTGTAAATAGAGTTTTCTCACACCTGTAACTAGGACTTACCTCCTTATATTCTCTGCATTCTTGTTTTAGGAATATTTAACTATGAATGAAATCCCAACAGAATACCACAATTAATTTTGACTAGTATTTCATGTACATGGAAGATCTGAACATCATTATTTTTTGAATAAAGCTGATACATGCTCCTGTGTGTGTGCCCAAGATAAGGGAATAAGACAGCTAACATGGTCTATACAACTATATCATTCATACATACACACACACACACACACACACACACACACACACACACACACACACACACACACGGATTCTGGTTAATTCAACACGTCAATATTATCTGCATATAGTAATGAATGTCCAGAAACTAACATGAACCTGAAAAGAATTTATGCTAGCATAGTTCAATTAGATTGTTACAAATATAGTCAGAGCCTATTACAATTTCAGAAATCTGTAGCAGAGAATCCCCTGATTATCACCTTGGCTAAAACAACCCAAAGAGGTGCCAGTTTTTAAATCCTGCCAACCCTGGCCTGCTCTTCTGTTTCTATTGACCATTCTCCTGGCAAAAAATAATGTATTTGAAGGAAATGCCTATTTTTATATGTCTTCATAAATCATTTGGATTAGTTTGGGTGTGTTCCTTGTATAATTATTTTATAATCCATTTGTTAGAGCATTTCGTCATGTACTAAGCAAATCAAACCTATTAAAGTGGAAACATTTCCATTCCTTTAATTTACCCCTACTGAGAGATTTATACCACTTGGGATGTTTATATGGTGATTAACAGTGCTATAACAAAGAATCTTAATTTGAAACTTGGCAAAGCTGCCTTTTATAATGTCTTTATATGAGTCTCTTATGTTACTATTTAAATCAATCCATACATTTATCCTTCCCACTTGGAGTAATTTGTATGAATGCTACCTAACTCTTCAGAGGAGTAGGTATGAATCAGAGCCGCTTGTGCCGGTTTGATCTGGTTCAGCTGAACTGGTAGTGGAAGTCAGGCCTGGGTTGCAGTGACCTAGGCCTGCCAGGCCCCCCAAACCAGTTCCCTTGCCGCTGCTGGGCCGCCGCCATTTTGGATTTTAGTGACTGTACATGCGCAGTTCACTGTAAATTGTTCTGCGCATGCAGATCGAACTATTTACATTCAACAGCGCATGCACACATGCATAATGTGCATCTCGGGTGTGCACAGGTTATGAACCGGTAGTAACACTGGCAGCAATGCATCCCTGGTGTGAATGCTGATAGAACTGAACAACAAATAAGAATTTTCTGACATTTTCATTTCCAATGAAGACTTTTCTCTACTGGATATATAGTTATCCACAAGGAGTACTAATTTTTATAAGCTTTTAATATTTACTTTAAAAGTCAGTTATTGGAGATTGAGGAATCTGGGCTAAAATATAGGTTCTTCTTGGTTCTGCTATGTTATTCTCTTTTCTTTTAAATCTTGGCTATACAAGCAGCAAAGAAGAGAATCCATGGCTGAAAGGTTCTTTCCATTCTGAATCTCACATATCATGAAGTTCAGATCTCTCAAAATCTCATGTTGGCCAGGAGATGAAGACTAAGGGAGGGGACCTCTTCAGCCTTAATGAAGCCAACACAGGCCAAATATGAAAAATAAAGGAAAGAGGATGTTGAAAAGGTCAACTGGAGGGCAGTGTGGCTTTCCAATTTAAAAGTAGATCCAGAAAAAAAAAACTTTCCAGGAAAATGGTTCTTGGAAGGGTGAGAGAGGGTATATTTATTTTCTTAACTAGTCAAACAGCTTATAGTGTTTCATTGTGTCTGCTTACCCCCAGCATAAACACAGCTCTTATGAGGGCAAATCTGAATCTCAACAATATGGAGAGTAGAACTGTAAATACAATCACCTGCTTTTTGTGTTGTATTTGTGATGATTGCATTGATTTTATGTTAGTCTTCCTCAGATTTTCATCCCTTCTTGCAAACTTGTTATTCACAGATTTTCATTAATTATTACCTAAAGTAATTTATACACTGTTGCACTATTAATTTACACCTTAGCTTTCAGAGCAAGAATCAGAAATGTTCATTCCCAGACATTTCATTCATTAAGTGATAGTTCAATGAAGCGAACAGTATGTTCTTTAATTTAGTCTTAAACTGCTAATACTCTAAATCTTTTAACTTCTCAAAGTAAGACATGGGAGAGATTACTGCCATAGTTGCTATCTCTTAAAAACAGTTTCTGAATAATAAAGTCTCTGTGGTTTACATGTTTATACTACACATCACATCTACGTAATAATGGATGCATTGGGTTCACTGGGGTCATTCCTTACTAAGGGATATGATGCCTGTTTAGGTGTCCTGTTCCACTTGATTGAGGGGACGTAGGAATTTTCCTTGAAGGACTTAGCAAGTTCTTGATTTCTGCCTGAAATTAGGAAGTAATTTGGGCCTTGCATCACATCACTTCTGTCTGTCCTTTCTCTCTCTATGCACCAATCCAGTACTGTATTTTAGTTTACCAAGGTCCTCCAAAAGATGAAGCTCTAGAAGATATCTTCCTGGAGTACCTTGGAGGAAGACCTAAAGTGACTGATTGGACATGATTGGAACTCATATCGGGATTACCTCATGGCAATAAGGATAGGAAAATGCCATCTGCCCTTACTGTATCTGCTGATAGCCATCCAGTGGCTCTTTTTAGGGGTACCCATTTCCAGGGGGCAGTGAGCAGAACAAGAGATTGTGAAGAACATTCAGATTATTTATTAGATAAAGTCATTCAGCTCTGCTCCAAGATGAACTCCAACTGGGCAGCCCCATCTGAGGTTTCTGAAACAGTCTTGTGTTGGGATGTAGGATGAATGAACTGGAATAATGCCTGAGGAAATGGACAGGATTCTTTCCTCTTTAATGATTTGTTAAGGTAGCCAGGGAGGTAATCTGTGGTTGAATCCATGCTGGAGTACCAACCTTGTTGACAGAGGGAACTGTGCCTTCAGCCTTGAAGGAGGCAGTGGGGTATTCCTTTCTCAAGAGACTAGTCTTGGGCCCAGTGATTTTGAACAAGTATCATCATGCAACTTTCTCTTTTTGGGCAAATTTGTTAAGAAGGTGGTCAGATTGCAATTACAGTCTGGAGAATTCTAGATCCATTTCAGTTACATTTCAGACTAGGACTCAGTCTTAAGACATCCTTGCAGACATCTTTGTGGACCTGTGGCAGAGTTAGGATGAAGATGGTGCATTTATCCTAACATTTCTTAATCTTTCAGTGGTGAATGTCCATGGCTTCTACCATGATGTCCTTTCCTATGGCATTTGATATAATCTTATATCCTAGAGACATGATAACCTATTCTGGTCCAGTTATCTCTGTGTTTTATTTTGCACATTCCCAAGATTAGTGCAGCATGGTAGTGTTACCCTGAAAAAGATTTATTCAGAAATTCTGGGATCCTGGGAAAACAAATTCTCTTTCTGGAATTTGGAACTACTTTTTTGGGGGAAAGGGGGGGCTTGGTAATAATGAGGTTCATCTTTTTAGCTTTGCCTTTGTCTTCACTGTAGCTAAAGACATAATGGGATTTCATCCTTGGGAGGTGAAAAGATGATTACTTCATAGCCATGTAAGTTTTTAATTAAGAATTAATTACATTTTTATCCCAGCTTTTTTCCTGAAGAACTCGGGGTAGTTTATACAGTTCCCCTCATTTTAGTCTCACAATAACTGATGCCGAATAGGCTGTGATCTGGAGACCAATTCAAGGTTACCCAATGAGCTTCATGGTTCAATACAGTTTTGAATGAGGCTTTTGTTAGTATTGATCCATGACTAATTGTGTTGTTAAGCACTAGGAAGCAAGAGGGGAAGGTATGACTTACCTGCATATTGTCTATAGTAAGGAAAGGCTTCTTGTTAACCTATATGCCCTACTGTTTCAAAGAAAAATATATGTGGACAAGCAGGTAGTTTTAATTCATCTTCAGATAGCATACAGATACTCGTCTCAGATATATAATTAAGTAGAAATCCAAGTCTTGTTTGTCTTATACTCTGTACAAATGTTATGTATATCTATATGGAGATCGCTGAAGAACAAGTTTAGATGATTTGTAATCTTCATTTGGAGGAAAGGCAGAATGTAAATACAGCATTATCATCACAGAGATTGGCAGTGCTATCACTGGCTGCACTGGGACAGCATTCCTTGGGGATATTTTCCATTCATGTGACTTAGGTAAGATATAAAGATACACACAATCATTTTTGCTATATCGTGAAATTTGTTCCTTTCTGTGTGATCATAAACCTTCTGAAAACCGATTAAGTAGTTTCTGCCGAAAGTGTTTTCCTGCTGTAATTGTAATATAAGATGTGTATATCACATGGGGAAAATAAGTAAATCTGAACTATCAGAAAATGTTAGCAAAGGCATAATTTTTCACATTCTTCAATCAATCATTTAGTTATTGATTATATTTATTTTGTGTTCACTGGAGAGCTTGCTATCTTTCAGAATTAATTGGATACAAAGACAGAGTGCATTTCTGAGACTATAAGTACATAATTGAACTCTACAACAGTCCTTAAAAATCTGTGTACAGAATAATACACTTGTTAAGACTTGTCAGTGGCGAGATGTAATTAGGTGGAAGTAATGAGTCCTCTGTTACTTACCTCTAAGTAAATATTTGTGGAATGGTTTCCCTGATGTCATTCTCTGGTTGTCAAGGACGGGCACACCCGATGCACCCATACGTCTGTATATTTTTAAAAAATCCCAGAGAGTTTAACATGATTTAAATAATAGGATTAGCATAATAATTAAGATTTGTAATTACTGCATTTTACTGACAAATTAGAGGATATCCAATCCACAAAACTGCCTCTGAGCTTTGCTGGTATTATGCTGTAAACTAAGAAATACAAAAAGTGCAGCAAGAAAAGCCAAATATTTTCCCCCTTCAGTGATTCCAATACCACAAAAAAAAATGTTATTGAAACGTGAATCTTTAGTATGGGAACTATGCATCACAGATATAAGCTCTGAGACTAGAGGAATTCAACTCTGGCCTTGAAGAAGAAGTAAGAAAGGGGAAACGGTTGCTCAAACAGAAAATAGGAAGCATGAGAAAAAGATTGTGTGGCTTAAGTATCGTATCCTTAATCAGGGACAGTGAAAGTTTTCATAACCTCATTAATGTATCTTACAACAATAATGCAACATTCTTAGGATCCTTCAGTGTCTGTTTCTTGACCTGACCTATCTCAAGACTCTTTGATGCTAAGGGTGGGATGTTTATTCCTATTGTGCATGTTTGCAGCTCAGTCCCTTTCCCCTCAGTTGCTTTTTAATTACTGCAGGAGCTATATGGAACAGGATGTTATGTTACTATTTAGAATTAAGTTAGGGATAGTTTTTATATTCTTTCTTTTGTTTATTTTCCTAAATGTTGCTTTCTTTTCCTCATTATCTTGTTTAAAATTCTACTGAGAAAAAAATTGGTGAGAATGTTGCAGATATGAGTTCCATTCTCAAATCATTTCTATGATTTCCAAGACTTATTTTTGTAAATGCTCTAAGTGTAGGTATTGCTATTTGCTTAATATGTTTTAAAGAGGCACATACAATTATGAATTCATTCTGACAAATTCACTAAGAAATTATGACGCTGTCAGTCTTCTCTCTCATGGCTGTTTTGGAAGAGGTCAGTGTTAGCCAGGAGAATGCCTGAATCCCCTCTTGCTTTCAGAATTAATTGCTCCAAATTTTCAATACCTCTGAATTATCAGACTCCTCAGCAGTCACCAAGAGAGGGCTTATATACCTGGATGCTGCATAGCCATTTCACCATACAAGAAATTGAAACGACATTATAAGCATTGTTAGAGGAAGAAATGTTTAACACTTTCACTGCTGACACCTACAGCAATATTAGTTTCCTGTTCAATGGCCAACACCATCCCACTACTCTTCTTAGGCATCACAAGGCTGAGTACATAGTGTCTTAGCCCATACCTATTGGTTTAGTCTTATAGCATGCAACAAGGGATTTCCTTCTGTTACAGTATTTGGAAACATGATATTCTTGGTTCTGAAATTTATATGCTATAATCATTCGCCTGACAATCATAGGCAAGACCAAACTTCACCAATTCTCAGAGACATCTCAGACTCTAATTTCTGATATATTCTAATCCTCAATAGAGTGGTAGTTAATAGTGATTTTTCTGCTCCTTATGATGGCTTTACCAACTGAATTGGAAATCAAATGACTGGGATAAATGTAGTAGCATTCATCCTATCATTGCCCTATGTATCTCAGTATTATGCTCCTTTCATTTCTTATGCAGCTTTTCCTCTGCAATAATCTGAAAAAAATCTTTTCGTCATTTCAAGATCAATGATATCTGCTGCAGCCAAAGGACTGACCAGTTTGTCTGTCTGTAAGAGAGCTCAGTTTCATTAATTCAACTCTACTGTGGTCTGTACACATTTGGGCTTCTGATACTTCATCATTTGAAACAACATCTTCTGGTTCCAAACATCATTAATTGAGTTTGGAAGAACTTTCTTAGTCAGCCAGTCAATCTGGTTATGACGCCAGGAATTGGAGTAGTCTTTAAGATTCCTATGTGGAGCAACTGTTGCACATAGCAAGATCTTTCAAAAATAACATCACTAGTTGCCAAAATTGTTTTCCAGATTGTTTCCCCATCTATACCCTCCAGATGGGCACTATCTAACAAAATGAAGTTCAATGGTGAAATTCTACATTCAGGCAAGAAAAACTAATTGCACAGATATAGTATAGGCTCAATAGTAGTAACTGTGAGAGAGACCTTAGAGTCCTAGTGGACAATCACTTAAATATGAGCCAGCAGTTTACTGCAGCTTCCAAAAAAACCAGTGCAGTCCTAGGCAGAGGGATAGAGTCAAGATCATGTAAAATGTTAATGCCACTCTATAATGCCTTGGTAAGATGGCACTTGGAATACTGCATCCAGTTTTGGTCACTATATTATAAAAAAGATGTTGAGACTCTGGAAAGAATACGGAGAAGAGCAACAAAGATGATTAGGGGACTGAAGACTAAAACATATAAACAATGATTGCTGGTATTGGGTACAGCTTGTTTTATGAAAAGAGCTAGGAGTGACATGATAGCAGTGTTCCAATAGCTAAGGGGCTTCCACAAAGAAAAGGGAGTCACCCTATTCTCCAAGGGACCTGAAGATGGATGGAAACTAATCAAGGAGAAAAGCTACCTAGAACTAAGGAGAAATTTCCTGACAGAACAATTAATCAGTGGAACAACCTTCCTCCAAAAGTAAATGGTCCAACACTAGAAGCTATTAAGAAGAGATTGGACAACCATTTGTCTGAAATGCTATAGGATTTACTGCCTGAGCAAGGGGTTGGATTAGAAGTCCTCCATGTCCATTCCAACTCTGTTATTCTGTATTCTGTATCCTATACATGCACTTCCAATGATACCGCATGAAATCATTGGCCAAAATCTGCTTCTGTGTTGGGTATCGTAGGATCCATGGGAGGTTTAGATAAACTTGATTGATATTTATTCAATATCAGTATCATTTCACCCAACATCTTACTATTTGATTACCTAAAGGATATGCTGGATCTCTGAAAAATAAGGAGGAACAAAAATTCAATGCAATAAGGCATCACTCTTAATTGTTGCTCTACTGTTCTGTATTGGAATTAATTGAGCATATCTGAAACAATATCAGGTAGAGGATATTTTTTTCCACACTGGATGAGAAAAGAAGCCTGAGCACTCTCTTTATTTATAGGTTTTAGTTTATTTATTGAAGACATTAGACCAGTGTTTCTCAACCTTGGCAACTTGAAGATGTCAAGACTTCAACTCCCAGAATTCCCCAGCCAGCATTTGCTGGCTGGGGAATTCTGGGAGTTGAAGTCCGGACATCTTCAAGTTACCAAGGTTGAGAAACACTGCATTAGACTTCAATGGCAGACAGTTATGAATCACAGGACTGTGCTAGAATGTATATAACCATATAAAAACTATAATTTTTAATTGACAATTTTGTCAATGCTAAGACTGATGGTATTATGCATGCATAAAAAGAATGCCATCTAAGATATACTGTATATAAAATCTGCAGGCAGAATCATATTCTCAGTATTATCTTTCTTGTAGTCAACTTTGCCACTCAACTTTGATTCCCGGTAGGAGGAAAATCCATCTGACAATTATAGAAGTGATCACTGATTTGTTACCTCATCCATTACATCAATGTATATTAGATGATTCAAATGGTGCTTATACATGTTCCATTATAGACCTTCCATCTGGTTCCCCTTTTATACAATATTCTGGGACATGGGAATCTTTTACAATAGATATGTGTTTGTTGACCATAATCCTGAACAGTTACACCTTTCAGATCTTAACCTTCTTGCACTTGAACAATTTTTATCCTTCTCTTCTTCTGGGACCATGTCTGGAAAGGATATGTGCCATATCCTTTATAAGTTGCATATAAAAGTAAGATGGAGAAATACAGTTGGTTTTAGATTTTGTTTATGTCTGAATGATGACCTCCATGTTTGATAGTCTCACTGGAGAGATTGATTAGCATCTATGGATTTTGATGATTTAAACTTACACATTGTAATCTGTCTCCAACAAATGATGTATCATCACTTTATGCTACCATGATCTTCTTGGAGTTAGAGAGCGATGTGAAACAGTTTGCCTTTCGTAGGGCAACATTCTGGCTTCCAGCCAATATAGACAGATTCTTCTGCTAATGAGCAGAATCCAGCACAGGTGGCTAATCACACTGATAATGATGAGATGCCAAAAGACCTTGGCAATGTACCAAGTATGAAGACAAGGGTACAAGAAAAAAACAAATAAAATATTTCTGTGTGCCTTTGGAGATAATTGCTAGCCAATTCCCAGAATTTTCTAGAATTATGATGAGGTCTACTTAAACATTGATTAACAAACTTCTGCTTTGTTGGAAACATCTTTCCTTGAGTCTCTTGTAATCATTTTAGCAATAGCACTTGTACTTATATATGCTTCATAGTGCTTTTCAATCCTCTCTAAGCGGTTTACAGAGTCAGCATATTGCCCCCAACAGTCTGGGTCCTTATTTTACCCACCTCAGAAGGATGAAAGGCTGAGTCTGGTGGGATTCGATCTGCCAAACTGCAGGCAGCCAGTGATCAGCAGAAGTAGCCTGCAATCTGCACTCTAACCACTGCTCCACCATTGCTCGCATATTCTTGAGATATCATGGCTTCTTATCTTGTACTTATATGAGCTCTTTTGACATCTTTCATCCGACTTGTATAATTATTCTATAATTATTCATTTATCATTATTACGGCTTTGCTCCTGATTTATACTTTGTACTCTTACACAAGGTGGGATTTCTCCTATGACTGATACAGCTTCAAATTCTGGCTTGGCTGATCCCAAGTTATGGCTTAAGACGCCCAGCATTTGTGACAGTTTGTTCTGCAGTTTTGAAACTGCATTCCCCTTTGGAATGTCATCTGTACACAGAAGTCTCTTTATCCTGACACAAACAATACTCCATTAACAATTGTCCAAACACACTTCGTCTGTATCTCAGCAAACCTTTGCAGCTGAGAAAGCCCAAGGACAGTTTAAAGTGCTATGCTCTGGATGTGGTGTTTTTCCTATTATACTGATTCAAGATACTGTATGCAGAAAACTTAGGCTACGCATTATAGTGGCAGCCTGAAACAACATGTTCATGTGCGTCCAGTTGTTTATGCTGGTATCATGTGGATCCATTCTCTGAATACTGCAACCACATGGAATCAAGCACAGCACACAAGCCACCTAAAGCCCTTGAAAACATCCTAAGTAAGCCCAAAAGACTCAGCACCTCCAAAGAAGAAAAAAACAGGAGTCATCTACAACATAAAGTGTAATGACTGCAACAGTTATTGTATAGAGCAAACAGGGAGAAGACTGACAGAACATATAGGTGAATACCAATTAGCAGTCAGAAGACATAATGGAAACTCTTTAATTTCACAATATATGAACAGACTTAAATGTAGTTTCAATTGGGAAACTGTGACCATCCCAGACCAAGCCAAGTTTTAAAATGCTAAGGAATTTCTAGAAGCCTGGTACTGTGACAAATTAGTAATCAATAGACACCTAGTCATAAACAGTATCTATATACTATGCAAAAGAGACAACAAGCCAAATAATAAGTCAGGTTTCTCAAAAGTTTGTTATCATTGCAGCAGGGGTGGGTTTCAACCAGTTCGCACCGGTCCCTGCGATCCGGTTGGTCACCGAACCCGGAAGTAAGTAACTTCCGGGAACGGCGAAGCCCCCCCCCCCGCGCCCGCACACCCGCGCCCGCTCCTTACCCGGTTTTTACGAATTCTGCGCTTCCACGCATGCGCAGAATGCATACAGCGCCTGCGCGATCCTCCAGGAGCAGCTGGAGCATCGCGCAGACGCTAGTATGCATGCGCACGCCGCGTGCGTGCGCGAGGACGCCGCACGCGTGTGCGAGGACGCCGCCGGCCCCGTTCCAACCAAACCGGTTGGAACGGGGCGAGAAACCCACCCCTGCATTGCAGGATCTGTTTGTCCTCATTGCCCTAGCACACCAAATATTTGTAGAACAGTAGTTCATTTGAAATTGCAATTAGTATTAAAATAAGTGTCCGACATAAGAAATAGGAGGGGTATGAGTATAATTGCTAAAAGCCTGTTGCATCTTAATAGGGAATAATACAGGCAAGGAAGACCTTATTCAGGTTAAGGGAATCTCACCTATTTTCATGACCTGCCCAGTCATATTATTATAAAATCTTTTTGAAAGTTATTGAATATGCATGAGATAATAATGAATATTTGATCTTAATTTTGCTTGAGGAATTAACTCTAATATTCAAGTTGTAATGAATTCCATCAGGGGAGCATCAGGCAGATTTCATTAAACTCTCCTGAAGAATGGGACTAGAAGAAGTGGTGGGACTGCATTATCTTCTCTAATACTTATGTACAGCATAACGTAAGTATTAGAGAAGACAATGCAGTCCCACCACTTCTTCTAGTGTCATTCTTCAGGAGAGTTTAATGAATTCTGCCTGATGTTCCCCTGGTGGAGTTCTTACAACCTCAATCTAAACATACATACATACTTGCACAGATACTCTTTATATGTAGTTTTGTAGATTTGTTGAGTTAAGCTAAATTTGCAGCCATCAGGAATGTTTTGTTAGTCCCATATTGATATGAATTGATGTGGGCAAGCTCATTAAAAGATGATACAAAACCATACTGTAAATTTTTTTAGTACAATATAATAGAAAATGTCAAGAAATAGAAAATATAGATACTAGGCATATATACTACTTACTATTAGCATAATATGCCTAAAATTTGTTATTCATAAAATAATAATTGCAACATTGACTAAGTCATTTGCCAGGGTAGTCAGGGTAGAAAAGAGGAATGTTTTTGCCATTAACTGGCTTCTCTTTACTCTTTTTCATTTCTTTTTTTACCTTCTCTTTACTCTTTTTTCATTTATGTAAAATTGGTTAGGGGGCTGTGGATAACTTTTCTTAAATAATAAGTTTTAGTAGAGAAGGTATCAGCTCAACAGTCAAACATTTCCTGTTTGCATTTCCAATGTCATCCTTGGAGAAAACTAGAGAGATGAATGAATTCCCTCTTTGGATTTTGATGATTTTACAAGAAGTATGAGTGAAGAATGGACAATTTCAGTAATGTTAGATAACTATTTCTGTCTCACTTGAATATTCTCTATTTCATTGCTATCTGAAGCACAATGTGAGTACTTGACATGAACTTGGAATTAGATAAAATTTGTTTCAGTTGTTTATAATTGTACATTTTTCCTGTTAAGAATGTCTCCCAAAATTGTGATGTTATCTAATTTTTAAAAGGGGGTAATTATTATTATGCATCAATCTAATGGAGAAATACTTTTTCTTGACCATTGGAAGGGTACATTGTTTAACAGATGTATCATTAATAGGTTACCTCTTTGTAACCTTCAATTAAGAAATTCTAAAAAAGAACAGCTCCTCCATTCAGGTCAAGCTCTGTGAGATTGACATATTCAGGAAACAAGAGCTGCTGGTAATTGTGGAAAGTCCTGTATTGCTAATAGGGTAATACAGCAGAACCTTGAAAACCTAGCAAAATAATGCCTATGGGGAACTTATACTTCATGTAAAGTACAAGTTACATTAGAGATACTCTGAGCCTCTTGCTCACACTTTCCCCCTTTTCTAGTCCAGTTGCTCCCCTAACTGACTTGCTGCCTCCTCCATGTTATCAAGATTTGTTAGGCATTCCATCACAATCCCAGCTGCTCATATTCAGGTGATATCCTGTTTCCACTTATATAGATATGTGATGGAAACGAGAAATGCCTTATTCCTTTGAGAATAAGGAAAATTTGGGTGTGGGGGAACCTGGTTATTAGTTCAGTTAAATATCATACATAGAAAGGAAAGCTAAACTCATTCCCCTACCCAAAATGATTTTTTATAAGATGTGAATTCATATTCTGTTTCCCCAATGATTGCAATGCTCTCTGTTGCCCAGTAGCTGATTTGTGTGCCATCAAGAAAGCTATAAGGAAAGACGAGTAATTTCCAATAAGAATCTTTAGAAATTATTTATTTAAAATAAGCTCCTTTGCATTTTATTCTGAAATGTTCTAGTTTCTTATTTTTTGCTAAATATTGGACAAAAGGAATATAAACCAATTCTGCCTGCTGCCTGAATGATGAATAAAATGGTTTGTTGGTTTCCCCCCTATTACCTGGATGTTAGGAGTAATAATTATATACATTAAATATTGTAGAGCAAAATATTTATATTGTGTATATTTTAATATAAAATGTTTAGACATCATAAAAAATGAAGAGTCTAGAATATATGTTTAAGTATTTTAAAGTGAACAATAATGCATTTTAAATAAACACAGATTAATGTCGAAATGGAATATAAAAATTTATGAACATCTATGTTTGAAATTAACATGAACTGAACCTAGATTTATAGCCTTCTACCCAAGGAAATGTCAGGTACAAAAAAACCCAGACAAAATGAAAGAGGTGAAATTCATGCCTGAAAGTTTAAGGCTTTTAAATAATCAAAACTAAAACTAGTGATAATTAAACAGCTTTTATCAGTTTTAAATATTACAATAAAAATGAGTTCATAAATACGATAAATTCTGTAGTCTGTGTAGAAATAGAAACAAAATAAAGTAACTGACCATTAATTAAAAATAGATTTTTATATCTTGCTACGCTAATATGGTTTGTCTATTATGCTATGAGGTGTGAATTTTGTTTCATAGATTAGCCTTACATGTAAACGAGATCACTCAGCACATCCTACAAATAAAATGTTATTCAAAAGGGTCTTCATTTTGATAATCAAAATAAAGAATAGAATCAAAACAGAGCTGAAGTTCTTATTCTACTAATAATATGGTTTTGCAATTTTAATGTAAAAGAAGCATAACCAATGTTGCCAAATACATGCCTAGAAATCATGATTCCCCTCTCCCTTTATTTTGAGAGATGGACTACATAACTTTGCTAAGTTTGCGGGGAAAAATACTTTTGTCTTCATGCCATTTCATAAATTTATCTCAGTCCTCAATCTCATGAAAAGTGGTTGTGTTTTGTCAGAAGTAGCGAAAATACTTTCATAAATTGATTTTGCAATTTTTGAAAAAAGTATCCTTTCCAATCCTAAATGATGTGCAACGGCATGCCCTGTGCACATCTTTTTTTCTGTGATCTCATTACTTTAGTAGCATATACAGATACCACTTGAAAAAGACGTCATTAGTCATTGCTAATGGCAGAGATGAGGAATCCAATCATTTTTGTACTTGAACTGCTTGGGCACTTCTGTGATTCTGGCTGCCAAAGGAAGGCATGAGTGTTTATTTGGGTATTCACTTCAAAACTTCAGATGCTATACCCGTTTTAGTGTCTGATTCTTTATTTAGCTAAGAACATACAGTTGATTATAGAATTGTAAAGTTTTGATACCAACATGCAGCCTCAGTCAATTTTTCTTAACTGTAGAAGCATTCAAATATTACAGTTTTGGCCTAGTTCCATTTCTAGAAAGCCTGATTTTAAAGACTTTTGCTTTTTACTTTGCAGTTCATGGTAAAGAAGGTTATTACAGAACAAGTTACTGCTTTTGCATAAGTTTTTATTACCATACATATATTAAAGAGAAAAGTACAAAGAAACTATACATTAATATTTAATATCCTTCCTATTGTTATGAAGAGATTTCTGTATTTTTTGTGATACAGAATTATGTAATATATATGTCATATTATAACCTAATGTATTTTGCATGCCAAAAATAAATTCAACTAAGCATGTCTGTTGTTCAAGTGATTTGTTCAGAGAAAAGGTTGTTTTCAAAAGAGAGACACAAAGAAAGAGATAATAACTTTTTCTGTAGACTCAACTAGAGGTTGTAGGATCACTGTGCTAAAGTAGCAATTACATTCTGCAAATTATAAAATACAGTTAAACTGGAAGGGTCTATTAAAATGCCAGGACATAATAATCCCTCTACATTTACTGGCAATTCCCCTTTTAGGAATCCAATGAGAAATATCAAACAACCATTAAAAGTCAAAAAGGATCCCACAAAATTGCAGTAGTGTTATTGTATAAGGCATGATGGCTCGCCAGTTAAAGATGCTGAGGTTGTCAGCAGGAAAGCTAACAGTTCGCGTTTGAGACCTGAGGGGCTGGACAATGGGGTAAGGTCCCATTACTTGCCTCAGCACCTGCCCACCTAGCAGTTTGAAAGCAAATAGATTAATAGGTACCACTTTGGTGAGAAGATAACGGCGTTCTGTTCATCTTGGTGAATAGTCACAGAAATGTCTTCTGACAACGGTAGCTCCCTCAGAGATGAGCATCACCCCCTAGAATCCAACATAACTGGACAAGGGAATCCTTTGCCTTTAATTATAATCAGTTTTAAGGGATATAAAAAAGGCCTATCATTATTTTTCTGGACAGATATTAACATTTATCAAAGCAAGTTGGTAAGTCTTCAAAAAGAATTTTCAAGAAAATAAGACACAAATAAGAATGTAATAAAAGTATTGTGTCGCACGTATCCTGATTATGTGTCAGTACACGCTGCATTTACTAGTTGGGATAATAGAACAATAAGCAGGCAGGCAAGGTAAACCCTAGATTAGAGATCCTGGGCTGCACAGGATGCCATAATCATGCCTGCAATAAACCAGTTTGGGGTCATGCTTGTGGCATGCTCTTCCAAATGTCCTAAAACTGATTACTAATAACTGTTCATACCATTTTCAAGGAATGTTGCATCTGGCATGAATAAAATTAAGGCTTTAGAAAACTTGCTTTGTCTCTATCTTATCGAAAATCATTATGTATGGACCTTGATTAACCAAAGGCAGGATGGGTGATGGAGGTCAATATTTATCGATTCCTCTGATTGTGATCAAAGGATATGGAAGGTTGCTTCTTGGAATGTAAGAGTAGTAAATGATAAAACACCCCAAATAAAAGGGAAAAATAGATGTGTGTTTCTGCATCTTAAAATAATGTAGAGAGTAAAGAAGATGACCTTGATGGAAAGACAGAAGACCTGCAATGTTTATCTCCTTGTTGCCTTGGTAACTGAACTTCTCCGTCTCCATCCAGGATATTTCTTTACTCTCTACAGAGAAAGTGCAGTAGCTTTGAATGGAAGTGATGTAATTTTATGGATAGAATTTGCAGGCTTCACATGAACAAAACAAACCTGTAGGTTTTATTTATTTCATTATTTTTTAATGGCAACCATTCCAACAGACTCTGACCAGAATGCATAGTTAAAACAATTTAAAATATATACAAAACAAGATACCCTGAACTAAAAACAGCCAAAATAAAACATGACATGGCAGTTTCCTCCTCTACATTAACCCCAGACCTGAGAACAAAGCCAGGTTTTATGAGACTTTCAGAACCCCAATGGAGTAGGCATCATCCTTATCTTGGGGGATGGGTGGGGGAAGATGCCATTCAGAGACAGGGGCTTTGACCGAGAAGACAATGTTCAATAGAAGAAATCTGGAACATACTCACTCTGCCTGAATTTACCAGGCAGGACAAATAATGGGAGAGAGTTGGTCCTTCAGATAACTGGGACCTATGCCATTAAGGGCTTTAAAGTAACAACTAGCACCTTGAATTGCACACAGAAGCCAACTAGTAGCCAATACAGCTCACATAGCTCTGATACATGGGCATATTAGGAAGTGCCCATTACTGCTCGCACTGCTGCATTTTGAACCGGCTGTAGCTTCCATATAGTCTTCAAGGATAGCCCCACCTAGAACACATTGCAGTAGTCCAGTCATGAAATGACCAAGAAAATTCATTTCCAGTCTGAAATGAAATGAAATGAAAGAACTAACATGTATAATCAAAAGTATAAAATGGTATCATCTAAGTTGCTGTAAGTATGACATTAGGAATTCATGGGTTGGTAACGGTTCTATAAAATAAGTTGTAATAGAAGAACCAGATACTTTTTGGGGGGAAATGTGCCACATTCTGAATAAAGCCAATCTGGAAGGGGGGGAGATTCTGTTAAATGTAATGAATGAATGAATGGAAATGAGAGTTTACAGGAAAAATGATTGTGCCATTCAGAGATGTAAGAATGAATGACAATGATGACTGTTTAGTGCATCTCTGCCGGAAGAGAATGTACAGGTCATGTATGAAAAAGTATTAGAAAATAAATTAAGCTATGTATAGAATGAATGGATTCAAAATGTGGGGATTATTTAGAAGGAAATGAAAATAATTACAAAGTGCTGTAGAAGTGTGTGGAGCTAATACTAATGGAAAGAATGGAGAAATAACAAAGAAACTGTAGATGAGCAAAAATCTATGCAACATAATGTTTTCTATCAAAATGGATATAAGATAAAGATACTGTGTTTAGAAGAAATAGTAAGGGGTGGTCACAATTAAAGAAGCAAAATAGTTTGATGGAAATAAAAACTTTTGAATGTGGGTTAAACAAGGAGACTCCATCAGAGTGGATAGAATTAAAAATGAAAATGTTTTCATTATTTGAATTAAAGACTTGAAAGTTAGAGATCTGTATAGGAATGATATAGGGTTACGCGGTGGCTCAGTGGCTAAGATGCTGAACTTGTCAATCAGAAAGGCCGGTAGTTTGGTGGTTTGAATCCCTAGCGCCGTGTAACAGAGTGAGCTCCCGCTCCTTGTCCCTGCTTCTGCCAACCTAGCAGTTTGAAAGCAAGTAAAAATGCAAGCAGAAAAATAGGAACTTTGATGGGAAGGTAGCAGTGTTCCATGCCCCTTTGGCATTTAGTCATGCCGGCCATATGACCATGGAGATGTCTTCGGACAGTGCTGGCTCTTCAGCTTTAAAACGGAGATGAGCACCACCCCCAAGAGTCGGGAATGACTAGCACATACGTGCAAAGAGAACCTATACCTTTACCTTTTATAGGAATGATGTGTCAGTCAGATAATAAAAATGAAACAAAGGTTGCAGATATCAGGGTCCAAGAAAAAAAATGTTGAAAAGTATGTAAAAATGGAGGAATGGTAAAGGTGCAGGAATTAATATAAGAAAGAAAAGTAAAAGGACTGAGAAGAAAGGAAGAGTAATAACATTGTGGTTCAATGGTTTTGATGACATTCTCAAAAAATAGAATGGGAAGTTTAAAGACCAATTTTTCAATTTCAATTTCAATTTTAATGGATTTGTATGCCACCCAATCCTGAAGGACTCCAGGTGGCTTACATAAAAACAGTTTAAAAAATATTTTAAAAATTTAAAATACAAGACAGAAAGGAATTAAAAAAAAGATACAACATGCACTCGATTTTAATGGGGCTGAAGCTCAAGATCAGCAGCCCCAGGCCTGCCGGAACAGCCAGGTCTTAACAGACTTTTGGAAGGCTGAGAGAGGGGGTAGGGTATGGATCTCAGGGGGTAGATCGTTCCAAAGGGCCGGGGCAGCTACAGAGAAGGCTCTCCCCTGAGTAGCCGCCAGATGACATTGTGTAGTCGACGGCACCCGGAGAAGGCCCACCCTGTGAGATCTTATTGGGCGCTGGGAGGTATGTTGCAGGAGGCGGTCACTGAGATATCCAGGTCCTAGGCCATGTAGGGCTTTAAAGGTGATATCCAGCACCTTGAAGCGTGTTCGGAGACCAATAGGGAGCCAGTGCAGCTCACGGAGGATAGGTGTAACATGGGTGTATCTAGGTACACCCAGTATCGCTCGTGCGGCTGCATTCTGGACCAATTGTAGTCTCCGAACACTTTTCAAGGGCAGCCCCATGTAGAGCGCATTACATAGTCGAGCCTTGAGGTGACAAGGGCATGAGTGACCATTTGGAGTGCCTCCCAGTCCAGATAGGGCCGCAACTGGTGCACCAGGCGAACCTGGGCAAAAGCTCCTCTGGTCACAGCTGACAAATGGTGTTCTAATATCAGCTGCAGGTCCAGGAGAACACCCAAGTTGCGGGCCCTCTCTGAGGGGTGTAAAATTTCACCCCCCAGGTTTAAAGGTGGAATATCTGGACTATCTTTGGGGGGCAGCATCCAAAGCCACTCAGTCTTGTCAGGGTTGAGCGCAAGCTTGTTCATTCCCATCCAGACCCTGACAGCTTCCAGGCACTGGCACATTACCAAAAGTCAATGTATGGAGCAATCAAGTTTGCAAATATTAAAAAAAACCTGCTGAGAAATATAATTAATAGTGTTGGTGCAAACTAGATGTGGTATGGTAAGTTATCCTCTTCTCTTACATCCTGCCTTTAATTTATTTGGCTTACTATTTCTTAGGCCCTTTCTGAGCTCTACATTATGTTGCTTAGGGAATAATGTGATGAGTATCTACTGTATACAGTATATCTGGGATATTATCCATCAACTAGTTAACTATGACATGGCACGTCAGTCTGTTTCCTAAATTGCAGTCACTGATGCAAGAATGATTACTTGATATTCAAAATTCCCTTTAATGTTTTTGCTTTAGTTAAACCATTTGTTTAATAGTTACTGGACACCACTGGAATTTTTTAAAAAATATACCTTCCAATTTCCCTGAGGACATACTAAATGCACCATATTTTCTCTTAAACATTTGTTTCTTTCATTTGACTAAAACAAAAATCGATTATGAGATTTGTGACTAACAAAAGATATATGGTTGGTTTAATATGACATCACACAGGTATATCACGGACACAGTACAATATCAGGGAGCCTTTGGGAATTGTACATGAAAGACATAATAGATGGTTAAGAGGAAAATGGAATTTCTCCCTTGGAGAACTGACATAATATATTCCCATGCTCTGGTTTTATAGTATCCTCATTGGCTTCTTTGCTCTATAATTAATCCCTCATGTTTAGGAGAAAATTATTAACAGATATGTCTAGATAACACAATTTCTACTTCTAAATTGTAAAATATATATTTCATGTTTTGCATTTTTATGATAGTTACATAAGGACAATTATACACCCAGCCCTTGGAAAATAAATGCAGTGTTTTTACAGGAATCAGATTAACTAAAAAACCTGTTGTTGTGTGGTATTAACATCCTCCATTTTTATTGCCTTGTCCTGTTCTACTGATTTGGTGTTATGAAATGCCAAGCAAAGAAAGATAGAGAAGCAGTTCTCCTAGGTGCTGCTTGGAGAGTCCACACATGGGTTAACATCAGCCTGCTGCCCAAGGACTGCCTGCCTCGTCAAGGCCATTCTAAGTCTAGGCCACAGGAGGCAGGTTCCAAATAGCAGTTAGCAGTTAGACTTATATACCACTTCAGCCCTCTCTAAGCGGTTTACAGAGTCAGCATATTGCCCCCAACAACAATCCGGGTCCTCATTTTACCCACCTCAGAAGGATGGAAGGCTGAGTCAACCCTGAGCCGGTGAGATTTGAACAGCCGAACTGCAGAACTGCAGTCAGCTGAAGTAGCCTGCAGTGCTGCATTTAACCACTGCGCCACCTTGGCTCTGAAGACCAGGCCTACTATACACATTTCCGCCTCTCCCCTTGATACCTCAGGTTATCAGGAAGATCTTGTTGGAGAGAATGGAGGTTCTGCTAGTTTTCCTGCACTGGCTAAGGAGGTCCTGGTTCACCGACCTTGTCAGCCTGTCAGTGACCAAGCACTGGTGCATACCTCAGGAGCAAATCTCCCTCAGCCAAGGGGCCATTCCGCATCTGGATTCTCAATGGCTCCAATTGGCTGTTTGGACCTCCTGAGGTGGGACAACTTCTCTGACAAGGTCATCTGCACTATCCAGGCATCCAGACAGCCTTCTACAGTGTGGATCTATGATGTAACATGGACTATCTTTTCCTCTTGGTGTCACTCCCATCACATCGATGCCACCGCAGACGGCTGCTAGTCACTATTTTGTCCAGAGACGCTTCTCAACCATTAAGCAGACACCCAAGGGTCCATAGCTTCCTGAAAGGGGATACCAATCTACCCCCCCCCCTCGTGACAGCACACTGATACCCTACTTGGGACCTATTGATGGTTCTGCAGACTCTAACATCGGCGCCATTCAAACCAATTTGTTTCATTAGCCTGCAACATTTCTCGTTTAAAACTGTCTTTCTAGTAGCCATCACTTCAGTGCGCAGAATTTCAGAGCTGGCAGTGCTCTCAGTTAGGGAGGACCTCTCCCAAAAAGTAACATCTTATTCCATAGATCACAAGAGGTCATCCTCCCCGACTTCTGCCTGCACCCCAGACATCCCAGGGAGCGCATCTTATACAAATTGAACGTGCGCCGCACAGTGTGGATATACAAGAAGAGGACAGCTCCCTTTCACAAATTGGAATCATTCTTCATATCCTTCCAGCCCACCTCCATGGGCAGGAAGGTATTGTCTTCCACCATAGGACTGCACGCCTGCATTAAGCTAGCTTATGAACATCAAGCTAGGCCTGTTCCTCCTCGTATAACAGCGCACTCTACAAAGAGTGCTGCAACTACGTCCGCTTGGGCCATGCAAGCTCCTATCGAGGAGATCTGCAGGGCAGCTACCTGGTCCTCGCCGTCTCCATTCATTCGTAATTACAGATTGGACTCCTTTGCGGCCACTGAAACTTCCTTTGGACGGAGGGTCTTGCAGTGGGTCCTCGCAGCTCCTGCTAACCAGGACATTCCTTCTTCCCACCCTGGAACTACATGGGTGGGTGTGTCCCATGCTTGGACTCTCCAAGCAGTGCCTAGGAGAAAGACTTTGGGCTTACCTGAACGGTCATTCTCTAGGCGCTGTGGGAGAGTCCAACCCCACCCTGGGGTATTCCACTGGAGCGTGAGTCACCACTCTGAGAACATAGTGCACCTTTACCAACATCCTTCTAGGCCTCATCTTTTCATTTTTTAAACTGGCGTCTAAATGGAGCAGGAGGTGTGGCTACACAAACTTTGAACTCAGTCCTTGGGCAGCAAGCTGAAGTTAACCCATGCTTGGACTCTCCCACAGTGCCTAGAGAATGACCATTCAGGTAAGCCAACAGTCATTTTCTGACCAGTGAGCTACTGATATTTTTTTCCCTCCACATTGCCATTTTGGATTAGATTTGGCCTAAAGAGCTTTTTCTCTGTAGAAACTATACATAGAATTCATTAATATTTTTCTTTAACCTAAGCTATACAGGTAATGGTTCTGCTGCCCCACCTAAGTATTCATCTATTAAGAATTGTTTTTATATTTTAGCTATAGGTACTCCTCAACTTACAACCAGTCATTTAGTGACCAATTTTATGACCAACTTGAAATAGGGACAACTGCTTCAAAGTTCCAATGGTTGGCCCCCTCCACAGTCCCATCCCAAACTTTGGGCACACAGGAACAGTGTCACACATTTACAGCCTTTTCAAGCATCCTTGAAATGGATTGTTGACTATGTTTGACAATGTTTGCCAAAACCCAGCACTTACTTCTGGTTTTCAGCAAAACTGTGCCCATAGTGAACCATTGGTTTGTTTAATAACCACAACAGCCACTTTATGACCGCTGTGTTCACTTAATGACTTCTGTAAAAAAAAAGTTCATAAAATCCAGTTGGTCTTATTACTATTCCAACATACAATGGATAGGTTCCAGGGTTACCTGTATATGATATCCAAATAATGTATTGAAAACAGTTCCTCTGCAATATTGATTTCTTTCATACTTAGCAAAATAACTCTTGTTTAGCAGCAGAGCTCTATACTATGCTAAGTTTCCCAAATTCAAATTATTTTGGTTTGGAGCGTGCTGTTTCATGTTCAAAACAAACTTTTTTGTTCACTTGGGATAAGTTTCAAGTTTGTAATAGCTCTGCTTCAAGATCAAAACACCTGTTTGGGAGAGGTGAAATGCGCTGCAAAGTGTGAAAAGAATCAATTAATGCAAAGCAGTTGTTTTAATCTAGAAATAGGGCATTTTGCACTTACAGTGCCTTGAATTCAAAATGTATAGGTATGCCTGTAAAGCACTAAGCATCCTATTGATGCAACATTTATAAAATCTTTTTTGTCTTAATAACTTAACATGGCTTTTTATGGCATTCCCAATTAATCTTCCCTCTTAATTCCTGCAAATAATTATGAAATAATGAATTGCAAACACTGTTAAAATAATTTTAGCCAAAAGGTTTTATTTGTTGTTCCTTTGCTGTCTTATTTCTTTCATCTTGTTGTTACTTCATTCTTCTTGCTTCATTATATTTATCTTTTAATTAAAATCGTCTTGTTAGTACACCATTAATGTTCAAAAGCATAATATTGTAAAAACAAAATGAAAAACCCAAAGTTAATGTAAATATCCTGTTTAAATTTTACATTGGATTACAATTCCCACCATATGCTGTGACTTTTGGTTTAGGTGGTAAAAACACTATCATGCATAATCAGATGATGTTACTTTAGGGTGATTTGGAATCTAATCTATCTTTGCTTATTGTGTAATATTTAGAACTGTATGTCAAGGATTAGGCAGAGAGGCATTTGACACTCAAACAACATAAATGACACATAACAAATGTAAACTAAACTCAATATCTTTACAGAATCTGCGGAGCATGTACAGAAACCTTTGTACTGCCAATATGTTGCACTGGATTTTATTATTTTACTAGACAACCCATGACCCACTGGGTCATTCTTTCAGAGATATTTCCTTACCTAAATAGAGAACAGAATGGCCATGGGTGGGCAAAAAAGCAGTGGGAGAGAGAGCAACCTGTGTATCCATACACATATCCACATACAAAATATGCAGGACATCATTATGATACAATTCTATTCTACATTTGCTTATATTTGGCACAAGCAGATGTGTGCCTGACAGCATACAGTCCAAATATTCTTATCAGCTGGAAGATCTGAGTCAGTGAACAATTAATTTATAATAAAAAAATGTGTGAAGCAACTGTATTGATTGCTAAGTTCATCCACAAAGTCATTAGTCAGTCACTGACAAAGTAAACATCAGTCAGAGACTTTTAATGGCATTTTTAGAAATAGAGTTACTATATAAGATGATTGTAAGAAAAGAGAACTGTGATGAGATATTAAACCAACCTCTTCTGAATGTTTGTACTATGTTACTTGCCTGTATCTTTAAAATATCATTTTTTGACAACGTCTTCAGAAAATCATGTCGCCTATAAGAATTAAGTTAATGTTTTCATAACTTAAATTATTTTCTTTAACATAATAAAAATGCAACTTGCTTTATTCTGGAGGAACATTGCTGTTATATTTTGATTGTAAATTGTGAAATTAAAAAAAATCCAATGAACTGAATGAATTAATTGCAACCTGAAAAGTCACAAAAGCAATTATATGTAACTAGTGGTTTGGCTCATTGGTTGTTTTTTTTAAAAAAAGCAGTTGTATGAAACTGGTGCCATTTATTGACTGATTTAGAAAAGTAACAAAGCACTCCATCATTAGTACATCTTCTAGAAAATTACAGAATTGGTAGGAAAATGGATCTGAATATAAAATACAAAGTATTCACAAATTGTGTGGTTAGCAATATTTTCCTTTGCTTGTTTCTTCTTGGGAACCAGATTTAAATAGGATAAGAGGAAATCAGATGACTGCAGCCTCTAGCAAAGTAGAAGGAATCACCAAGATAAAGTTAGGGAAAAATGAGTTAGCTTGTGTAGAGGTGGTATAGTTAAAAATAAAACCATTTGTTCTTCATGAAGGCAATTTGATTAATTTGTTACATTCCAACACCCAGGATGGATTTCCGTGTAATGCAAAGAGGGTCTATGAACGAAGCACATCCATCATGTGTAGACTACACTGCTTTTCTGATGATGGCTCCATATTCCCCGGAGACTTAAATGTAATCTGTTGTTGCCCTTTTGCTCTGACATTTGATGTTTTACTTTGAGGGAAGTGTGAGCAAATAAAAGGCTAGATATTGATTTTTGCACTGAAGTTAATAATTTCCACACATGTAATGCTTGGAATGGTGCTTACTGTTATACAGAATTTGATATTACAATATTTCTTGATGAACAAGAGAATACATAACTCTATGTGACAAACTTTTTGTGTCTCTTGGTTCAGAGCTAAGTCAGGTCAGTAGCAAAATGAGTACAGTTGCTTTATTGTGAACTTAATAGACTTTTGTTTACATCACAGGCTACCATGTACTGTGGTCGGATTGACTAATTATACCCATGGGAAGCTGCAAATAGATAAAATCAGCACAGCGTATTGGGCACATTTGCAAAACTTCCAAACTTTGTAATAAATACTTAGTTTAAACTTGCTGAGAAAGGGACTATCAATTTATTCATTGGAACTAACAATATGATTTGTTGCATCAATATCTTCAGTCTTTTCAGAAACAATTCACAGGAATTTTGAAATTTTTCATTATATCCATATATAATAATGTAGTTCCTGATCTAAACTCTATACTATATTTTCCTGAAAGGAAGATGTGTTTTTAGCCAGCTGTTTTTAGTTCTACAAATTGTTATCAAAAAGGAAGTAGAATTTTCTTCTTTCTTCTCTCTCTCTCTCCCTCCCTCTCTCCTTCCCTCCCTCCTTCCCTCCATCTCTCTCTCTCTCTCTCTCTTTCTCTTTCTATTTCTCTTTCTCTTTCTCTCTCTCCATCCCCTGCTCTCTCTCTGTACCATTTGCACAAATCTGAAATATTTTTTGGGGGAAATTAGATTTATATGGACTTGACAAAGGGAAACTACAGTAGATATTATATGGAAGTTTTGATGTCCTTATAATTTCTCCCTCCCCTTTTAGGCTAGTTTTCAATGAAGGATAAACGAACAGTATCAAATCCCCCCCTCCTTTTCCTTCATTTATGACCAATGCTTTTACTGTATTTAAGTAAACTATTGTTCCTGCTTGGAAATTAAAACTTGGTCCTAGCCTGAGAGTACATAAATCCCTCCCTCTCTTTCTGCTTAGTGTTAAGCTGCTACATATTTAATTTTGTATCATTGTAATTGTTTTCATTTTCTTTTTATTTGCCATCTAGAATCACTGGTTGAGATGGCTGGCCATACAAATTGGATGGATGGATGGAGTTTGGCTACAATTTTCTTATATTGGTAGCACAGGCTTTCATTAAACTTCTTCCAGAAGAAGGTTTCATGTGAGGCATTCTTTCCCCATCTGCATAAGACTCTGTAGTATAGTGTTATGATTTCTCACCCCTTTCTTTTCTTCAGTGGCCTTACATGACTCCACTTTTTCACTGAAAAAAACAAGCATTGTTTAAAAAAAACAGCAAACGTACATACTAGGCAAATAAGCAACCAAGAACAGTCTTAATTGTTATGTTTGTAACTGGCCATCCCTAATCCTTTTTTAATGTGGATGTGTCATGCTGTCTAAGTAAATACATTAGCACTCAAGTCAGGTATCGGCCTCTGAGCATCTGCATTAGTAAACCGGTTCTTTCTTGCCCCCATCTTGTTCTTCCTTTCCCTAGTCTCTACCAGTAGCAGCAAAACTGCTAGTTTTCTGGAACTGCTTTCTAAAAACAACAAATAACCTAGTGGAACTGTTAAAAATCAGGTTTATGCAGGAGTATATTCTATTAGATACATTTCTTAATGAATACAATTATTTAGGAAGTGTTTTAAGGTATGCAGTTTAATTGTTCTTACCTGGTTTCTACTGCCAGTTGGAGCAGCTAAACAAGACGAAGTTAGAAACCCCATTCTTGCATTTGAGTTGTGACAGAGTAAGTCAGGGAACATGGATTGCTTGTAATGCTAAGCAAACCACAGACTTTCCTGATTATTTAGTCACTGTCATGGACAGAAGTGATGGCGCGACTGATCATTGTTTACTACCTCATTAAATGCACTTGAGAGATTATCATTATGTGCAAACTGGCCAACCAAGTACTTGAGAGATTAAAACCAACAACTTAAATGGTTCCTAAAGGACAAAAAGCAATTCAGAGCAATGTCTGCGGCTTTGCTGTAATATATTTCCACAACTTCCCAGCATTTAATAGACTTCAGATGATATATTTAGAATCAAGGCTACAGGTATCTTAAAATCTATTCAATGTAAAAGCATAGAAATGCACCCTTGAAATAAAGGTTTAATATGGTGAAAGGACTTTTAAAATAAGAATGTTAGCTATAAAAAGGAGAAATACTGGAAAGCTTTCATTTCATTTTTCCCAGGAAGTTATTAAATTTATTGAGACAAGACTACTTCCAACTAAACACTTCCCATAATAATATACCGTATTTTTCGGAGTATAAGACACACCAAGATTTTGAAGAGGCAAATTAAAAAAAAAGGTTTTGCACTCTGCAGACCTCCCAAAAATGGCTCATTTTTCATGAAAACGGGTCCATTTTTTGTAAAAAAAAAAAGGGGGGGCATGCATAGCCTTTAGGAGGCTTATAGAGTGCTCCTGGAGGCGGGGGGGGGCAATACTGAGCAAAAAACGTCCCATTTTTCACTCATTTCTGCCCTCCCCAGCCCCCAGGAGCATTCTGAAAGCCTCCTAAAGATTATGCACGGCCATTTTGGTGACGTTCGGGAGGCAAAAACATGATGTATTCAGGTTATAAGATGCACCAGATTTTCAACCTCTTTTTTGAGGGAAAAAGGTGTGTCTTATACTCCAAAAGATACGGTAATTGCATCCAAGCATCATAAACAAATTTCTATAAAGAAATGTCTGGTTCTATATCAGTAGAATAGTAGAGTAGACTTTGGGAATATGTTTTTTTTTAATGTAATACTTTTATCCTCGTTTTAAAGATTTACATTTTATATGTAAATTAATATATTGTCATACTTGTCATGGCAAGAAGAGGGCAGTTTTTCTGCGGGTTGCATGATATAGGGGCCACCACTGTGAAGAGGCACCTTTGGCCTTCCATCATTTTGACCCCACTTTTAGTGAGGAGTTTGAAAAACCCAATTCACAGGGTGTGTTGATTACATGCATGCCAAACCGTGAAGGTTAAACCAGCACCTAGAAGTCTTGCTAACCAGTGCTATAGCTTCAGTGTAAATGTAGCATTGCTGAACCATTTTTTAAAATCAGAAATTAGGCCACTGCATTTTGTTCAGTCTCCATGTAAAGCATATTGCAGTAGTGTAACTTTAAGAGAATAGAATTATGAATTACTATTGAAATGTTTTATACTTTTACTGCAACATTTCATCAAACAACCTTTTTCATACCTTCTATTAACATAACTTCACATACTTCTCTTGCATAGTTCTTTTCTTTCTTTCATACATATTCCATAATTTATTTCCTTGTATTGACTTCATACTGTTGAATGTTACCTTTCAGTATTTTTACATTTAGGACTTTTTCATCCTGCAGACATCCTTTCATTCTATTTTCCTTCTGAAATTTCTTTGTCTTCCCTATCCATTTCTTCTCCCCAAATCTACTTTTAACAGTATAGGTAGTCCTACTTTAGCGACCACAATTGGGACTGGCAAAGCAGTCACTAACTCAGTGGTTAAGCAAAGCGGTCATTAAGTGAAACCATGACTGTGCTTACTTCAACCTTACTTCAGCTTTCTTTAGCTTTACAGACCTGCAAAGGCTATAAATGTGAGGACTGGTCTCAGATCTTCTTTTTTTATCACTGTTGTAATTGCAGATGATCACTAAACAAATCAACCAGTTGCTAAACCAGGACAATCTATAACCAAATAGATGTTTCACCCAAATTCAGAACCTCACATCACTCCTTTGCTCCCTTATTTCCATAAACAAATCAATCATGCTTTTTAAATTATACTTTCCATATAAATATGCTTTAAAATTATTAGGTTAAAATTAGCAAAAGAAAAGAATACCTATATACAACAACACTGAAATATTAGTATAGATTCAAAATAATAAGCGTAATAATATTTTCAGAGAGGGAAAGTTCTGGATATTATAAACAAAACAATTCTAAAAAGGTTAAGTGTATTACTTGAAAATCTTTTCCTTGATTTAAAAAAAAAAACATCCAACCCTAATTCAGATGTTCAATGGTATATAGAAACATGCCTTTGGTTTGAATGAACTGTAGATTTTATAATTCATTTAGTTGACACCCATAATTGAAAAATCCATGGTTTTTATAGATTTCAAATACTAACATAATGTTTATAGATAGCATGTTAATTCTATTGAAGAACCCCAAATACTAATAATAATATGGAATAACAAAACTATATGTATTACATTTCCAGCAGAAAGTGACTCTTGAAGAAGATGACTTTAAGTGTGTTGTAGATATGTTAAATTTTTCTGAATGTATTAATGAAAGTAGGTGTAATTTGGGGGAGGGGAAGCACTGTGCCTTGAAGAGATGCATCTGAGTCAGGCTCACCAGGGACATTTCAGTAAAATGATAGAACAGCCACATGAAAGTCTTGTCTGGAAGCACATCTTCCCAGATCATTTTAATGCTAGAGAATCACATCAAAATTAGAACAGATTTAATTTTATGACTATGGATTTTATAAAATGTAGTGTGGCAGGATATTTTAATATTCATCCTTGCACTGTGCCCACAAAATTATTTTCATTTCAGGTATACATATTTAAGAGAGGGTGTGTTGGGGTAGGGGAGAATTACAGGCTTCTTTCAAATTTAAAGGAAATATTTCAGTCAGTGCTTCTGCATCCATACAAATGAGTGTCTGTATGTATGAGTGTGTATAGACCAGAGGTGATATTCTACTGGTTCGGACTGGATCACCCGAACCGGTAGTGGAAATCGCGGGTGGCTCAATATGCGCATGCGCAGGCATGGCCCGATATGCACATGTGCACACGTGCTCGCATTTACAAATGGTAGGAAAGGTAAGCGTATACCACCCCTGGTGTAGACACACATCCACATCCACAAACATACATGATATGTATAAACAAATGGAAAGACATTTCGATTCCCACCACGGACAAACAGCTACAGAAGCTGATGGAGTTGGCCAAAATGGCTAAATTGACCATTTCGGTTAAAAAAAGAATATAAGTATCTTGGTTGTCACATGGAGACCGCTTCTGGACTTTATACTTGAGGTGGAAAAAGTGAAACTTTGATTTTGGGTTTTACCGATTAGACTTATGTTTATAGAAATAGCTAGGTTATATTACTGTGGAAAAGCAAAAAGTTGTGGTTTGATGTGAATGCTTTATTTTACTGTAACAGAGGAAGTCAACACTTTTTTTTTTCCTTTTCCTCACTTCTCTTCCCCCCTTTGGTCTCACTGTCTTCCTATTTTCTTTTGTATTTGGAATCTTATTTTATAACCTAATAAAAAATTCTGAAAAAATAATATATATACACATATACACAAACATATGCACACACATACCAGCGTGCTCTCTCTCTCTCCCACAAACTCACACATACACATATACAAATAGATAGATAGACAGATAGATAGATAGAAAGAAAGAAAGAAAGAAAGAAAGAAAGAAAGAAAGAAAGAAAGAATATGTATATCTGTGTATATGTATTCTTTAGCAGACAACCAAGGCAGTCTGACTAATCTGTCAGAAGTACATGTCATTACCATTTGAAGAGATGCTGTTTGGCATTTCAGGAGGAGATGAATCTCATTAAGAAATAACAGGGTATAGGTTTTAAGTGAATCACAGATTTCTTCTGTTCAATTCCTATCCATTTTAGCAGAGCTTTCACAGAAGCATCTCCCAGTGGATGCTCATGTTAGTAGCACTGAATTAATGCTTCTCATCACCAACAAATACACATAGGGACCATTTCACTTCTGAATTGTCTTAGGTACTGCTGACAACAGCAAGGTCTTTCTTTATTTCTTTCATTCATTCTTTTCTCGCTTTTGCTTAATTTTTGACAGCTCACATTTGCACATAGGAATAAACCAATAGCATTCTGATTTACCCAGGTTCTTCATTACCAAAGCAATTGTTATTCAGTACCATTTCCAGGTCTAATTACCATCACAGAGTGTGCAAGAAAAAATGTGGCAGGACATTAGAATTTTAAAACTGAGCCCATTTAGTTTACACAGAATGTGGCAGAAACATAAGCAGCAGAAACCAATCTCGTCTTCATTCATCAAAAAGAAATCAGCAGAGATGAAGCCTGTGCCATTTTGGGAGGTCTTCTTCTTCCTTTGTGTTTTATCCTTTTGGTGCAGTAGAATTTTCCCTTGAATTTCTGGTTTTCCACAAGTCAGTTTCCTCTACCGAAAGCAGTAGCAGGAAAATATACAAAAAGGGAAGCATCATCATTTACCAACTTGTTCAACTGTACATGTAGTACACTAGAATCGTTAAGAACAGTGCTAATTAGCATTCCATTAAAAGGATGAAATCCTGCTAAAACCCAGGGTCTGATTCTGACAGTGCTAGTGAAACATCGCTCACTAATGCAGCCTTAATTCTTTTTATTTTGCAGAGACAGCAAGCTGACCATGTTGCTCCGAGAGTCCCTTGGGAACATGAACTGCCGTACCACCATGATAGCTCACATTTCAGCAGCTGCAGGAAACTATGCTGAAACCCTTTCTACTATCCAGATTGCATCCAGGGTTTTAAGAATGAAGAAAAAGAAAACTAAGGTAAGGGCAGTCTTTGGTTGTCATTCATTGGAAAAAGCAAAGCAGCCCAAGATAGTAAATAAATGGAAGGCCACCTCTACAGAAATCAATATTCATGGTCTTTGAGTGCATGGCAGTACATTTAAGAGTGCGTGTGGAAAGGAGGGGGAGTCATATGTTTTGTACTTAGTGAATTATGCAGTGCTTTTAACAGCCACATACATGGCAGAGAACTTGTGTTCTTTTCTTAAAATATTATTAGTACAGAGAGCTCCTTGAAATTCAGTTTTCTTTCTCATAATTCATATTAATCGCCTGCGGAATATAAATCAATTTTTTGAGATCAATGAACAGATTCCACAATTATTGCTATCCAACAGACTGTTCATAGAAAGAAACCTTTGCAAAACAATAGGTTGTTGTGTGTGACATCAATGTTAATTTCCCTGTAATTTTCTTCATTACTTTTTCAAGTACAAGCTTGTCAGGGCATTTTAAGCCAATATTAGCAGTTAGTGTGTGAATTAAGCTCAATTTCTGATCTGAGCCGTGTGAAATCTTCTGAAGAAATAAAACATTTGCAAGATGAAGATATTTACTGAGAAGTTGTGGCTGTAATGTTTATTGAGTGCAATATTACTTCTCAATGCTACCTTTTAAAAAGTTGTTTTAGCAAATTAGAGCGGCGCTGAAGTGACAAAGAAAACATAGAAAGATAACACAGCCAGAACTTTCAAAGCTGTTTTCAATGGGGGCCCTGGGCTTGGTATTTTTATAATATTTAAACAAATGTATTAACATTTGTTGTATGCTGCCCAGAGTCACTTTCCATAAGATGGACAGCTATTCGACTGATAAATTAATGAATAAATAAAAAAACCTTTTACATGGTTGTTTCTCACTGAAAATTGGGAATCGCATACTTTTTATTTACATGTGGTTGTTCGCAGTTTCACAATAATAAAGAAGTTAACATGGGAGGTGAAGAACTTTGGATATTGTTTCAGTTAACATTTTCTAGCATCTTTATTGGAAATAACAACTTCCAAACATTTCCTGAGCCAGCAAACAGGCTTTCTGTTCTTTGTTTTGTTTTGTTTCCACCTCACAGAACTCTTCTAGCTCAGAGGCACTCTTAGTTATCCCTGCACGGACTCTAGGTTTGATGTCTTTTCACAGATTTTTAATCTTGTTCAACTCTGGGGACTGTGAAGGCCATTCCAAAATGGTTATCTTTCTTTCCTGCAAGTATGTTATGGCTGATTTTGCAATGGTGGAGTCAGATCATTGTCCTGTTGAAACATCCAACTTCTTTTCCAATTCAATTTCTTCAGTGACTGAGGGACATCTAGAGCAGTGGTTCTCAACCTTCCTAATGCCGCAACCCTTTAATACAGTTCCTCATGTTGTGGTGATTCCCAACCATAAAATTGTTTTATGTTTTCCGTATTTTTTTTTTAAATATGTGTTTTCCGATGGTCTTAGGCAACCCCTGTGAAAGGGTCGTTCGACCCCCAAAGGGGTCCCAACCCACAGGTTGAGAACCTCTGATCTTGAGTACGTTGATATTTATTTGAATCCATTCTTCCTTTCACACGCAATATTTCCTGTGTCATTGGCTCCCACACAACCATAAGCCATAACAGAGCCATCCCCATATAATACTAATGTGTTATTTCCTTCAAATGCACTGCTCTTTTTCCTGAAATGGGTCTTCTGTTATCATACCCTGAACTATACAGTTTTTGATCCAACTATTTTGTTTCAAAACGTTTCAGATTTATCAAGGCTTTTAAAAAAAAAATCTTTAGCCCAGGATTGAATGGGGTTGGTTGGCATCTAAGTCAAGTAAACAAATAAATGTTTATTTTCATAATTATGGTTAAAAGGAAAAAAATTACCTTCTGGAAACTCTCCCATGCAGTTTATTACTGTTTAAGAAATGCTATATTGTGGATCTGTGTACAAATACAGACCCAGTGCCAGCTAAATTTTTCAAAAAGTCATTTGCGCCTTGCTTTTTAGATCTGACCAGTTTGGGGACAATTCTGGCAGAGATCTTTTTTGTCTTCCAAATCTTGCCTTAATTTCAACAGTTCCAACATTTCCCATCAGTGTTTCTATTAGAAGTGCTAGCTGGAAGGACTCAAGAGTTGTTTTTTTTGTAAGAGTAATTATCTTCATTTTCAAATGTTCTGGTAGCTCTTGGGGTTTATGTGGTTGTTGAAAGTGAGCAAAACAAAATCCATAACTTAAGGGTAGAAAGGTCAAGATATATTTTTCCTAAGAAAGTGTCTTCACCTGGCTAATTATAGGCCTAACAAATCAATCAGTATTTTGAGCCTTGTATGAGATCTAGTGAAAACTCTCTAGTGGAGAAGCAGATAGTTGTGAGATTTGAAAGCATCTGAGAACAGCAAGATCAAAATCTTCCAGCATTATCAGAATTTATCCAAGTTATGCACTTAAGCAACAATGTCAAAAATATGACTCATTAAGTCATCTAGTAAGTGTGATTTGGAGTTTTTTTTAATTAGGTTGCACAATATTTGACTCTGTAATATTGTTGTATTGAGGTATAGTGAGTGGCTGAAAATATGACTTTAGATGGAATTCTGAGGATCACATTGCTTCTCTGTGCATCTGAGAAATTTTATAATGAATAAAATTCACTAAAGAATTAAAATGCTTGAAATCAATTACTATTCCTTTCATCTCAAAATTATTTTTTACTCATGTTGTTGCTAGTGTGGTCTGTGTGTGTGTGTGTGTGTGTGTGTGTGTTTCATGTGTGTGCATGCATGCGTGCATATGGACCTGCTTAAAATTTACAAGCAATCTGTGCAGTTGTGTTCTGTAAGGATTTGACCATTTTCTCCATGATATCAGGCAGCACAACTGTTGTGGCGATATTCCCTAATACACTGTGACAAATTACTGCACTCTTTCCCATTCTAGTACCCTCTGCATTTGTTGGGTTCAGAACTGTCAAAACCCCCATTGAGCATTATAACTGAGTATTTTATAACTGAGAGCATCAGACTGGGAAAGACTTATCCTGAATGAGGCACAATGGCATTCCAAATATTGAAAGACATATCATTGCTTACTTGAATACATGGTCCTGGGAAGCATTTTTTGGATTTCTAACTTTTCATCTCTCTCTTCTGATTTTTAGTATACATCAAGCTCTTCTGGAGGAGAAAGTTCTTGTGAAGAAGGGAGAATGAGGAGACCAACCCAACTTAGACCTTTCCATTCACGGAATGTTGTTGATCCAGACTTCCCAATTCTTCATTTATCAAATGACCCAGATTATTCTTCCAGCAGCGAACAGTCATGTGACACTGTCATTTATGTTGGCCCCAATGGGACAGCTCTTTCTGATAAGGAGTTGACTGATAACGAAGGCCCCCCTGATTTTGTCCCTATAGTTCCTGCTCTTCAGAAAACTAAAAATGAAGGCAAGTTGGAAGAAATGAACGAGACAGCCCCTGAAAGAGATTGCTTGAAGTGCAATACATTTGCAGAACTCCAAGAGCGGTTAGACTGCATTGATGGCAGTGAAGAGACAGACAGATTTCTTTTTGAAGAACTACCAGTTCAGTTTAACTCAGACCCAGTGACTAAATGTCCTTTATCAGGCCAAGAGGCAGAGCACCGTAGTGCATCAGAGCCAAGCAGGGAAGATGACTTGGTGGTCTGCCAGGAACTTGATAACGATGCCAAGGAAAATTTAAATGCTACAGCTAGCAAAATCCAGGGAGGTCACTCCCCTGTTCATAGTAGGATGCTTAATGAGATTTCCTCTCCTCAGAACCATTGGAATGTTACAGGCAGTCCTAGTAGTCAGTTTAATAGTTCTCAGCAACCCCACTGCACAGATCTGCAAAGCAGCCGAGAAAGCCTTAATAGCTGTGGCTTCATAGAAAGCAAGCCACGGCCAATGGGATCACCACGGCTTGGTATTGCAAGCCTTTCAAAGGCCTCTGATTACAAACCACCAGCTTCTCCTTCTCAGAGGTGCAAAGTTTATACTCAGAAAGGGGTATTGCCCAACCCAGCACCGCCACCATCATCGTTAAGCAAAGATTCGGGCATGGTATCCAGTGAATCTCTGATGCAATCCGAAATCCGCACCCCTCCCATTGGAATGAGTCCTCAGCTCTTGAAAAAGTCACTTTCTTCTGGCAACATTGATTACAGAGAGATGATTGACAATGTAGAGCAGCAACAAGAATATCTTTCTCCAGAGTCAAAGCAGGAGATTTTGAGTACAACTATGGTCACAGTGCAGCAGCCATTAGAACTTAATGGGGAGGATGAGCTGGTATTTACCCTAGTTGAAGAACTGACCATTAGTGGAGTTTTGGAAAACGGGCGGCCAACAAGTATCATCAGTTTTAACAGTGATTGTTCTGTACAAGCATTAGCTTCCGGGTCTAGACCAGTTAGCATTATCAGCAGTATTAGTGAAGATCTTGAGTGCTACTCCAGCACAGCTCCCATTTCTGAAGTAAGCATTACCCAGTTCCTGCCTCTTCCAAAAATGGGACCAGTGGACAAAGCCGAAGAAGCTGAAAGTAGACGTTCCTCTATTAGCTCATGGCTGAGTGAAATGAGTACTGGGAGTGATGGTGAACAGTCATGCCACAGTTTCATAGCACAGGCATGCTATGGTCATGGAGAAGCAATGGCAGAAGCTGCTCCTTCCGAACTTGCAAAAGCAATTCAAAATAATGGTGCAGTTTGCATCAATGACAAGCAGAATCGTTGCACTGAGGATATGTTTGTGTTGCCAGACGGGGTTGACAGAAATATTAATAAATTATCTCCCATCAGAAGCTGTAAAATATCAGCCATGGAAAAGACTACCGTCACAATATCAAACACTACAAGCGTAAGCAGTTGTGAAGAATTCATTCCAATGAAGACTAACATTACAATATTCCCCTGTATTGCTGTTAATTCTTTTAAAGCCCAGGAAAGTACTGAGGCCATATCAGCAGTAGCATCATCAGCCAGAACTTCCTATCCTCATGAAGGAAAAGAATCCAATGCAAGAAAAGACCTGAAATTTGATGATCCTTGGCTAAAGAGGGAAGATAGTGTAAAAAATGAATATGGTCTCAAGGCTGAAACAGTACCTGGGCAAAATAAGAAACAGAATTCTGCCGACAGGTTCAGTACCAGCAGCGGAGAGATTTCGAGTTCCCCAGGAACTGAAAACCCAAGGAGGGTTGTAGATGAATGTGAAGTGGGACTGTCGGGTTCTGCAACCCACAGCCCCCTTCATTCTACTGAGAGTTTGAAAAATGGCAGCCTTAGCAGAGGATTCCAGAAGACCAACAAGTTGGAGGAACTGGATGTGGTTTCCCATCATTACATAGAGGAGAGTGGTAGCCTGAGCTCTTCTGTGTCATCCCAAACATCGAAAGCAAGCTTAGAAAGGAAGGTAGCGTCTCCCAAGCACGGTGTTCTTACCCGCCCCAAAGGAACACCACCATTACCTCCTGTGAGGAAATCTAGCCTTGACCAGAAGAATAGAGCCAGTCCACAGCACAGTGCTTGTAGCAGTAGTACCAGCAGCCCTTCCAACCAACTGCCGTCTTTTCTGGCTAGCTTTCCTGATGAACTGAATGGGAAACAAAAGAGTTCCAGTATGGAGAGTGGGAACAATAGCAGTAGTAAATTATTTAGTGCAAAACTGGAACAGTTGGCTAGCAGAACCAATTCCCTTGGAAGGTCCAATGGGAGTCATTATGAATGCCTGTCCTTGGAAAGGGCAGAAAGTTTATCCTCTGTCAGCTCCAAGATGAACACTGGGAAAGACACCACCATGCCCCGAGCCAGCAGAAGCCTCAACCGCAATGCAATGTCCTCCCCAACAAACTCTGGCTTTTCCCAATCTGCAGGAGCTTCACCAAAAGCCAGTCAATCAAAGATCTCAGCTGTGAGCAAGCTTCTTTTGGCAAGTCCAAAGGCTCGAAGCCTGGCTGCGTCCACTACCAAAACCCTTAGCTTTTCAACCAAGTCCCTTCCTCAGTCTGTGGGACAGAGTTCAAGCTTGCCTCCAAATGGAAAGAACATGTCCTGGTCAACTCAGTCTCTTAGCAGGAACCGAGGCTCTGGTCTTTCTTCCAAATTGCCCCTCAGAGCTGTTAATGGGAGGATTTCAGAACTGCTGCAAGGAAATGCTGGCACCCGAGGAATGCAGCTGTGCAGGAACTCAGACACAGACGAACGTAGCAGCGCTCATGGGGACAAGAAACCCTCTGTTCACCTGCTCCCTTCACCATACAGCAAGATCACACCTCCTAGGAAGCCTCATCGCTGCAGCAGTGGCCACGGAAGTGACAACAGCAGTGTCCTGAGTGGGGAGCTTCCTCCAGCCATGGGGAAAACAGCTCTGTTCTACCACAGTGGAGGAAGCAGTGGATATGAGAGCATGATCAGAGACAGTGAAGCCACAGGAAGCACTTCATCCGCACAAGACTCTATGAGTGAGAACAGCAGCTCCATCAGTGGCAGGTGCCGAAGCCTCAAAAACTCCAAAAAACGTTCAAATACAGGTATGTCCCCGGTGGGTGTCTTGAGAAAAGCTCTGCAAATAGCAAGTTGAGCTTCCAAGTAAGTTAGACTTGCACCACATGGCAAAGTAAGCATTCAACAATTGAGGGGAGGGGAAGGTGGTAATTAATTACGCTTAATGGTGGCAGTGCACAAAATCAGAATATGAATATATATCTATCCTGTATTATAAATGTAGAGCTCGGATGCTGCATTCTGACACTTTGAAATGGAGGATGCCAGGAAACGCAGTGTATTTTCCTGAAATTAATTCACTAAATTAATCAAGAGATTTTATATGGCCGCCTGCCTCACAGAAGTGGCTCTGGGTAGCATACAAAGATTTGAAAAACCCAGCAATTAAAAAACAATAATCCATGATGCCCTGAGGTAAATGATGAATTCCAGTCCTAAAATCCCATCCATAACACTGTTGCCTAACTGGCCTTAATTCTTAGGAAACAGGCAGGTTCCAAAGCTTACAAAATGCTAATAGGCCACCCAGATTTCAAACCACCCAGATCAGGACCACCCAGGACCTTGGGTGAATGCATTTCAAGAAGGCAAGGGTCTCTTCTGAGGGGGAGGATTTTCCTTCTTGGAAGACTCCGTGTTATCTGAGGAAGATCAAAACATTGTCTACTGAAACAACTGTTGCCAATCTTGTGCCTTTCAGATATGCTGAGACAGCAGCTCCGATCATTTCTAATCATAGAATAGAATAGAATAGAATAATAGAATAGAATAGAATAGAATGCCATGCAATGCAATGCAATGCAATGCAATGCAATGCAATGCAATGCAATGCAATACCAGAGTTGGAATGGACTTTTGAGGTCTTCTAGTCTAACCCCCTGCCTAGGCAGGAAACCCTACACCCCTTCAGACAAATGGCTATCCAACATCTTCTTAAAAACCTCCAGTGTTGGAGCAGTCACAACTTCTGGAGGCAAGTTGTTGCACTGATTAATTGTTCTAACTGTCAGGAAGTTTCTCCTCAGTTTTAAGTTGCTTTGCTCCTTGATTAGTTTCGATTCATTGCTTCTTGTTCTACCTTCAGGTGCTTTGGAGAACAGCTTGACTGTTCCCTCTTCTTTGTGGCAACCCCTGAGATATTGGAACATTGCTATCATGTCTCCCTTAGTCCTTCTTTTCATTAAATTAGACATACCCAGTTCCTGCAACCGTTCCTCATATGTTTTAGTCTCCGGTCCCCTAATCATCTTTGTTGCTCTTCTCTGCACTCTTTCCAGAGTCTCCACATCTTTTCTACATTGTGGCAACCAAAACTGAATGCAGTATTCCAAGTGTGACCTTACCAAGGCATTATAAAGTGGTATTAACACTTCACGTGATCTTGATTCTATCCCTCTATTTAGTGCTGACTAGGAATTATGGGACTATTGTCATAACATATCTCAAGAGCACAAGTTAAATAATCTTTCAAAGTATCCTTGACTTTCAGTAAATGAAATTCAAATGAAATGTCTTTCATAGCGACCCAAGGAAATCGGGTGGTTTTATTTGAGTGATAGCAAAATGAAAGATCTGTATACTTTTATGTTTAATGGTGACTTTTTATATGTGACTGAGAGGTCAAATGTTTTAATAGACTGTCAAGCTCTCAAGAAATAATCACTTGATTTTCTGCAAAGGTCTTCATTACTAGTAGAAAAATGCAGCTGTATGTTAAAAGCCTATCAAAGGGATGCTTCCATGCAATATATCCCTAGTGTAGTTAAAGGGTAGTTACTTTGAGATTCTTCTGCTTTCTCTTCCCTGGAGTCAAGAATCTCCTGCAATGGCCCTTGCTTTTTCTCTTAACTGTCTTGATGCCTCTGATTTCCAAAGACATTCCATCACATAAACCCCATATCCCTTTTGTTCATTGTACAATTTCTAAGAGTATCCTAAGACTGTTTTCCCCTCACCATCTGCCCATACATTATTATGATGGTGATTCAGACTAGTCTTTCATTCTTAATAAAGAAGGATAAAGAAGAAGTAAATGTTTCCTAGGATGGCTGTCAAGTGAATAAAAGTACCCAATTCTTTCGTCTCTAAATAACTTTAATTTTCTTCTTGGCAAGATATTTCAGAAGTGATTTGCCATAATCTTCTTTCTAGGATTGACAGAAAGTGACTGGCCCAAGTTCACCCAACTGCCTTTGTAACCAAAGGCAGAATTAGAACTCATGGTTCCCTGGTTTTTAGCCTAGTGCCTTAATTATTACACCAAACTGACTCATATACCATTGAATTATTCCCAGAGAAATCAAATCACATCCAGCAATGATCCATTGGTCAATATCTACCAAACCACTTGAAATCTGCTTGAATAAATTGATGAAACTAGGTAAATCTTGATCTATCTAAACCTATTTCTAAGAGCAAACTTAGCAATAGATCACTCAACAATGAGACTGATTTAAAAGTAAACTGCATATATAGAGACTCCACTCCAAATCAGGCCTTGGGGAGGGAGAAATTAATTATTCCGTTGTGGTTCAAATTCAGATCAAATGGAGGGAATTTTGCATGTAAAATATAATTCTGTATTTTACATTTGGCATATAAAATATAATTCTGCACATGGGCAAATGTGTGGGCTTTTTAAAATGAAGAATTGGCATTGTGCAATACATTGAAAGAGCCCATTTCTACCATTAGCTTCCTGTTGGCAAACAGTCCTAAACACAAAACAAGGCTCCCTGTAGATTATTTTATAGAGGCTTCAGTCAGAGAAGATATTTTGTGCTTGCTCCTATATTCTGCCAATAGCATGTTGTAGGCAGCTAAAGGTTTAAACTTCTCTGCAATCCCTAGAAATTCCCACCAGAACAAAACTTGGTTTCATTCATAGTTCAGCATATTGGTTGAGATCCAGAAATTCTCAAAATACATACAGTATCTTAAAATACATGCAGTTCAGTTAATTCCCTTTCAAAGAAAGCACTATCATTCAGAATATAGAAGGGGAGTGAGAAATGTGTCCTTTTCATCTTCAGCAGGAGGAAAGACCTTTCCTGTATTGAGTCTCAGCTGTATCACCTTCCTCCAGAAAATGGTTTTCAAGCCACCTTTGATAGGAGAGACATAAAATGCATATCCGCCCTTGGCACCATTTGTAATTGCTTCCTAGTAGGAAAAAGTGAGGTGAGGCTGTGATTCAGTCTGAGTAGTCTTCCATGCTGCAGTTGCATTATCATCTGCAAGAAACTGCCATTCAACAAGGAGAGTTTACTACATTAGCAAACAAAGATGCATATTGCAATGTAGAATAATTGTGCCCTTGTGGAAGAAGTCTGCCCAGGGTAAAATCAATGCCACCCGTAGAGTACAGTGGTGGATTCCTACAGTTTCGGACTGTTTTGGCCAAACCGGTAGTGGTTTAGTGGCTTGGGTCGCTGGAACTGGCAGTGACCCAGGCCTGCCATGCCCCCGAATTGTTTCTCCGGGCAGCGCCATAGGTGCCGCCATTTTGTTTTTCAGATCTGCACATTTGCAGAACAATTTTAATTGCACTGCGCATGTGTGTGCAGCACACACATGAGCGAACCAGCAGTAATGCTTGCCAGAACCTACCCCTGGTAGAGTAGCTTACTAGTTTCCCATGATACTAGAAGATAGCAGTCTAGAATGTAAATGAATAGGTTCCTGAACAAAAGTAGGCTGGATAGAAAATACAATTCCAGATTTCTACCAATAATTCTACTGCTAAAACAAAAAAAGGCTAGTCATCCCATGTTAATATCACAATCCTCTGCTCTCCTTGTTGTTAAATTCTCAACCAAAAACAAAGCATTCGGTGTCAACCCATGGTGACATTGGAGGTATTTCTCTTGCTTGACATACACCAATTACATGTTTGTTCTTACGGAGTAAGATCCTCTGTTAGAAGGGTATAAGCGTTTGTAAAAAATGATTTAGGTCTAGCAAACCTTGGCAATAATGCAGGAATTTGGATGGGTTGACCCTTGAGGTTCCTTGCAGCAGACTCCCTGGGAATTACTTGCCCTATTACCCTGGTAGAGTTTGCATCTATTGATCTTCAGCATAATGTGTAAAGTTCATCTCGATTGAATTGTGCAAAGAAAGCTATGTGCAATGGGTGAGTAAGATTAAACCTGAATATTGAGTTAGAAGGTAGCTGTTTAGACCAGTCTTTTGAATTCTCTGTACTGGTTTCCAATTTACAGATAACAAGTTGTATTTAATTGTATTAAATACTGGAAAAAAATTAGGACAAAGGCTCTTTACCCCCTCCCTGAAACGGGCTTATGAATTGATACAATCTATTGCTTCCCAGCATATTTTCTTTGTATTTTTCCCCTACAGTAAATAGCGTAGATGGTGAAAGCACATTCTTTTTTATGTCAACAGATTTATGAGATAATAAAAACAAAAAATGACTGCAGAACTGACCAAGATTAAGTTGAGCTGCAAAGGGTGGGGGAGGGCGCTCTGCTTACACTGAATTTGGATGAAAAGTGTAGTACAGTACTTTAGTTTTTCCCCTTTTCAAGAGTGATCTCCTTCTCTTGATTTGTATCAATGTATAAAAGGAGGGTTTTTTTAAAAATCAGGAAGCACAGCATTTCCATTTGGATACTATTTTGACCTGTGCTTGATAAGAGCACTGGAACCTACCTGATTTCCTGTCATGAATATTCATTGCCATAATGAATATGATGGGGTAAATATGTTCATTTCAGGTCAGGTGACCTTGTCTGGTTTATTTATGAATATTATTAACAGAAATACTAGCTGTAGGGCATGATCAATATGAATCGACATCAGTTCCCACTAAAAAAGGCCACAAAGACTTTTTAAGCAAATCATGAACACCATTAAATTTTACCGTTACTTTTTGAAGCTCCATCAGTTTGTGCAAACAATTACTCTTGTCTCACTGCCTCCACAAAATTTTCCTTTTTTTGTAAGTGCATTACTCAATACCTGAGATCCTTTGAGAAGTGATAAAAAAGTAGCGGGTAAGTGGCAAAGTGATCTAGGGACTAAAGGATGATTACCTACAGTACTTAGGAGAACTTTGTAATATTGAGAGGAGCTATGTACTCACTCTGACTTTGGAAAAATCAAAATATCCACTACTGTGAGCATTCTGGGGGTGGGGAGGAGATGATAATGGAAGATAGACGTGACTTCGCTGCTCCTTTATAATACTGGAGGAAATGTGGTGAAGCTATAGTGTTATTGCAGCAATGCAAAACTGAAATATAATATTTTTTTAAAAAAGATTTGTGGGAAGTGAAACAAAGTGATTGTATTAAACCATCTACAGGCTTCTCTGCTTCTACACAAAATATGTCTGCTGATCAAAGAGTGATAAGTGTGTACGTGTTGAGGGGTGGGGGGAGAACCTGCTTCCTGATCCTAGAGCTAAATTGCAGAAAATGTTGGAGAAAAAAGCAAAGTAACCAGCATAGGGGGGAATCTGTATTTTGATGTTATATTACCACATTTCAACACATATATATCCAAAGTACTCTTGAATCTAAACTGATATAAACATAAGCCTTTTTACAAAAAGTTCACTTGCTTATTACGCAGAGCCAAGGTGGCGCAGTGGTTAAATGCAGCACTGCAGGCTACTGCTAGATCAGCAGGTCAGCGGTTCAAATCTCACCGGCTCAGGGTTGACTCAGCCTTCCATCCTTCCGAGGTGGGAAAAATGAGGACCCAGATTGTTGGGGGCAATATGCTGACTCTCTGTAAACCGCTTAGAGAGGCCTGAAAGGCCTATGAAGCGGTATATAAGTCTACTGCTATTGCTATATCCTGTTTTCAGTTATGTCATTGTTAGACATAAAATTTTGGAGAAAAAAGTGGTAAAATCATAATTGAAGTAAACCTGCAATTAAGCTTTTCATATGCATTCAAGGTATCACTCAAGTTCTTAAACAATCTTCACAAATGCTTTGAGTTTTTCCAAAGTGTTATTTATTGGGTTCCAATTCCCATCCCTTAAGATGTTTCCAACCCTTTGCAAGCTCCTGAACATGGAGTAAATATCATTTGAAACAGCTTTCAAAAACTATGCAGAAATTTCATTATCTCCTCCCTCTCATAGATACTCTTTTCTTTTTATAAATCATATCCATTTTACAGACAGATCAAATAACTTGGTTTGCCTGAATAATATATTTTTATTGATGATAAATCTAATTTAGTGCAAGGCAGTTCAGAAGAGAGGTGTGCTTGGTATTTTAAGACATGGATATTTATGTCCAGTCCAGAGAACAGCTTATTACAGAAAGAGAACACACCATAGAATCTTTCAGGCCTGCCTGCTTGTTGGTTGGTTGTTTCATGGGGATGATTAGCCAGTGAAATTGAGAAATTCAAAATTGTTCAGAGCTATATTAGCTCAACATCATTGCTATATAAGCTCACAAAAGTTTATATGGATATCTGTTTTCAGAGAGAATCCAATTCTTGAGTTTTCCAGGTTTGAGTAGTATGGTTAAACATGACCTCTTTTATTGTTGTTTTTAACAAATCTTAACAAAAACTGTGTTCATGGAGAGACTGATTCAAGCTTAAATGGGTTTGAAATGTAAAGGAGGGTGCAGGAATGCAATTAAGTTATACTGTGGGCCCTTCTGGTTGCCAGCCATGTTTTCTCTTTGAGGAAAACTTTAACTTTCCTGCCTATACTGCATGCTGTGACTACAAAACACATTTAGTCCATATAGCATACTGGGCAGGGGAGAATGGGAATGACATATTCAACTAAGCACATTTAGCAATTTAAACTTACTTCAAAAATCTAAGCAGGTTGTACACGGTTAGTCTTTGGATGGGAAAATCCAAGACTGATGACTAGACTGAGAAGTTGCCAAGTATGATTTGAGAGAAGGTGGCATTCTCTCATCTTCCAAAGTGCTAAACCCAACAGAGACGGCTATGTACAGTCTCCTCATAAGGAGCAACTGACTGGAACAGTTGTGGGCAGTCTCAGTTTCCTTCCTTATCCAGAGAGGAATTATAAAGAACTGATTCACTCGTCAGCTCTGCTTGTAATGACTTAAAATTTTCATCTATGCTCGCTGAAAATCAGGTTTATTAGTTATTTATTTAAGAGGAAATACTTTATTTTTTAAAAAAATAAATAAAATAAATATGAGTTTTCCCCTTTGTTCTTTTTTTAATAGCTTATTTCACAGGTTTGTGATATTGGATGACAGAAAAGCAATAATACAATATGTTCAAAAACTCAAGTATCCATAATATAGGAAGTATTTTCTCTTCTGAGATTTTCAGAATTGAATCTGGAAAATTTCTAACCTAGAATTAATAAGTTGCAATCCAAAAGATCTGTAAGGTAGTAAAGAAATATGTCATACAAGTACCCAAGTCCTTGACAGATGATGCAAAAATACAAATGTTTAACCAATCAAGTGTATAATTTCTTCTCAGCTCAAAAAAATAATATTGAATCTCTCCTGTTTTAAAATGAATCAGAAAGCAAAAGAATGATGATTGGCTTTGCACTGGACAACATGTGTTATTTGGTTTTAAAACCAAGATCCTCTTGAACCAAACAGCATCAAGCATAATTGCTTTTTAGTTTCTTCATCACAACTGATGACAATGGCAGTTGAGGTGGTAATTCATAATACAGGGGATAGGTTTACATTTCTAGTGAAGTTCATAGTATAGAAGGCCTTGATACATCTGTGAGCTTAGGGACCTTTTTAAATCTGAAGGCTGAACAGGATGTAGAGATGGTAAAATGAGATTCAAAACGTCTGTGCTTGGAGGGTAGGATGTTGTGTTCCCTCCCTCCCTCCCCCCTCTCTCTATTTCCCCTCCTTCCCCCCAGCTTTGAAAAGATGAACCCTTTTTACAAACTCAACTATATCATGTTTTTCATAAACACAGTCAGGTTTTAACAGAGGAAGTAACAATGGAGTAATGTGGTGGAAAGTTCCATGGGACATACCTTAGTTGAATTGGCCAGTGCTTGACCATTTACAAACAAAATCTGATGACTTAGCTTGCTTGGATTTACTTAAAGGAATATAATTGTATGTCAGAATTGCTTCATCTTTTGGAAGAGAAGGGAAAAAAAGAATAGTATTGATTCATTGAAAGGAAAACATTTAGCATGCTTGGGCCAATCATCAGCTGAAACTAATTTCTGGATACATAAACATCAGACAGCTGGCAGAGCAATCACGAGTTGAAATCCAGCCTCACTAAAGTGAAATGTTTGGGGAAAAGAATCGCCACTGGGAGGTTGGAGTACTGGGCACTGCCTGCTGTTACCACCGCCTTCTCTGGGACTTCTCCCAAATTACTTGTCAATCTGCCATGTTCAGTGAGGAGCTGCCTCCTGACAGTAAAGCTCATTTGCAGGCCTTAAAATTAATGAAGGTAGGCAGAGCAGTTGCAAGAGAGATGCGCCTGGCTGAATGGACTTACTGGCACAACTAAAAAATTGCTCTTGGCAAATCGACTGAAATGAAAATGTTGATTGTTTTTGATGATTCTTTGGGTTTTACTCAGAGTTCAACCCAGTGAAAGGGCCAATGTTATTACTGAAACTCAAACCATATATTTATGCTATGCTAAGTACTTCCATAATAAAGGAACGATATGTATCAATATATCTTTGATTCATCAAAAAAATAGCCATCCTTATTCAAATACATGTTTATTTTCTATTCTTTCTATATTATTGTACCCATTAGATGTTGCTACACTGGCTGAACCATAGACTCAGCCATATTGTATCAGGTTCAAGACAGTGGCCATCCTTTTTCTACTGGTATTTCAATAACTCATGAAGTCACAGGAGAAAAACTGGAATAAAGTTCTAACACTGCTTGAAGACAGCAGCTCTGTCCTACCTGGCCATATTTCCTGCATGCAGAAGGCATGAAACGTAGAGTGTTCCTGACAACAGTATGGCATCAGGTTGCCCCTCTCTTCTTCTGGGATATATTTGAAGAGCTCTTGGTGGGAGGTCTTTCCAACAAGCTTGGGATTCCCTTGAGTCTCCTATTCAAGTACTGACTGTTGCCCCATGCTTAAGCTTTCCAAGATAAGCCATGCACTTATCCAGAGGATAAATGTATCATCTGCTGGACACCTAGGAATTTAAAATCCCTATTCGAAGTCAAAATATATTGACACTTTGAAACAAATATTCAACAATTCAGTAATACAACTATAAGCATTTCAAAGCTGCTACACTCTTTGTAGAAGAATTATGTACAGGGTGGGTAAAAATACAAGAGTTAGGAGTAACTTGAACTTTCTGTTTTTCATTACATGTCATTTTGTCCTAAGAGAAAAATATGTATTTCTGAATTTTTTAATTTTTTAATATGAAAATGCACACATACTATATTAGATTTGCTATACAGGATTTCTGAATGTTATGGAAAGATTCAAATTATAAAACTTCTGCACCAGTGTGATTTAACTCTGTTCCTCTTCTCCTTTTACTACATGATATTTAATCCACATAACAGGCCTCTAGTTATGGTCCTACAGCTGCATTGCAACTATTACATTATTTATTGTTACATTTCTTTTCTGGCTAGACTTTGACCAAAAGAGATCACCTAAAGGAATTACTTGATCCTCTCAGAAACAGGTGGTAGAAATTACAGTCAATCAAGTTAGGCCACTAAATGAAATTTCCTCATGGGCAATTTGGCCATTGGAGCTATATAACTTTGGAAGCTGAAAACAAACAGGCCTCTTTTTATATTGTTAGAGTCGCAATAGGAGAACTGTCTGGTGTGGCTCATATTATCTTATGAATAGACACACTGATGGGTGAGAACCTTCTCAAATCTCCTGAAGTTCCAGGAGTATATGTATAGCATGTATATCAATGTATAACAATACATTATAGCCTTTGCAAACCTTACCATCTCACTTTATATATTCTTCAGAATCATTTGGTGTAGTAAAGGTAGTGTAGTTTTATCTCAGCTGAGCCTCTTTATACATACCGTATGTGTTCAACTGGACACTTCTTGAACTATGCAGAAAATCTATTTTTGTATTGCTGTGAATTTCTGTGGACTCTGATTCTGAATTACTGTGGAGTACTAATATTAATGATCCATCTTAAGCAAAATAGATAAACTGTGAGAGTTTTGTCTACTTAGAAGTACGCCCTACTGAGTTTAAAAGGGCTTAGTTCCTTTTAATCCTTTCTAAGCAGAGGAACTCTAAAGCAGCAGATTTTCCTTAAGTCTCACTGTATTCATAGTGTCTAACTAATCAGCTTGTTAACCACTGCTTACTTAAAATGGATTGAGTTTCAGATCGCTATCTCTGTAAGAAGTAGGGAATTGTTACTCATTGCTTTCAGCTACACTAATAAATATTTGCAAATGTGGTTCAAAAGGTGGAATCCAAATATATGTACATAGGATTCTGCTCAACCGAGTTCACAAAGGTAAATGACTGGCTTTGAAGAAAATAGAACAGAGTTAGTTTTATTACGGCTGTTAAAAATCTGAAATGAATGATGAAGCAGAATAAACAGGCTGTAGCTCCTTCCCTCTACTTAACTGCCTTTCTATCTATTGTTCTCTTCTGGAGAAAATGTTTATTTTAATTCAGTTTGAGGAGTTTTTCCATTTGTAGCAGAAAATGCACGTAACTCCTCTCCATAAAAAGCAAAAGACCCTGACAAGAACCAGAATCTCTATTGTTATATTTTATCTGCTGTTTTCCCAAGTATTCTTCTAAATTGTCTATAAAAGGGGTGTCAAACCTGCGGCCCACGGGCTGGATGCGTCACATGCTGGCCATGCCCAACCCCATTTTAGCAAAGGGGGGGGGAGTCACATTACGTCATGTGACAAAAATGTGACACCAAGTTTAACAATCCTGGTCCATAACATAATATGAGTACACAGCATTGGGAGCCTGAGTACATACATGCAGGGTTAACAAACGGATTTAGTCAATTGATTTCAAATAAGGTTTTTTTCAACCTTATATGTTAAATTGTCATAAACCCATGCTTAAATTTAGTGAGCATATTTCTGAAATGCACCTAAATTATTTTGAATTAAAAATAATCTGTGCTTAGAGTGTTCTTTTTCAGTGGTATAAGAGTAATTTTTAACAACCAGTGGATATAATTTAAAGTCTGATTCAGAGTCTCCTGGCCAAATTATCTTAATCTCTCTTCAGACTGTGACTGCAATAGCCTTCGGCTAGAGGTAAAAGGCATCTATAATTTTTTTCTCCCTTTCACTATGTTAAGCTGGAAAAGCAAATACAGCTCCCCTGCCACTTGCCCTAAGACAAGGAGACTAACTGCTCTCCTTCCTTTCCTTTTCTGTGTTGCCTACAGCATTGAAAAGTAGATTTTTCTCAATTCATGCTGTACCTGAAACTTTTTGTATCATAATGCCCTTCTCAAAACAGCAGTGTACGTTTGAAGCAAACTTTTTTTCCCTTTGATATGCTGCTGGTATGATATACAAACTGGGAGGCTAAAATTGTAATCATAACTTCACTGGTTTTCAAAACTATTCTGGTGTAGCATTATACCTGCCCTTGAATTTCATTTTGTCATGGTCCAAACAAACTCAAACTCATTTGTGTGTTCCTTATCTGAGAAAGCCTGATTTCTCTGTGACGCATGATAGGCTTCCAAAAGTGGAAAAAATCAGTTTCAAATATGCAGAATCATTACTCCATGCAGTGGTGTATTAACCATTAAGCTGACTAAGCATGTGCTTAGGGTACCCGGCCCAAAGGGGGCACCACAAAGTTGAGAAGAAGAAAAAAACAATGAAGATTTGTACAGTATGTACAAAGGAAGGGGACACCAAGATTTGTCAGCGCTTAGGGTACCAGTGAGCCTTAATCTGCCATTGACTCCATGTACGATAATCTTTGAAGATTTCAGTTGTATTAGGGGCACTAACTCATCCATCATCATGAATAGATCAAACCTTCTTAAGATGATCATTGTTAGATTTTATTTGGTCTTTCTTTGAATTTTGAATTGGTAAAATGCAGGGTGTTACTAATTTTCCCTATTTTTTATTTTTTCCATTTATTAACAAGAATAAATACTAACATTGGAATATGTATTATTTTATTGGGGTTGTTACTTCCAACTTTCCAATTTTTTAAAGTATATTTGGCACCAAAAACTTTAGTGAGGACTTTTAGATAAATCATTTAAATCTATTACATTGGAGAAGATTTACACTGTAATCCTGGACATGCTTATATCCTGTGTATTTGGAACTCTTGTAAAATGTGAAATAGTTCCTGTAAGAATTCTAGTAATCATAATTAACATTGGAAGGACATCAGGTTGAGGAATGATTGTAAATTGCAATGTTAACCACAATAGTACAGATATTGTTGCAGTTTCCCATAGGGTTGAATTATAATAGATTTTTGAACAGTTATTTGACATGTATTGGAAACCTGTGGATCTTTTAAAGAAATAACTGGTGTTCTGTGCTCAATGTAGGAGATGCGCTGCTCAAAATGCAGCATTGGTTCAACATAGTGTCCAGATTCTCTAACTATTCTTGGTGCTTCTTTGTAGTTTGCCATCAAAGTCACCAGGACTTGCCCTACTATTTTTTTTCAAGATCAAACAAAGCTAGTCAGCTGCTGACCAGAAGTTAACTTTTTTATTAAATTGATTCTGAAATATTCTTTTTTTCATGCTTAGCTTTTAAGTTATATATCAATGGTTGAAAACTAGGAGAAGTAGAATGGAAATATACATCACATATTTTTACAGTTGCAAAAAATTGTATAGTGCAACATTGGAAAGAAACTCGGTCTCTACCAATTATACAATAGTCAGAGGAAGTCAGTTTTCCAAATCTGAGTAGCAAGTATTTTACTACTAAGAGTCCATTTGGAGAACTACTTAGAAAATTGGGCTGTGTACAGGGGTGAAATCCTCCTGGTTCAGCCTGGTTCAGTTGAACCGGTAGGAACGATTGTCTCTCGTTCTTGTGAATCGGTAGTAAAAAAAAAAGTTCCAACAATCACACAGCTCAGTTGTGAGCCATGCGATCATCGGACCCTCTTCATTTCACTTTTAAATCATTTTTTACTACCTATTCGCCAAAACCAGTAGTTTAAAAAATACTTTAAAAAGTGAAAAAAGAGCTTCTGACGATCGTGCAGCTCACAGATGAGCTGCGTGATTGTCAGAAGCTTCCCCCCCCTTTTTAAAGAATTTGTTTCCTGCCTATTCGCCTGAACCGGCAGTAAAAAAATGCTTTAAAAAGTGAAAAAAGTTGACCACACCCACACAGTCACATGACCCACCAAGCCAACCCCATAAAACCAGTGGACAAAAAATTAGATTTTACCACTGTCTATGTATGTTTCCCTTGCCTGTATTTTTAAATTCATTTAAATGTTACTGATTTTATTTTATAACATGTGAATATATATGTAAGATGAGCTTGGTTTAATAAATAAGAGGTATGTGATTTTGTAACTTTTCAGTTTTTTTCTTTTACATAACATAAACAGGAGATAAAAAACCTACCCACTTCCTGATTCTTAGGATATTTCAAAGAAATTCAGAGATTGTGTGAAATGGAATCTAATCTCATCCATAGTGTTATGAAATGAACAATCATCTTGCAAACAAAAGTTATCTGCAATGTTTCCTTCCTCTCGATTATCCTTTAAATGACTTTTAAGAGAGAAATGTCATGTTATAATGATTATATGCAATTGCTTGTAGATTTGTCATATTATATTGAATTATTGGTAGGAATCAGTATAATACAACAGTATTCAAGGTTTGTCCATTGACAACACTTTACAACTTAACATTGTTTAGGTTCTCAGAGACGGAGACTCATTCCAGCTTTGTCGCTTGACACTACATCTCCTATAAGGAAGCCTACCAGCCCAGCCATACGCTGGGTAGATGGACCTCTGCGAAGTGCCCAAAGAGGGATGGGAGAGCCCTTTGAAATCAAAGTCTATGAAATTGATGATGTGGAACGGCTCCAGCGACGGCGCATGGGGGATAACAATGTGAGGCCATACAAATATTATTTTTAACAAGGACAGATATTGGTTTTATGTTACTGTGTATTTATTTGTAGATGTTTTCAGCAACATTTGCAAATCACTCTTTAAAATATATCCAGTGAAGTAGGCATGATCCTAAATTCAAATAGAACCCACAATACTTTCTGGAAACGGTGTTGATATTTATTTGTATGTATGTAACCTTTGCAGTCAAATCCAGTCAGATAATACCAACATTTTAAAAAAGAAACATTTTTTAAAAAAATAAAAAATAAAATGTAGCATGCTGCAAGAAATAATGACGGTTAACTTTGCCTCAATAACTAGACAGGTAGCCCTCAACTTATGATCACGATTGGAACTGGAACTTCTGTCACTAAGTGATGTGATTGTTATTTTTATGACCTTTTTTGCTGCAGTAGTTAAGTGAATCCCATTGATTTTGCTTGTTAGAAAGGTCGCAAATGGCAATCACAAGACCCCAGGACACTGCAGCCATTTTAAATACATGCCAATTGCCTGGAGCTCAAATTTTAATCATACGACATAAGTCATAAGTTACTTTTTTCAGGGCCACCGTAACTTTGAATAGTTGTTAAATGAATGCTCATAAGTCAAGGACTACCTGTACTCACACCCTCATCTGATCCACAAGTCCATGCTCACTTCTATAAACACAAAGAAACAATGTCCAGAGAATCAGATTTACATTAATCAGAATAAGAATGATGGGTACACAGGAAACCCTGATTCAAAAGCTTTCAGTATACCATCCCTTTTAGACTATATATGTTTCTGAAGAATGCCAACTAGGTAATGTAAATTGAAAGACAAGGGTTTTGTTTTTCAATTCTTGAAACCAAAGATTGCAATGCCACCTATAACATTTGAAAATCTATAGCGGGTGGTATGGTGACACATCCATAGTCCTGATCACTTGTCAAAGATAATGAATGGAGGGCTGTTATTTATGGTGAGTAGTCCGGAAAGACCATTTTTTGCTCTAGTGACTCACTCCTAGTTTCAGATTCATTCAGGTTAAAAGGAAATTGAGTGTTTTCCCCAGTAATTTTCTCTTACAAATACCTCCTCTCAGGAACTATGGTAGTGAGAATAATACATTTCGTCTTAACTTCTGCTTTCACTCTTGGAATTGTAACCTTGATAATGAACCTTTTTCTTTGCAGAAAATGTAATTGCTTTAGGATGTGAAATAAAAATGAGAATAAAATAAAATATTTTTAAAAAAATCCATTTGGAAGAATTTAATGTGCTACAATAACATTATTACTCACCATCCCTTAAATGTCCAAGGTTTATTTGTGTAACTGGTTCCCCATAATTTAACTTAAGTTTGTTTCTGATTCCTACCAAATGAGAAATAATTGTCCTGGAGAAATGGTTTTGTCTCATCTTTACTCTTTACTCTTTTTTCTTCTTCTCATATGTCTTGCTGGGTAGGAGGTGATTTGCTACAACGCTAAGCTAAAAATCTTGGAGCACCGGCAGCAGCGAATTGCAGAGGTCAAGGCCAAGTACGAGTGGTTAATGAGAGAGCTGGAAGTAACCAAACAGTATTTGATGTTGGATCCCAATAAATGGCTCAGTGAATGTAAGGTTTTATGCCTCCTTGGTTAATTCTTTGCAACAACATTTTACTGGAATTTCAGCTTAGCCACTACTCTTTTTAAAGCAAGTAAAATTTCAATCTTGAAATTATATTTGACCTCAAGCAGGTTTGGATTGTCTGTGATTCTATTACGGTTCCCACATAATTTCCATTAAACTGTGACATTGGAAGCAAGTGGGCGTATTTGTTCAAAAGCTGAATCAGAGAAGTGAGAAATATTGCCATCACCAGATTAACGCATAGGCGTCTCAGTCCACAGCTTCTGAAAATGAGGTTTCTTTTCCTCTTCTGCCCTCATTTCACTCGGACATACAAGAAGTCTGCTCTCTGCTTATTAAATAATACTATAAGGCAAATTTAACCATTGCTCAAAATGACTTTTTAATCAGAAATTAATCTGATTCTTTATATATAGTCAGGAAAGAACAGAGATCACAGAGTTTGAAAAGCTACTTCAGTTATTGAGTCCAACCCCTTGCTTAGCTTAGGAAACTGAATGTTAGCATTTTTGACAGATAAGTATCTTACCTCTGCATGAATGTAACTATGAAAGGGAAGACTGGAATCTTTCCAAGTAATTGGTTCTACTCTAAACTGCTTTTATTTATTAGGTTTTTTAAAAAACAAATTGAGTTGGAATCTGCCTTCTAATAACTTAAATCCATGTGTTTATGTTCTAGGTTCTGGAATAAGTATGTTATTATACTGAGAATTTTTAATCTTCATAGAACTTAGTTTCTAGTCCCCTTATCATCCTCTTGGTCTTTTTCAGAAGTTTTTCCAAATCTCTCCTGAAGTGTAATAACTAGAATTAGGCATAGCACTACAAGTGGGGTGAATTGAAGCAAAATAAAGGGGAACAATTACATTTAAATTTAAAAATTAAACAATTTTTTTCTTCAAAATGTATGGCTCTTCATGTCTCCATGGATCACAGAATGCCAGGCCCTCTGTCCTCCACTATCTCCTAAATATATGTTCATTGAATTAGAATAGAATAGAGCTGGAAGGGACCTTTGAGGTCTTCTAATCCAGCCGCTTGCTCAAGCAGGAGAACTTATACCATTTCAGACAAGTGACTGTCTAGTCCTGTGATGGCGAACCTATGGCACGTGTGCCACAGGTGGCAAGGTGGCGCAGTGGTTAAATGCAGCACTGCAGGCTACTGCTAGAGCCAAGGTGGCGCAGTGGTTAAATGCAGCACTGCAGGCTACTGCTAGAGCCAAGGTGGCACAGTGGTTAAATGCAGCACTGCAGGCTACTGCTAGATCAGCAGTTCAGCGGTTCAAATCTCACCGGCTCAGGGTTGACTCAGCCTTCCATCCTTCCGAGGTGGGTAAAATGAGGACCCAGATTGTTGGGGGCAATATGCTGACTCTCTGTAAACCGCTTAGAGAGGGCTGAAAGCCCTATGAAGCGGTATATAAGTCTACTGCTATTGCTATTGCTATTGCAAGCAGAGCCATTTCTGAGGGCATGTGAGGCGTTGTCCTGTCAGTTCCAGCTGATTTTCGACCTTGATTTTCAGCCGTTTTTTGCCCTCTGGAGAGCGAAAAACCACCCAACACACAAACCAGAAGTTTGGGAATGGACCTGACCCTACGGAGGGGGGAGGACAGGGGAGGCCATTTTCACCTTCACCAGTCTCCTAGAAAGCCTCTGGAGCCTGGGGAGGGCAAAAAATGGACCTACTGGGCCAACTGGAAATCATAAAGCAGGCTGTTTCTGTCCTCTGGAGGGCCTCCGGGGTGCCAGGGGAGGCTGTTTTCACCCTCCCCAGGCTGCAAAAAACCCATATTTGGATTTTTTTGCATCCAGAACTTACCATTATCTAATATTCAGCTAATAATCAGCTATTCCAAGATATTTTTCAAAAATGTTACCAATGTGTTGTTGGTGGCGGCAGTGGTGATGATTATTATTTTGGCACCATCCAATTGCCAGGCTCTGACTTCACAATATAGCGAAGAAAGCAAGGCAGCATAGCAAATATAACAACATAGCAAGACAGGATAAAAATAAAATAGCAAAATACAAATGAATGCACAAGATGGAAATGTAGCCACTCATGAGAAAACTGTATTCGGAATCCATCTACAAGGCACTCCAGTCACATTCCAGAATGCCAAGGATAGGATCCCTGATCGTGCAGGGACCTCATTCCAAAGTACATGTGCCAGAAGGAAAAGGCATGTTTCCTGGGTCCCAAAATATGACACTGTTTAATAAAAAGGACCTGGAGTATGTCAATACTGTTGACCCACATTGACTAGGCAAAAGCAATGGGAAGTAGGCAGTCCCTCAAATAATCCATCCCTATGCCACATAGGACTTTATAGGAAATAACCAGGACTGTGAATCATACCTGGAATTATACTGGCAACCCAATGTAGCTCAGTCCCTGTACTTTGGACCATTGAAAGCTTTCAAGTGACTTTCAAGTGGAGCTCCATGTGCGGCACATTACAGTGGTTGAGCTGTGAAATGATTAGGGCATGAGTGACTGTCTGAAGTCATCCAACCAGCACTTGTTTATTTTTTAATGTATTTATTTTTATCCCACCTGTATTATTATTCTATAAGTAACCCAAGGCAGCGAACATTCCTAATACTCCCTCCTCTATTTTCTCCACACTAACAACCCTGTGAGGCTGAGAAAGAATGACCAGCCAAAAGTCACCCAGCCAGCTTTCATGCCTAAGAAGGGTAAATCTCAGTGTTCTGGTTTCTAGTCTGGTTGATCCTTTGTTTCCCAAGTGAAGAATTTTGCATTTGGCTCTATTAAATTACATCTGATTACCCTGAGCTCAGGGTAATCAAGATTATTTTTAACTTTACTTCTGTCTTTTAAGATGATTAGCAAATTATCTAATTTTATGTCAGCCACAAATTTGATAGCTTTCCATTTGCCTCTTCATCCCTTAATACAGTTGTTGACAAGTAGGGAGCTCAGAACTAAATTCTGTGGCACCTCCCTTAATTCTTCACTCTCGTTTAATAAAGAATCATTCATGAACAATGAGCAATCTAGCTATTTTGTGAACAATAGAAAGCAGTGCTTTGTCTGCTGCCTTATGCTTCCAGGTAAATTGTAGTGTACAGATTTAATATATAAATACAGTACAGATCACTATAAAACATGAATATAATCACTATTGTTTTGAATGTATTGCTTCTTTCAATCTAATACACATTTTGCCTTTGGCTACAAATATCACTTTCTATTTTTTTAATCTTCCACAACTTTTCTACCCCACAAACTGAGGATAACAGTTTTGGTAGCCTTCTTCAGCCTGTTTTCTTCCACATGTATTCAATTTCAAGTGCCATCTAGAGGAAACCAGATTAGAGATGAATGACTGAAAACATCTGGTGATAGGAATGCTAATGCATGAAAACTCATTCTAAGTAAACAACCTAAAAAGGGCATATTTTTTGTTTTTTTTAAATGGAATGATTTTATTTTACTAGGTATAGCTGTTTGCAACCCAGCCAGTGAAAATTAGAAAAACAAGTGGATAATTCAATGGCTTGCAAAGTTGCCTTATGCAAATAGTAACATGAATTCTGGTATTTTTTGTATATATTTTTAATAGTAGCAGTGAATAGATTCTTGTACTCATGAATGTTGAGTACATTCACTGAATGTTGAGTATCCATATATGAATATAAATCATTCAATTTGCAAGATAGAGCTTGCATTTTTCTCTCTGACAGTAATTGGGTTAGTCTTGTTTCTCCACCAGTTTTTATTTCTTTTCTTACAGTTGATCTGGAACATGTTTTTGACTTGGATTCCCTGGAGTACTTGGAGGCTCTTGAATGTGTGACTGAGCGGTTAGAGAGTCATGTCAATTATTGCAAGGCCCACCTCATGATGATCACCTGCTTTGACATCTCTTCCAGACGTCGATGAAGAATTAACCTCAAGAATCTTTTGGACTACTGCCAGACACCCATTTCCTTCTTTTTGAACTTATATCCCAAAGACCCAGAATGAGGATGAAGGTTGGTGCCATGTTTTGACTGTGCGAGAAGATGGATTTTTTAAAATGATGCTGAATATATGTTGGAAAGCAAAGACGCTGAAAATAAGGATGTGGATTCTTCAAGCCTGAAAGAGCACTTTGAGAAATCTTGAGGACATGTTTGTACATAGAAACTGCTGCAGAAATGATTTACCCCTAATTCCCCCCCCCAGCCCATCAATAACTGAAGAGGGAGGAAGAAGCAGGTGTAGGGAGTTGCTGAGAGCCCCAGTATAGTAAAAATACATATCTGAAGTGCCTTGCAAATCTTTATTATCCAAACATTTATGTTCATACTTCTTGTACAGATGGTGCTAGTCGACAAAAAAAAAAAAGACAAAAAAAAACAGATCACATTTTTTGAAATGTATTTACAGCCTGTTATTTTCACTTGGTGTTTTATTCTATTTCTGACTTGCTGTTTCTACGTAACTTGTGTTTGTAGAGATATTTCTTATCTGATACAGCATATAAATAAATGTTAACTGTCTTTTGTTGTTCAAGAGCAGAGTAAGACCACTCAAAGGGGGGGGAGGTTAAAACTTCTGGATTAATCCCACCGATGTATGATGTAATAGAGGTTTCCCAGCTCTTAGTATGAACAAAAATGAGAATACAAAAATACAACATGATAAGATTTCAGTTGGCACTAAGAAAATAGGGTATCACATGGTTTTGTAATATGTTCTCCTTTGAGGTACTGAAATAAATACATTGTTATGCATATTCCTATTTTGTTACTATTTAACCAAATATACAAACTTTTCCTAGCATTGCAATCATAGAGTTGGATTGGGAGGACCTAAGGAAGGTCATGTAGTCAAAGTATTTCCTCAAGTTCAAGTTGAGATAACTTGTGACTCCATTCATATTTATATGCTCAAGAATTTAATTGGTAAATCTGTTTAGCCAACTCTGAAACCTTTGTATGCTTATACGTATTATCACCATCTAATGTTTTTCCCCAACTGTACAGATACCTAATTTGTTCTCAATTAGGGATGGTCACCATAACACAACAATTTTGCTGAAAAGGAAAGAAAAGGGTGGGGGGAGACCTGTAAAGTTGTTACTCAAAGGAATCTTTATAATTCTAGATTTTGTCTAATCAGATAAAAATACTGAAAACTGCAAGTATTCATAACCTTTCCACAGAAAGGCTGAAGCTATTTGCATTAGAATTAAAATTACTGATTCTGTGCTACCAGTCCCCATAATTCTCCCTTTCTGTGTGCTGATCTTTGCTTACCCATACAACAGAAATGATAAATTGGTTAATGTTATTTATCCAGCTGAGTCAGAATACAAAAGATATTCAGAAGTGCATTGTGAAAAGTAAAATACAGAATGAAAGTTGATAGAGTTATCTAGTTAAATCCCAAACCTCTTGTTTTAATTTGTTTCATTGTTTTCGCCAAGTCAATTAATTTGCTTTGGGATTCTTTCTTTTCTGCATTGTTTTTATTAATGTTAAAGACCATCTGAGTGATAGAAAGTGTTAGAAAACACTTCATTTTATGCATCTTAATATGTGCTATATGCATAAATAGAATGAACTATGTACAAAAAAGGTTAATTACAAATGAATTAAAAGTAAAAAAAAACCAAGCACTTGGTCAACAATGTAGGTTATGTAGCTTATATAAATTTCCTCAATACTAGTGTTTTTGCCTTGCTATCCTGCTTGTAGGCTTCCTTGATACCTCTAATTGGGCAGTAGGAGAAATAGCAGGCTAGAACGGTAGAACTTTGATCTCATCTGATACAGTTCTACTTATGTTTAGAAGCATAACAATGGCACACACCAAGGTTTCAATCCATAGTCCTTAGAAAGAAAATATGATTTTTTTTGTGGCAGCAAAAGGACTAGAGTTAAGAAAAAGAGTCCTTACCCTGATCTCTTTCTCTCTTTTTCTAAATCTGGGAGATTCTACTATTTAAAATAAAGGAAACTAGTGTTTGGGGAATTCCTTTTGGCAGGCTGGATTCTCCATTTATTTAGGACTATGGATATAAAAGATTGCTTCTGACATGTGAAGTTCTATTTGGATCAGAACATTCCACCTCATGGTTAAGTTTCACTATACTTTTCATAGGGCTAAAATGAAAATATAGACACCTCATCACCATTGCTATCATTATAACGTGAACTCAGAATTTTTTTCCCTTCCTTTTTTTGAACAAATTAATGCTAGGAATAAAATGAAACTTCTGGCAGTATTAATTGACAAGATCACAATTTACTGTCTTTTACTGTATTAAAAGTTAATCACATTCATGTTGCCCATGGAACAGATTGATTTGTCTGGTCTGTATATGTATGCAATTGCCTAAATTAAAAGGAAAAATGGTTTAGATTTGTGAAAACCAATCCTATACTCCAAAAAACTAGAGCCAAAAAACCTAAGCAGTGGAATCCTAACCAATTTTACTCAGAATTACAGTCCAACGTATTCAGCAAGGCTTTCAAGTAAACTTAGGATAGACAGTTGTACCCATTGTTGAATAAATTGGCTTTTAGTGATATATTATAGAGAATTTTTACTGGTATTTACTAAGACTACCACATTTAATTAAGACTTAAAATTAAAAATGTTACAGGAAAAATAAAACTACTGTTTAAGAGGGCTCATGCTTTAATTTGCACATCCCTTTGACTTTATTCCTAATGGCCATCTCTCTGTGGACCAGAATGGTTCTCAGTGAAGTTGGAAGAAGAGAGTAAAGATTATTAAATGTAGAAAGATGAAAATACTTTGAAAAGCCCTCAATGGAGGAATAGTTGGCAAAGAGGACAGAATTTGAAAAGGTGGGAAAATGACTTGTTTGATAAAGGAAAATACAAAGTTTTCTTAATGACTGGAATCCCTTTATGGACTTTTTGCTGAAAACTGAAAAAAAAGGAATGTTTGATTTATGGGTTTGATTATTGGAAATGGTAGAATATGAAAAAAGTGAGCCACAGCTAACCTCATAGAGAGAAAGAGTGGATAAAATAGAAATGCATTTATAACCGTTATAAAATTGGAAGCCACCCCTCTACAGGTAGTCCTCTACTTACGGCCATAATTGAGGCCAGATTTTATGTTGATAAGTGAGAAATTTGTTAAGTGAGTTTTGCCTCATTTTATGACTCTTTCTGCATTTGTTAAGTGAATCACTGCAGTTGTTAAGTGAATTTCGCTTGCTCATCGGCTTTGCTTGTCAGTAGGTAGCAAAAGATGATCACATGATCCCAGGAAACTGCAATCATCATAAATATGAACCAGTTGTCAAGCATCCAAATGTAAATCATGTGACCATGGGGATACTGTAACAGTCATAAGTGTGAAAAATGGTCATAAGTCACTTTTTTCAGTGCTGTTATAACTTCAAACAGTCACTAAACGAACTGTTGTAAATTAAGGATTACCTGTATATCTTTTTCTTTTTCTCTGTCTTTTTTTTGTCTTTTTTCATTACTTTCTTATTTACTTATCAAATTTATTTTCTTTATTTTGTCTTTTAAATGTGTATTGTTTTACAAAATAAAAACTTCTTTAATAAATTAATCCAAAAAAGAAAAAGAGAGGAGTAGGAAGAAGAGCAGCAAGTACAGTAGGTAAATTAATAATAGCTTCATGCAATGTCATTTTCACCGCATTATTTGCATATATACCTCCTTCCAGCTCTGCCCAGTGAACAAATTTCCATAAGTAGAGTTCTAATACTTTCAGCATCTCATGCACTGATTAATCTGAAATATTATTGTCCTGCTTGATCACAAAATCCTTTTATAAAATGCTAAAATCTTCTAACTGAACCTACTGGGAATAGCAAAGAGCTGCATAGAATGTCTTCAAGAGGCCACCCCCAGGGAAACTAATGATTTTTATAATTTGCTCTGGACCTCTGCATTGTTTGTTTTTATTTTTTATTTATGGGGGAATAACAAGAACATTGTTTCTATGACATATCACAACAATGTATTTGAGAAGATGCCTATAAGATTTAAATCTCAGTATGATTAACAAGGTTAATTTTTGAATTAATAAATATAAGATCACCCTTTGGGGGGACTTGTTATAAAAAGGACAGATGTGACTTTTCTAGCCATTGCTGTCTACTTGTATTTCTATTTGACTACTACTTCTATCGTTCACTTTTCTACTCAAAATTTCTCATACAAGATTTCAGTTATCCATATTCTCCTGATATGGAAGAAGAACGTGTTAGTTCCTGAGTTGATGGTAAAAGTGTGATAAACATCTAGCTAAATTTGTACTCAATCTAGGCTTAGAGTTTGAGTAGCTCCTTCATTGGCTATCAATTACAATTTGGGCTAACAATGGAAAAAGTATATATAGTGTCTATGCTCATGTTTTCAGATAATGGAATTATTTTTCTTTGAAATCTGCCCCCTTGCCTTTTCTTTTGTATTTTTTTCAAGTTTCTTTAAAGTTCCAGAAAAATAAATAAAAGCAGATGGGTTGTTAGTACAACATGAAACAAAACAGTTGCAAGGCTACCCGGCATTTAGAGTAGTTACATCTGGTCATCACTTAGTGTGGAAGTTAATGTATGATACGTTCAGGCCATCTCTGTGAGTGTGATTTAATGAATTAGGAACTATAAAAGTGACTTGACTATACATTCACATGTATACTACAGAATGAATCTTACAGCTAAACTAAACGTAAGAGATGTAGTTTGGGTGCTTTTAAAAAAAGCTATAACTCTTCAATCTATTTTCGGGCTGTGATGCTGGGAGAGACTTAATTTTTCCAAATCTGACTTGTTCCCCCTATGACCTATTTTCTCCTGGAGGCAAAATTCAGATGCTCCTAAATGGCAGTTTGATGAGGAAGAGTGAAATACTGATCCACATGAGGCTCAGAAACAACAGTATACATTAGCACACTTTTTCTTACTTGCTGTGCATTCTAACCAGTTTTTCAATTTTCCTGAATTGTATTTCCAGGCTGTATCATGGGAAAACAGATATGATACTTTACCTAAGTGTGTGTGTGTGTGTGTGTGTGTGTGTGTGTGTGTGTGTGTGAGAGAGAGAGAGAGAGAGAGAGAGAGAGAGAGAGAGAGAGAGAGAGAGAGAGAGAGAGAGAATAACTAGATGGTCAAAAATAACAAATTGTTTTCATGTATTTGGCACAATTATTCACAAGAATTAGAACTTAACAAAGCTCATCACAAATAAAACTTTTTATCTGAATAAACTGGTTATTTATGCTGCATTTTATAGAAACAATACTTAAAAACATGTTTATTCTTCAGATTATGAAGTCCAGCTGGTATATTTGTTTCATGTCACCTTTCAAAAAAGGTAGCATCCATAAACTGATGAGAAAATAATTTGAATATTGCTAAGTTAACATTCATTCCAGGCCTCCAGTTTTAATGGATGGCCATGTATATAAAAACTTTTAGGATCGAGACAAAACATGAATCAGGGTTTTTTATAATCCATCTTCTTATCTCCTGCCCTACTATTAGCCTATGTGAGGATAAGACTATAACATCACAGATGTCTTGCCATTAATATGAAAGCAATGAATGCTTTCATTGTGTGTATCATTTCTGATGGAACATGGATATATAACTGGCATCTAAAATGGCATCTGTTGCCTTTATTATTGTCCTAGCCAAAATGTAAACCATTAATCAAATAGACGAGATAGCAATTCATTACCACACATAAAGTCTCAACTTATGTTATCTGTTTACTTCACATGGCATTCTATAATCCCAAAAAATTCTGACTGATTTTTGGCTCATACAAGGATTTCTGAATATTAATTGGTCCATCCTAAATTCTTTGTTCAACATCTGCTTAAGATTTATGAAATTCCTATTCTATGTGTCTTTTTTTTTCTTTTTATCAGATAATTATACTCAATGGTTTGAGTGATCATTCTAAATTCTGATTTTATTTCCATCACAAAGCAGTTGTCTCAAACCAAGTAAGCAACTGTTGTAGGTTTCTCAAAGGATGTTTCTATCCAGAATCGATATTATTGGGAAATAGTAATTCATTTGCATATATTGTACACCATCTGTTAGAAATTGTATTCAAAATTAGTTTTCAATTTGATCAAACTCTGTTATAATGCAAAAAAAATTATTGAGTTAGACTCTAAAGGTAAGGATGGATCAGAACAAAGATCTATGCAGTTTACAGTTATGATGGCCCCACAAGAACAGGAAGGACGAAATATTCATTAATAGGGGCGATAATGTAGATGCATGAAAAGTAACCATTGATAAATTTGTCCTCCAAGAATTTATCCAACCATCCAAGTTCACTAGCACTAAATTCCAAAATTGAAGGACACACTAAACGAAGTAATAATTCCTTAGTCCTGAAGGGGTTTTTTTAAAAAAGAAAAATACAATATTTTCAGATGAAATGCTAAGTGATACTCATTTAAATTAACCTTTCAAGTTACCTTAAGGGAAGATAAATGTATTCTATAAAACTTTGAGTGGTCCTACTCATAGAGCATTTATTATAAAATGATGGTAATAAAAATGGTGCTTAAAAGCAGTTTCAGCAATATCTATATTACATATACGTACTCTCTATATGGACTTAGTTACCTTATATATTGTATAATATATGTGTGAATGGATATATGAATAAAACCATTACCTGGAGATTTTGCGCATATATACATACTACTTTTTCTACATTTTAATTAATCCCCAATTTTCCCTGCTGAAACTGCTATCTGACATCCATCATCTATTTGACGTTATGAAGGACATAATTTATTTGTAAACTCAGGATGTTCTTGCTTTATAGACTTGCTTGTATTTTATAATTTATTTACCCATCATGATTGGAAATGCTTATCTAAGTACTATGCATTAATGTGTACTTTTGCTGAGTCCATTGCGTTCTGTCTGTGGCAATGTTCTTTTTCATAGTGAGTGATACAATAAAGTCACGTAAGGTTGGAAAGTGTCCTTTGCCTTGGGCAAAATGCTTCTACTGAGTCAGTCATGAAAAGCTCCACTACAAGACAGACACACAATTCAATATTGTCCTAAAACAGCTCAGCTTTATTGGACCAGAAAGAAACACTGGAAGCAGAGGACAAGAGTGGAAAAGAAACAGAAAAAGGCATCGTCTGCAAGCATATTGATGGAATATGTCAAGACTTTTACCATTAAAATATAAAGTTTACAATTTGCCGACTTACAAAGGCTCTTACCTTTTGTGATGTATGAGGTGTGGACTATGCTGTCATGTTTAAAAGATACAAATGTTTAGTGGCATTAAATGTTTACTTTTATGTTACCCATCCTAATTTTCACCAAGTCTTGGCTTCAGTGGAAAAATGCCAAACTACAATGTTGTCTTGTTGAGAAAAATAGGCATGTGAGAAAGCACTAACTTTACCAATGTGATTTTGTCAGAAGGCAGAATAATTTAAATGATTTCCTGGGTCAACAAGATGAAATCACTGGATATTTAAAGGGCTTAAGATTTACTAGAAAGTACAGTTTGCTTGCTGATACCAATGGGAGTACTCTAATAAAGTGATTGTCACATCTTTACAATTTACCTTCTCATCTGCCAAGCACAACCAATGTTTAATAAATGTTGATTGTGATGCTTAACCAGAAAGCAGATACAGCACATTTATTATTTTCTCACTGAACTGTAGACATCAAGAGTCCATTTTCTGTAGCTTGTCCTTAAAATAAATAATTGTCTGAATTCATAACTAACCTTAATGGTATGATAAACATAAGCTATTGGTATGTAGCAGTTCCTTTCATTCCTTACAAAGCATACACCATTGATTGATGAAATATTCTTGGTTTAATTTCAGAGGGGCAGAATTCAACCCTTACTTTTCTCCAACAATCTCTGAAGATACTGTTTTCCAAAATCTGTACAATCGCAGGAAGGTCAAGCAACATGAAGTGGACCAAAAGGAATATAGAAAAGCAAAATGTGAACATGTTAAGAACAAATAAAACAACTACCAATGAATAGCAACTAAGCAGTCAGCTCTTAGCCACCCCAGAGTCTGGAATGTAATCAATTCTTCTGAAAATATTGCCAGACTTAAGGACAGGGAGGAGATATTTCTAATATGGAAGTTGTTGGCAGGAACACTCTGCTTTTTGCATTAACCAAGTAGGGTTGGATGAAACCAAGATCTCAAACAATGTATCCTCAAATACAGGGCTGTCAAACTCTCGGCCTGCAGGCCGGATGCATCACGTGCTGGTCACACTCCTGCCCTGTTTAGTAAAGGGGAAAGTCCCAAGATGTCATGAGATGCCACCATGACAATTTGAATTTGATAACCCTGCTCAAGTAGGTCTTTAAGTACTAATAATACTGCTTTCCTAGCTGAAATCTTCAACAAACTTAAAAAGCAGACCTAAATCAAGACCACAGTAATATACACATTACCTGGAGATGATCCAGGTAAATACCCTGTTTTCCCCAAAATAAGACCTCCCTGGACAATAAGCCCAATCGGGTTTTTGAGCGCATGCACTAATCCCCCAAAATAACCCCTCCCCAAAAATATTGCAACCCAGCATCACCAATGTGGTGACCACACTTTTCAAAAGTGCTTATTTTGGGGGTCAAAAGAAAATAAGACCTTGTCTTGTTTTCAGGGAAACACAGTATCACAATAGCTGGATCATAGGAATGATCTTTTCTAGAGTATGATTTTTAAGTTAATAAAAGGGCCTATTAGCTGCAGCTATTATTTGAAATGCAGGACAACTCCTAAACTGCACACTCAGTAGAGCAGCAAATGCAGCTAAGTCCAGAACAAAAACATTGTCCACAGATGGTTGGTCTCCATCCAAGTAGAGCTTTTGTAGTTTATTGCTACAAGCTGTTCATTACTGAATCAAGGTGATATTTAAATAGACCTAACTAGGTTTTCCCTTGACTTAGTGGGAATACAACTCATTGCTTTTCTGATAATGGAAAAGGCAATGCAAAATTTCTGCCTTAAAGTAGAGAAAAAGTATCAGAAATCTGCAAGGAAATGATGACACATTAATCTTTTGACAGCTTGCCCAGTGATTGTGCATTATGCTGTATTACAATTTAGAATGCTTTATGACATAGGCCACAGACTTATGATTACCTCAGCACAGTTTTCGGGGCATCAACTGCCACTAAAGAGATTCAATCCCCACCCAGATGAAAAGCATAATAGTAGGTGATGGAGTCAGTTCAAAGATTGCCAGCATCAAGTAATTTAATAGGAAACCAGTCCTGAGTTTATTTCTTGGCTGGACTCTTTCAGTGGGAGAGGAAACAAGACTCTGGCAAAGTTAAGATGGATAAGGATCTAGGCAAAAATGATAAAAGATCTTTTGTCCTGCAATAAGGCAGATTAAACACTTTGCCTTAATTAGACCATTTTATTTTCTATTCATTGCTAATCCAAAGAAATCTTCAGAATTTTCCTCATTGTATTTCTTTAATCCACTCCAAAATGGATAAGGTATTAAGGAATCCATCTCATTACCCACTAACTTCCTTTTTAAATGCTGTTCATTTTATTCTAATAGGCTCAGCACTTTCACCGCAGCTTGCTAGAGATTAAATCTGAGAGCAAAATGTTTAATCTATCTTCTATCAGAACCTAATATTGAAATTCCTGGAGCTGCTCTTATTACTACAATAATCTAGTTATTTCCATGAGAGAAATAAAAATGCAGTATATTTTGATTACCATGGACACTAAAATAATTTGAAATACTAAAGGGCCAAGGTGATGAATGAAAATAAAATAAAAAATATAAAGTCATAATAAAGTAAAATAAAATAAAAAATTGATGGTAACAGTAGTAGACACTTTACTTCAATTTTCCCCTATCATGGGTCTCCTAGCATCCTGGATAGAGTAAGGTGAATTGCAGGCCAACACACCTATCAAAGGCCTCCAGAGTTGTAGTACAGCTGCTACCTCTCATCAGCCAAAATAACATATTTTGTAAATTACACTCCCAGCAAAAGAGCATGGAGAATTACCACAGTGTTGGCTGTTTTTGTCATGTTTTCAAGGTTAAACACAAGCATTTCAAACAAAGAGAATGCTAGAGTGAAGGATCCTGCCTTGTGGTAAATTATTATTTACTTCTGAAAGGAAGGGCTGAATTTGGTCCTCAGTTTGTCATTCAAAGGCTAAACAGCTTTAAAAATTCTCAGGGATGTTGTTTAAATAATATTTGAAAATAAGGATCATGGTGACAGTTATCAGACGGCACCTCATCCTTGTAATCCTTTGTGCCCATTTTTTTATGGTTTTGGTTTATAAACTTTAAACAAAAAGCCCATAAAACTCAGTTGCTAATCCCAGTCATTCAAACCAGCACTACGATCATCTTGCAGGAAAATATAAGATAGCAAAAGTGGGATAGATATGAGTTAAAGCTGGATTTAAGAAACGTAATTGGTCAAAAATGAAATTAAAATCCTGGCCCATGATGCACGACTAATTTATATGGGTTAAATTATCTTTTTAAGAAATTCATGTCCTTCAAACTGAAGTGTTCGTATAATTTCTTTCACTCCTTGGAGGATTCAGAAAGTGGATACTTTACTAGTTCGTTTCCATTCCTGCTGGCCCAAAACACCATCTATATACCTCTACTGTGGTTATTTGTTGATTTTGCCAGAGCAGACTGTATATGAGGAAGCCGATGGCAAAAGGCTCTGAAAAAATATTATCTCTGTCTGCCTGACACTGTCTTGCCACAAAGTTTAGAAAAATCCATTATGCTTCTTATCTCAGATCTTTACTTCAGTTTCTCCACTTTTCAGATCCACTTCTTCAATTGGAGCACTGCTAATCTTTCTTTAATATTCATTTTAATATTTTGGATTCCCACTTCCCAGTCCTAAGTGCCAATTCCCCCTGTTCTGTTTTCTTGATAGTTTAGACTTTAGTCCACCAAATACTGAAACCAAAGTGCAGCACAACTCTAGAGCAGAAAAACAAGACAGACAATATTTATTTCCAGAAACTAAAAAAAATAGTGGCTTTGGACAGGTCAAAAAAGTCAAGGTATCAATCATCATCGATTAAATGAAGCCCACCCCACTACACGTGAATAAAGGCTCACGTGTTTGATTGCTCAGTTATAGCAGTCATCTTGACTTTAACACACATGCACCAGACAGCCAAAACAGGGTGAAAAGAAAATGGTGACATATGCCATCACCAAATTCAAAATGGTTGCTCACTTAACAATATTTTCCTGAACAGTGTCCCTCCATACATTAATATACACAGCATTTTGGGTTTTCAATATATTTTCTCTATATGTCAGTTATGATGTTTTTAAAATGCAGTAAGCATAATTACAAATGGTAGCAAATGAATTATTGCTATTTCTTGGAGCTTAAACGAAATAAAATCTTGCTATGGAAGCTCGATCTCCTTCTAACAAGTCAATTCACCAAGAATAAGTGGCCATCCCCAAACTGCTTAGTATGTATTGTTAGGCCAAGAGAAGATGTGGTAGCATCTCTAACAGTTTTCTAGTATGTCAGAAGCCCAAAATGAGTGTTTCTTGTGCTTTTAGCAGTTACTATGTGTAGAGGTTAGTAGAGTTGCAAACTGCTTTCAAAAGGAATGGGAAGGTGCTGTTAGTCATGGCATAAACCATTTAGGTAGGAAATGCTATAGAGCAGTGGTGTCAAAGTCAAGGTCCGGGGGCCAGATCCGTGGGACCACCCTGGAAACAACGAAGGACCGTCATGCAGTGCTTCTACCAGCAAAAACAGGCTCCTGAGCTCTGTTTTCGGCTGCCATGGCCTTCTGCAACCGTCAGCCAGTGAAAACGGAGCTCGGAAGCCTGCTTTCTCTGGCAGAGCACTTGGACCACCTCAGGTGCCCCTGACAGGAAACGTTGAGCTGGCAATGCCCACCCGGGCGATGCCCACCCCAGCCCCCCAAGGTCAAACACAACCCTGGTGTGGCCCTCAATGAAATTGAGTTTGACACCCCCGCTGCAGAGGCATTAGGAGGATTTTCCCCCTCCCCCAGATAATCTGCACAGATTGGTTATTGTTATTTTCTGAGAGACTCAAGCATTGAAATAAGGCTACATTTTATCAGGGTCCAGCATTACAGATACAACAGCCATTTATTTTATGCATTTTAAAATATGTTCTATTGGAACTTGAGCCCCCATCTCCATCATGGAAAAAGCAGATTGTCCACAAGACATACCTGAAGATGCCCTGTTGAGGACTTAAGAATGTAGGATGAACTATCTAGGAACAGATATTTTAAGTTGTGTACCACAAGTTCCAACTGCTGCATTGCTCAAGCAATCAATAGCATAGAACTCCCGACCTTCCTTTACCTTTCCTTATGGTTGCTACTGTGAAACACAGTGTTGGACAATGTTTGACTTCTTTTAGAATCAATTAAGAATTGTGCTTTCCCAAGAAATATTCCTATCATAATTCCTTTCCTGTGCTGTCAAATACAGCAATAACATTGCTTTGCATTTTGTAATAATGTTCTCTTTAAATGTTGCTTTAAGTCTACTTTTGGCAACAGTACAATTAACCACTCCTCCATCATATTAAACATATTTCTTTTTTTGAAAAATGCAATCAATTTTTTCCGTAAAATGCACATAGCCATATGGACTGTGTAAGAAGCTGAATGAGCCTGAGAAAAGTTGTCATGATTTTGCTATAACAAGGATTAGACAAGGAAAGCTTGTCAGAATGAATTATCAATTTATAATATATTTACAACTGTGTAGATTCCATAGGATGAAAAATAAATGCTTTAATTAAAGCAATCAAAATGTTACAAAATAGTCTGCTTTACAGACATATTATTCAGCCTGGATGTTAGATAAGTAAAAAAAAGACCAAAGTAGGGGTGTTAACCCAAAAGGATCATTGTATAATTTTAGACATAATATTTAAAGATAGAAGGCATTGTGAGCATGGGCACGGATTGTCACAATTGTGTGGACAGCAGCCCACATAATGTGATTAATTTGAAATTAAGTTAATGAACAGAGTAACAGGAGAGTTACAGCAACTGATCTAGGGGCTTATTTTACTACAGGATAATTTCAATGTTTTCCTCAGCCAACTCTTCTTAAACGTGCTTTCTGCAGTGTACCGTATGCATAGGCTTACATAGAAGCTATGCTAGGAATTACAGATGCAACATGGCTATTCTTGTTCTGGATGGCCTCCAGATCTCTTATAAGAGATCTTTGATTATGCAATCTATTATTGTGCAAAATAAGGAGCAAATATAGATTGGACATTTTGCCAGCTCTAACCCAACACATAAAATTAAAAGAAAGTTTCTAACAATATTTTATAATCGGTATTAATATGCCTGTTGAATTGCTGCATTGAAGGGACAGAACCAGGGGTGGGTTCCGGCTGCTCCTACTGCTGGTTCACTCAGGGATGCGCTTTGCGTGTGTGCGCTTGATGCACACTATACGTGCATGCACAGTACTAAAAAATGTTTTGCATGTGCAGAAGCAAAAAACAAGTGGGCGCTGCCATAGGCGCTGCCAAGAGAACCGGTTCGGGGGTGTGGCAGGCCAAGCTACAACCTACTTGGCCGAATCAATCCGAACTGGTAGGGCCCCATCTGGACAAGACAGAATAAGTATATCCATAAGCTTTTATATGCCAGGTTTATGGCTCTATTTGTGATCTTTATAAAGCTATACTCAGCTTCAGATCTTCTTTACAATTTTTCCCCCATCTGGCAAGTCTTCAGGGGAAAGCAAAGTTGTATCGTATTAGCTTAGCAGAAAACCCTGTATTTTATATTGTTGGTTGATTACATGCCACTAAGTCAGCACTGAGCCTTAGGAATGACAGAGATTTTCTCCAGAATCATGTCTTCCCAGTCTGGTCCCCTTAAGTATTCTAGACATGCACCCATTGCAGTGTAACTTGAGTTAAACCACATCACTACTAGTTGTCTTCGAATGTATTAATAAGACTCAGATGTTAGCCCGCTTATTCATCAGAAACTATAATCTTATTCTACCAGTTTGGGCAAGATTTATGCTGTTTCCATCACTTTTTAGATAAGTTTGTTAAGTAACAGATCACATGGTGTCCATAGAGAACTTTGGAAGAAGTAGATTATCTGGACCCTTTCCAGTCAGATTTCAGTATGGGGTTGAAATGGTTGTGGTTGACCCCTGGCAGGCTTGGATACATAAAACGCATTTATTCTTGCTTTTTTTGATATTCAGAAGCTTTTGTTACCACTGAATCTTCTGGACAGCTTCCACTGTGTGGGCTGCTTCAGGGATTGACATTTTCGCCATTCCTACTCAATTTCTGCAGGAAACTACTGAATGAATATCCAATGGCACAGAGTGCAGCATCAGCAGTAGGCAGATGATATTTAGCTGTACATCTCCACTCTGACCTGGCCAAGTGATAACATGGAGGTTCTGCTCTTCTATATGACCACAGTTTTAGTGTGGCTATGAACAGGAAGCAGTATATGGACAAAGGAAACAAAAAGAGAAATACCGTTATATGACCAAGTGCAATGGTAGATGGAAAAGACCTTGGGAGACAGAGAAAGACCTACGGCCAGATAAGAGATGGCATAGCCTGCAGCTGTGTTACAGGCAGAGAAAGAGATTCAGAAGGTGCCCTTCCTATCTTCACACTCTGTAAAAGAGATAGGTGATTTGTACGCTCAGACTTGCAAAATTCTGTTAAGGTAGCCTTACAATAAAATAGCATTAGCTCATCTGGTTATGTTTTCTGTCTGGTCTGCTAAGAAATGCTGACACCAAGCCAGAAAATCTTTTTAAGGTGATGTTATTGCTGACAAGCCATATCAGAGCTTTGCTGCCACTCTCCAATCTTGCAACAAATCAATTTTTCTGACTTTTGACTCCCTTGGTTTTCACTATTAGCCTGACGTGAATATGAAAGAAACTGTCAGATGAAATATAACAAAAATTGTGTGTCTATAAAACTTCTGTGTGATCAGGAAAAAAGTTATGTGAAGTGCAGGCAAATCTTTTACCTGGTTGCACGGCAGTTTAAAACGATGAAGTATACCATTTACCCAAAGGATCTAGAAACTTGTTCCTGGAATTGACATACGATTCAGTGAAGTCTGTGAACAAGATGTAATTTGACAACCTTCTGATCTTATATTCAAATTATAGTTATGCCATTATTGTTTTCATTATTAAGTACTGTTTTATATATTTGTGAGTGATTTCTTTCTCTATTTTTGCTTACTATGCATTGCCCAGCAATCTAATAATCAGGGAGATACCAAAATCCTGTAACACAAACAAGCAAAAAAGTCTGGCATCAAATTGTTATCAAATAACCTAAAATCCATTCTCCCAGAATCAAATAATACAATTTTAATTCTTGTGTTCCCTTGGAGGGTGATGCATCATAAGGTAAACAAACATAAATTTCAATCATTACAATAGTACAGAGTGTTGCCTAAATCAGTGCCAAACCAAGATGGAGGCAGAAATGTAGTCTGTTGTCCTTTGCTCCTCAGACACTGTGCTGGGCATAACTGGCATGTATGTATGGCTATTACTGGTAGTATGCAGGTGTGTGTATAGAAAGATAGATAACTGACAGCTGACAGATAGATAGATAGATAGATAGATAGATAGATAGATAGATAGGTAGGTAGGTAGGTAGGTAGGTAGGTAGGTAGGTAGGTAGGTAGGTAGGTAGATAGATAGATAGATAGATAGATAGATAGATAGATAGATAGATAGATAGATAGATAGATAGACAGACAGACAGACAGACAGACAGAAAGACAGACAGACAGATTATAAATAGAAGATATAGATTGATGAGAGATATAGATAAAAACCAAAGAAATTCTCAATGGTGTAATTTGAAAAACTAAGAACGTCCTTAAATAAACTTCCTAAATATTGTAGCTACTGGAACTTCAAATACATTAATTGTGGCTAGCCTGAGGGCCCATATCAACTAGGAGAGTATTTTGGGTATAAATAGCTTTTTTCCACATATGAAATTCATGTAAAGAATTGCTGATCCTTCATTCTTTTTAATGTTTTTGAAATAGATTAACTGCAACTTACTTCGACTTTAAAAATCTTTCAATATTTTGTACCTATCTGGATCTTGACATAGGAAAAAGTCCTTTGCCTCTCCTTGAATTGATTCATCCTCATTTGTTTAACTCACTGAATTATGAAACCCCCTTTTTTTTGTTCACCCTGCACCTATCTCTCCTAATGGGAGAAAAGCACAAAGCACATCTACTCTGCAGCTCTACACCACTTAATGTCCATAAATTAATCTGTCCAACAAATAACTCTCAAATAAAAATAAATGCCCTTTCCATTCATTGCTGCTGCTGAGAAAAGCATAAAAAACCCATAATCAATGGAAAGTAATACAAAAGGTGTGAAGCTTGGATGACCTCCATCCAAGAAACAAGCTGACAGCTTATGAAAGCTAAACTTCAGTTCAGCCCATGTTACTCAATCAGCACCAATGGGAGGGGATGATGTCTAATTTAATTTCAGACATTGTATGAAGAGAGGTATATTAAAATGAGAATCATGATAACACTTTTTCAGACTAAAAATAACCCACCTCCCTTAAAATCCTGTATCACCGTATTTATCTGTGTATCTGATGAGCTACGGTTCACAAAGGATTATGCCTTTTAATCAAATTGGTTAGTCTGAAAAGATGCTACTAGATTCCTTCTGACTTTTAATGTTTTGTGGAATAGCAGTTATCTTCAAGGAAACTTCTGAAGTGCATGAGGGAGCTCACAAATGCAATTTTCACATATGCAAGGCAACATCCCCTAACAAATCTGTCCCCTTCTCCCCATGCTGATTTCCAGAAGTGTAGAAAGTAAGATGAACTTCATGGAGATATGTGGGAATCACATATTACTAAGGCAAAGAGGCCAAAGCATTTTTAAAGTCCAGAATGAGTTAACACTTGGAAATAGTTCAGGCAGATGCCTTCCTAATTCACTGTAATATAACGAGGAGGAGGTATAGCACGATCAGGTTTGCAAGATTGTGTTGTTATATAACCAATCTCAATAAAACTAATTTTAGCCTTTCTTTTGAGTCCATTTCCTGGAGTGGTCTACATAGTTAAAGAATTCAAGAATACTGCAGTGTCTATATGTAGAGGTAGGAAGTTTATCTCCACAAAATGTTCTTACTTCCCTCAGAACCTCTCCAAAGTATGTATGTTAACTGCATAGAGGTAGCATTCAACTTATAACACAATTATGACCAGAATTTCCATTGCTAAGAAAGGTTGTTGTTAAGTGAGTCGTGTATGAATTTATGACTTTTCACCATGATTCACTACAGTTATTAAATAAATCATTAAGCAAATCTGGCTTTCCCCATTGACTTTGCTTGTTGAAACCAGCTGGGAAGGTCACAAATGATGATCACAAAATTGTTGCAATCATTGTAAATACACGCTGGTTGCAAATAGCAATAGCACTTAGACTTATATACGACTTCATAGTGCTTTACAGTCCTCTCTAAGTGGTTTACAGAGTCAGCATATTTCCCCCAAAAATCTGGGCCTTCATTTTACCGACCTCGGAAGGATGGAAGACTGAGTCAACCTGGAGTCAATGCGCAAATTGTGATCATTTGATTGTGTGAACACTATGATAGATTGGTTGTAAGTCACCTTTTTGTGCCATTGTAACTTGCATCACTAAACAAATAGTTGTAAGGTGAGGACTAAATGTGCATGCAATCTGCCTGTCAAGTGCAGTCATACACAACCCAATTTGGGTTTTTCTCCCAATAATGTTTATTGTGCTAAAAAGAAATATGCTTATGATAGGGTGGCTGACATAACCCAGTCTTAGATCACTCTCTGTTCCTCAGCTAGAAGAGCCATGCATATGTTGGGCCAGGAAAGTGCATGAAACTTCCTTTGCTGTAACTCACTCAAAAGTTCAAAAAAGATTAAACTCCTGCATTGGCATTTGTGAGTTGCCATTCTGAATTATGTCCAGAGTTCTCATTTCCCCTGAAATGTATTTTCACTGAATTGTCATAAATGTTTTCAAGTTACTGTTTGAATGGATATAACATTTAAGAATTAAAAATTAAGGCCCCCATAATTTCATTCTTGTCATAAAGTTGTAATCCTTCCAAGAGTTGATTGTTGGGAACTTTCGAACAGCCTGATACTTGAGTGAGAATCTTGAGCCATCTTGCTCAGCAACATCAATGCTAACAATCTCTACAGGGTTTCTGGCAAGAATTTTTCCTGATGCTCCTGGAAATGCCAGGAAATTGAACCTAGGACCTCCCACATGCAAAGCATGTCTTTGACTAATGAGCTACAGCTTTCTTTTCAGAGGACTGAAACTTAAGTGAGCAGATTTTGTCTGGCAGATTTGAAGTGTGCATTTTAAGTGAGAAAATGGATGGGGGGAAGAAAGGGAGGGGGAGGAGAAGAAAGTACAGAGCAATGTTCTTGTTGAAAACAAGCAATGATCTGCCTTCAGAACATTCATTTTACACTGTAGTTTCCAGGATGTGTTGCACATTATTCTGAATCTAAGATTCAGTTTCTAGTCATGTACAATGTCAAGTTCAGTCACAGGATTGTTCAATACAAGAAACTCTGTTATGAGAATCTCTGCTCTCCTGGAGATTTGCTTCAAGTCATATCTAGAAAGAGCATTGATCAGAATGGGAATCATTCTGGGTATTTTCTTCCATCTGGTAAGAACTAGCCCATTTTTTCCAAAATAAATGAATATAAAATTTGTTGGACAAGATGGACCAAATTGGACAAGAATGCAAGACTGAGCACTTAGTGTTGGAAAGACAAATTAACTACACAATTATAGGCATATTTATTCACAAATAAAAACCATTTAATGAAACGTCTTCAGTAAGAGACATACAGAGAACTGCAATTGTTGCTGGTTGATAGACATTCAGAGAACTTTTGTATCTGTGGGCTTACCGCAGTATTACTAGATGGGAAAAATACAAATAATTTGGGAATAAATTGATTCTGTTGCTCTATCTGTCTTCCTTCCTCCCTCCCTCTCTCCTCCTTCTCTGATGCTGATACATCACTCAGGGCAGAATCACTCAGAATCACTAACAAATTACACTGTTAGAAGTTTGCATCTAGGTTGGATCTGTAGTTTCCATGATTAATAATCGAACAATAAGCATGCTATGCAACTAATATGCAAGGATTATGAAATGCAAGGAAACTGAGTTTTAGTCATGCCTTAGGCATGAATACCAGCTCGGTAACTTTGGTCCAGACTCCAGTCATTCTCTCTCAACCACCTAACAGGGTTGTTGTGGTGGGAAAACAGGAGAAGGAAATATTAGCTATGTTTATCATCTTGAATTATTCATAAAAATCAATAAAAGGGGGATAAAAATACATCTAAAATAAACAAAGCAAATCATTGCATACCTGGAAATGACAACACTTCAAAAAAGAGGGAGAAATTTAGGATAAGGCAAAAGGAGACTGATGAAACTAAAATTTAAATATTTGTAATTTGGATGTATGATGTATTTGGATGTATGATTCTTAATTTATACCCATCTAATAATGCACTTACATGAATTAGCATTCCCTATACTTTCAATTACAACCAAATTGTAGCTTGGAATTTTCCTGGTGTCTTTTCAACCCACTTCTCAGCAGGAAGCAGTTCCTGCTGGAATTACTGACTGTTGAAAATTTTCATTTGTAGAATTAGCAAAAGTAATAATGGGCAGCTTACATAACAAAACAATCAGACTATTTTTCTTTGCAGTGTTCACATCAAAGGAAATCTACTCAATATATATGACGATTTTACTGCCATATGTTTGGCTGAGGAAGATACTTGTTTTCTTCGGAGTCTCTTTTTTGTTGTCCTGCTAGGTTGCGCATCATCTTTATCTTTATTTTAATAGCATGCTAGCCTCCCACTCTTCTTTAAGTATCATCAGGTCCTGCATGAAGCTGTGCTCTATCCCATGGGTTACTTTCATAAGATCGTAAGTCTGAAATGCAGAAGAAACACAGAAGAAAAGCATTCTGTTATCCTTGATGGTATGCCTCTAAATGTCTCCATCTGGAATATTTTATTTCTAAAAAACAATTTGCAACTTCGCTAGCCATTGTCACTTCAGCTTGCCATATAGTCCATAACAATGCAAGCTCTTTTCTGCCAGTTTATCCAAATTGCTATGGAATTTACTGTTATGGTTTGCTTGGCCTCTATAAATTTGTTTTGGGATATGTTTAGGTTAAATATATGGGTACCTTTCAAGGTAATTCAGCTCAATAATATAAGAGGAGCATTATGGAATTTGTCCTGCTGTGTGTTTCCTCCATGATCTGAAAAAGGTTTCTGTTAGAATTGAGATCTATAGAACAAAGAGTGCCAAATAATGAAAGGACTTAACTATGAGCTACCCAAACAAGTAGGATACTCAGCATAGTATGAAAAACCACACTGCTTCTCTCTCCAAGAATGTAAACCTCATTAGGTAATTGATAAGGAAGTGCAAGTAAAAGCCCAGCACATTCGTTTATGTCTAATTTGCATTTGGATTGAACAGGATACCTAACATCAGAGACACATGTCGTGGTATGCAAATATGCCTCTCTTCTGCTCAGTCATGATGAAAGAAGAAAGCAAAGTCCATCGTGCTAATGGGCTCCAAAGCAAAGGCCAGGATATTGAGGAAATTGTTTCGGTTTCTACTTTAACCCTCAATTACTTGAAGGCTTCTTAGAGATGCCAAGGAAGGCTATACTTGTGTTATTTGCATCACACATACAGTAAATAATGTATAGGGCGAGCTGGAAGGAACCAGTTCAAATAGAATCTATTTGGAAAGGGATGCCTGTCATTCTGGGGCAGATACATCTAGGTTATGTCCCTTTATAGCAGGGAACTAATATAGGTGGAATATACATGCTTTGGGGTAAGAGCTCAATGTCTCTCAGCAGAGGACTTACTGCATTCTTACAGATTTCTAATCATTTATAATAGTCTTGGCATATTGTATGATATAAAATTCACAACAATTTTTCTGTAGACTTTGCGGAGGGTTTTTATATCGAAACATAAAATCTGCCCTTTTTCTATTTTGGCTCACCAAACCAATCTTTTGAAGTTTGAAAAATTATAATTAAAATATCTTTAACTGTAGAGAGTCTTTGGAGGTTACAGTTCAGTGTAGGACTTACGAGGATAAACCCAAGATAAAAAGTACTTTAAGATTCAGAAGTTGTGCTAGGAATCTATTTCTCTAATCACAGGCAAAACTAGATTGCAACATTGACATGGACGGATGCCTTCCAGGGGGGCAGTGAAATGATCACTCAGTAATACCATGTCAGACTTAGAATTCAACAATTCTATCAAATGAAGCTACTAGATGTCAAAATCAATTAAATGTGAAAGAAATAACAGTTATAAAATAACATGAAATTAACCAAAAACTTTATTTTTAATTATAACACTTTATCACAGATATTTACACCTCAAAATCAGCTTTCAAGACTATCATTATTATTAGTAGCAGTAGTAGCAGTAGTATTATTACTACTATTATCCTGAATCATTTTGCTGAAGCATGAAGGCATCTTCACTGAAGATTATGGACTGTAATCTGTCATGCCGGTCCAGTAAAAGTTATGCCACCATAGATGCCAATCAAATGGACATCCATGCCCAGATAGCATTGGAATTTCAATCTTGCAATTAGTAGTCTAGCATCTTAACACCTAAATTATTTTGGCAATTACTTCAAAAAATCCTTTTATTTATATTTGTACATCTGTGTGTGCATGCACATGTGCGTGCGTGCACACATACATATATGTGTGTGTGTGTGTGTGTGTGTATGTATGAAGTGTATGGCTTAATGCTACTAATTCTTAAATGATTATTTGTAATGAGGCAGAAAACACACCATCTTAAGCTCAGTGAGAGAAAGGTCAAAAGCCTAACAAATAAGACAGAAGCATAAAAAGAATCTGATAACAATCGGTGTTCAATCTCAGATAAAGCATTATATGGTAATGGTTTAGTTTAATTTTAGAAACTTTTTTTTACATCCTTAAATAGGAAACTGGAACTTAAACTACAATATGTGAAACTTTACAAAGAATCAATTGGGGAATTACATAAGACAGCTGTCACAAAGCTATGTAACTCGAGCAAATATATTTTATATATACAGTGACATTTCCAGAAGGTCTTGTACATTTTATAAATCTATCACAAATTTAGAAGAAACTGCAAATAAGGAGCAGCCAGCTGAGACAGTTCAGGTCAGCATCAATGAACTTATATATATAGGACACCATTCATGTGCAACCAACATGTTTTATGCCACATAACTAAAATTTTATTTCTTTCTCTCCTCAAATGTTTTTTTTAAAGTTTAAACAAGCTAATAGATTTTATTACCTATAGTAATTTATTTTTCCACAGGAAGTTATTTTGTTTACGTACTTTGACAGATTTGGTTTCAGAATGCTATTTAGCTGAATAAATTGTTAACAAAATAATCATCACTGGAAAACATGCACTGCTTTCAGAAACAAGTTAGTTACTAATGTATTCCCTTTCAATAATGATGAGCAGATTATGTATGTAGAATGCATTGCTATTCTGAACTAGCTTACAAATAATTCATATGAAGAAATTTCCTCCGATCAGATCTTTTATTAATACACATTCTTTGCAGTGGTCAACTCTGAATTAAAGGCGCTCACGACTTAATGAACCCAGGTTTTGATTGTCTTCTTTATTTTTTTCATCAGCATTTCATCCCAAATATTTCAGGTGAGTTTCAGAACTCTTACTAGTTCATGATCAAAGGAAGCATTTCCACTACTATTTACCTTGCCTTCCCTGTTCAGTGAGATGCAGAACATGATCAATATTTAAAAAGGAGAAGCAGATTAAGGTACTGAAACAGTCTCTTGTTCATCCAACTTAATAGCTATTTGTCATTCAAGGTTTGGGGTGATTAATGACACCCCCTCAGATACTGAACAGTAATTACCAACCACCGCTATTAAAGTAAGTCTCTCCTGGAAACTGTAAGCAACTCACTTTGTAACCATTGCCTCCGGGGCTGGTGTAGATATAAAAAAAGAGAATGCTTGTTGACTGACATGTGGAAAGTGAGGTGAGCAGGGAGGTTGTAGAAATGCAGTCAAGGAGAAACAATTAGGAGGAAAGAGAATGTAGAACCAGTGAGCAAAACTGACCTGTTTCAGGGTTTCAAGGGCCTGAGAGAACATGTCCTGGTGGAACTGCAACTTGGCCACTCTCATCATCTGGATAGCCCTCAAAGGATGGAAGCCGGGATAATAAAACCTGAAAGAAGGGCAGGAAGAAAATTACATCCATTTGTCAGTTCTTACCTTCACCGTTCCTGCCTCAGTGGAGAGCCATTAGAGTAGGACTACAAAGTTACTGTGAATTTTAATGAGGTATTAGGGGGAAATTAGCCAGTGTTGAGGAGTGTGAAAGACTGAAGGGTTGTTAACGAAGCATTATTTTTAGTCTTGGAACAGTTCTTATGTTATCCTGTTAGAAAGTGACAAGGGTAGGATTCCCCATCTTCCTGAGACAATGCAATAGCCAACAAAGAGGCATTCAGTCTTACTACCAAGGGGGCAATGTGATTTTCACTATGAATTTTTTAATGTAGGGCCTGAGCCTTCATATTCCCAGAAGCAGCCTGAGCTTTAATCTTGTGAGTTATTTGGGACTTATACTTCCTAACATGTGACTCATAAAATATGCATATGTAAGTGACAAAGGGAAAATTCATTTGACCTATGGAAGCCAGACTTTCCTACCTGGCATCTTCCAGCCACAATTTCTGGGAATTATGGCAATGGCCTTGACAGGATGATATGCACCAGGAATGATGCTTTTGGTCAAGGAGGGGAATAATGTTTGTGGTGAAAGATGCACTTTTCTTAAAATCAATTAATGATTGGATTCCCTGGCTGAAAAGTGTAGAGAATTTGGCTGCAATGGATGATATCCATGGAATGGATGGGGCTGAAATGTTTAGCCAATTTGGGGGTGGTATGGTGGAAATTAAAGGAAAGAACTCTTCATTCTTAAGGTGAAGGCACTGATTTTCTCTCTTCAAAACAGATTGCATACATACATTGCGTGCATACAGAGAAACACGGAAAGGAAATAATTAATCACAGCTTGTCCACTCCAAGTGGAAACCATGAGGCCCAAAAAACCTTTGTAACAGAAGAGATGGATGTGGGCTATAAAGTCTCTCTTCTTTCCTCAAATATGAATTTGACAACTGGATTCCAGAAAGCAATACATTTTTAGCCTTCTGTACGTAGTAGGGACACAATAAAAAACAGTGGTGCTATTAGGATTCCTGAACACTGTTGGAAACATGATGACTATTCCTACAAATAACAATAGTCATGTCCAATGTGTATTTTTAACCATTGCTTTCTGTCAGAAACAGATGTTTTAGGCAATTAAATTATTCTGAACAAGCAGGCAAAGCCAAACATGGCTTGCCAATTTTTTCATAGGTGAGAAATATGCATACAAATAATTTAAAAAACAAGCCTAATGTCATCTTTCCCCAAATGGTCTTCTCCTTGTTTAGATTCTACCAAACCCTCATTCAAATACCCTGTCTTCATAAATACTACTATTCCCATGCCCAGTGATGGGATTCATTTTTTTTTTACTACTGGTTCTGTGGGCGTGGCTTGGTGGGCATGGCAGCGGAAGGCTAGTGCAAAATCCCCTCCTTACTCCTGGGACAAAGATACTGTAAAATCTCCATTTCCACCTCACCCCACTAACTTTCCAGGTCGGTTCTCCTGTGCAGGGCAACAGAAGACCCAGCTGATCAGCTGGGACTCAGGAGGCAGCAAATAGATGGGGGGGGGGGGCGGGCTAGCCCTCTAGAGGTGGTATTTGCCGGTTCTCCAAACTACTCAAAATTTCCGCTACCGGTTTGCCAGAACCTGTCAGAACTGGCTGAATACCACCTTTCCCATGCCACAAAGAAACAAAGAATTACTGACAATCTGGGCCACTGAGCATAAAGCCACTTGAAGAAACAGCAACTGATGTCAGAAAAGTCAAGAAGATGGCCTCCTGAGCCCTTTCACCAACAGTGTTGACTGGCCTTTTGCCAGGCTGTCTGGCCATTCTCTCCTGCAGGAAATTGATCACGTGGATTCCTCCTACTAAGACTTGTTTAAAAATTGCGCTAACTTTTAAGGTACTTAAGAGTCTGTAAAGATTTAGGATTAATGTAAATGATACCAGAGGAAGTAGTAACTAATTAAGCAATGTCAGGTAGATAACTAAAGCCGGTCATAGGCATAATCTAAAAACAGGAAACTCAAGAGATGAAGGAAAAGAAAGCAAGCATGAAATGGAGTGTGCAGAGAACATAAATATTTACAAAGCTGTTTTATTGGGCTGATTTATGTACTTGTTTCATGCATGGCTTTTCATTAGCTTTAAATCTGACACCTAAAATAGTTGCTCGGTATTACTTTCTAAAACTTTGTAAAATCATTTGAATATTCTTTGCATGGGACATACGCTAATAATTTCGTTATATTCTCTGGGAAGAGAAATGAAAAGGAATGTCCAGACAGCTGGGTCCCAATGAACGACAAAAAGAAGAGAGTATGGGGATAGTTTAATTTGTTAATGATATACTTAAGTTCAGCTCTCAAAAGACTAGAATCTTAGGACTATCTCAGAAAAGTAAAAAGAGACTGATATACATATAGTTAAAGGATTAAAGAGCTTTCAAATATATTTTAGCTATATATTGGTTTCCAGCCAAGTCAGAATACCTATATAGCTAGAATGAAGGAATATAGTGCTACTACTGGTTCAACTGGCTCTCAGTTGAGAACTAAGAGAAAGTACCACGAGTGGCTCAACATTGGCCATGATTCTCGTCCCACTTCATGTTAACCCCATATAATCATAAGCAACAAGAACAATAATGAAACAATGAATCTCATGTCAGCAGTTAAGAATATATTGTAGCTAAGAATGTAATTATTGACTATTAAAACTGACTAAGAATTAATCAAATTTAAGGGTCAACAGAGAAAGAGTTCACTGTAAAACATGTACAGGTAGTCCTAAAATTATAACTATGCATTAACAATTGTTCAACGTTACAACAGTGGTGAAAAAAAGTGACATGACCAGTCCTCACATTACAACTGTCGCAGCCTCCCCATGGTCACATCATCAAAATTTGGGCATTTGAGAACCAGAATGTATTTACGATGGCTGCAGCATCCTGAGGTCATGTGATCACCATTTACAATCTTCCAAGGGGGCTTCTGACAAGCAAAGTGAACAGGGAAAGCCTGGATTCACTTAATGACTGTGCGATTTGTTTAACAATTGTGGCAAAAAGGTGGTTTTAAAAAATCAGGCATACCTCACTTAATGACTATAGCAATAGCAATAGCAATAGCAGTAGACTTATATACCGCTTCATAGGCCTTTCAGGCCTCTCTAAGCGGTTTACAGAGAGTCAGCATATTGCCCCCAACAATCTGGGTCCTCATTTTACCCACCTCGGAAGGATGGAAGGCTGAGTCAACCCTGAGCCGGTGAGATTTGAACCGCTGACCTGCTGATCTAGCAGTAGCCTGCAGTGCTGCATTTAACCACTGCGCCACCTTGACTACATTTCTTAGCAACAGAAGTTCCAATCCTAGCTGTGGTAGTTAAGTCAAGGGACTACCTGTAGAAGAATGAGGGCTGGGACCCTGTTTTCAATTCTGTACTATTCTGCATCAAGTCTTTGTAGGGGGAGTATTTACACACACTGCTTTATATGGAATGGTTGCCACACATACTCACACTTACAACCATTTTCAGAAGACCAGAAAAGAGGGGGGGAGCTGACTCAATCTGGAGGTAAGATGTCCCAATGGGTGGAAGAAACAACAAAGAAGACAATCTTCCTGGATCCCATCAGTGGAAAGTCTTTAACTGATGCGATCCAGAACATACCCTCCTGAGTGGCAATCTATGGAAGAGGCACTTCACCTGGTTCCTCTGATAAGATCTCTCTAGTGTGACTGAACCTCTGGCATAACTCTCATCTTCCTCAGAGCACAAAAGATGCATAGCCATGTCAAGGCTAAGGAGGAGGAGGGGGATTTCAGTAGAATTTGAAGTAATTCTGATATCACTACAGCAACTATTGTAAATATCAGGATAATAAGTATTTTGGTATCTTTCATAGGCAGCAGAACATTTTATACCACTAGATCTACATCTATGAACTCTGTGCCAATTTAAAATAATCTCAGATCCAGAATAGGAAATAGACTAACATAAAATAAAAGGAACAACCTGGAAAGAAAGCAATTCAAAGGAAGATGTACTTTAGCAACAATGTAACAATAACCTTGGCATTCATTATGTTCTCTGACAGCAAATCAATGCTGGTTGTTACTATAAGTAGAACACATTCAACTCTGTTAAATGCCTTCAAAGTGCAATTATTAGACTAACATCAGGAACAGAGATGGCAAAATCTTCAAAGAGTGAATAATCTTGGAACAAAATTCCTACCTGTCTTTCCTTATTCCCCCCCCCCCAATGTGTGAGTGATACATTTAAATATACACAGTGTCAAATGTTGAAATGCTTTTGTAACATCAAGAGATTGTTTGCCTTAAAGACTACCCAAATTATCTGGGATCTATCTGATTTAAATTACAATTATTGAAGTTTGGGGTAATGTTCCTAAATTCTGAACACTAAAAAGGAATTACACATTCTTTCCACAGTTTCCAAAACAGAGGTTCAGACATTTTAAATAGTGAATTGGATTCCAGCAACAAGAGAAAGGCAAGACCCCCAAAACATTATTGTACTGTTCTTAATGCTGGAATTCATTTTATCTCGTAGTGACATTAGTATCATATTTACAATTCATTTTTTTCATGGCAGGACAAATGGATTCTTTTTTAATAGTATTATTTCTAACTTCATAGTTATGATTACTATTTATTCATTAAATGTATTTTGAATGCCATTAAACAAACAAATGTTAAAATTGATCTTTTTTTAAAGTACCCATAATTATAGGACCATTAGTAATTATTAGTCCATGCTGTTCATAATCTACCTGTCTATAAATTGTTTCTACATCTTGTCCATATGTACATTCTTGTTCTAAACTAAGTAATTTTCTTTGCCTTTGTTTAATTCAATAGCTTTTAAATGACAAATATTCTGCCACATTTCTACTATGTTCTGAATTCTATTAAGACAATTATTAAATTGATCATGCTAAACAGAATGAAGCTATATTATTATTTTACAATGACTTTAATGTCAATTTTGTTGGCATTAATGCCAAACTGATTATGTTATAGGAATTTGTTTTATTTTATATTCTGTGAATCTGTTGAAAAATCTATAGAATATCAACTAAGATAAACTCTGAATTTGCCATATGAATACTAATGAAAAAGACCAAGAAATAAATTTCTTTTAAGATCTTCTGATTGGCTACCAAGGTCATATGGACTGTAACTTCTTAACAGTAGAATTTTTATTTTGTTTTAATGAATGTATTTCATGTTTGCAATTGAATCTGAGGTTAATTCTAGGTTAAAGAACAGGAATATGAACTTAAGCTATGCTTTCACATTTAGAAAACAGCATCTATCAACTTACCACTATAAATGTAATGATACCTTGCAGCTGCTTTGTATTATTGAGGTAAGTCAGCCTTCCCCTATCTGATTCATTAATCTTCTAGCTAATGTGAACATTGGTCATGCTTGATACAGATAAAAAGATCAAGAAATCTAGTAATCGTACCTGGAATCTGAGGTTTGTGGAATGCATTAACCTTACAGATTTACATTTTCTAATTACTTGACCAAGAAGGCCCCAAGTTTTGCTTGTAGTGAAAATCCACAGCATGCATCATCGGGAAAGGGAAAATAAATAAATAATCACATACATCACCACCCACTTGTATGAAATCAAACAAAAAGGGAAAATATTAAATTACCTCTGTTCTTCAAATCAAGTCACAAAACATAAAAGATCAGAAGCTGTCTAGGCAGATATTCTGGTGTTAATCAGAATAGAGCTGGAAGGGATGTTGGAGGTCTTCTAGTCCAACCCCCTGCTCAAGCAGGAGACCCTATACCATTTCAGATAGGTGGGTATCCAGTCTTTTCTTAAAAACCTCCAGTGATGAAACAAGGCAAACTGTTCCACTGGTTAATTGTCCTCACTGTTAAGTTTCTCCTTAATTCCAGGTTGTTTCTCTCCTTGATTAGTTTCCATTCATTGTCTTGCCTTCTGGTGCTTTGGAAAATAAGTTGATTCCCGTTCCTTTGTGACAGCCTCTCAAATTACTCAAATACTGTTCTCCCAAGCTATAGCTATAACATAATTTGCTTGAAAGCAAAAGTCAGGAAAATGGCTTTTTGTCTATTGTGGTGCAGGTTTTGAAATAAGATGTTCTTTATTCATTACTTCATATGCTTGCAAACTTTGCATTTTGGCTGACTTGTCATTTGGAGGTATTGTTGTGCTCTTTCCTCTGACACTCGGTGATTAACCAAAAGACAAACAAGATGCATACGGTACATCTTGATTCTTAGCCAAGATCAGGCATTAAACATCACAGTCAAGACACAAGTGATGAGGGATGGTGTTTGCATTGTCTGCAGTGACTCTAATGTGTGGTTTTCCATACTGAAATCTTATACAGGTAGTGCTTGACTTACAAGAGTTCATTTAGTGACTATTCAAAGTTACAACGGCAAAAGTAACTTATGACCTATTTTCACACTTACAACCATTGCAACATCCCCAAGGTCATGTGATCAAAATCCAGATGCTTGGCAACTGGTTCATATTTATGACGGTTGCAGCATCCTGGGATCATGTGTCCAGCTTTTGTGACCCTCTGAAAAGCAAAGTCAATGAGGAAGCCAGATTCACTTAACAACCTTCTTACTATAGCAATAGCAATAGCAGTTAGACTTATATACCGCTTCATAGGGCTTTCAGCCCTCTCTAAGCGGTTTACAGAGTCAGCATATTGCCCCCACAGTCTGGGTCCTCATTTTACCCACCTCGGAAGGATGGAAGGCTGAGTCAACCTTGAGCCGGTGAGATTTGAACCGCTGAACTGCAGATAACAGTCAGCTGAAGTGGCCTGCAATACTGCACTCTAACCACTGCGCCACCTCGGCTCTTACTAACTTAACTATTGCAGTTATTCACTTAACAACTATAGCAAGAAAGGTCGTAAAATGGGGCAAAACTCACTTAACCAATGTCACATAAATTTTGGGCTCAA